>NC_090931.1:1361523170-1361828927 GCF_040938575.1 Ambystoma mexicanum | reverse complement strand
CTTGTATCAGTAGAGATGGTACATTGTTTACTGATGCTGTTTGGACAGATAATTTAGATTTAGTTTGCACTTGTATTTGTGGTAATGATGAATATGATTGTTGCCAATTTAGAATTTTTTCAAGGCCTCCCGAACTCGGCCTTGGAGCTCTTGAGAGATATGTTTGTTTCTAGCAAACTGGTCGGGACGTTGCCTAAAAGTACTAACCATGTGTCTATTTTGGTTGTTTTGAAAAAAGGTAAGGACTGTAATCATCTGGCTAGTTATCGTCCAATCAGCCTTATCAACACAGATAATAAGATTCTTGCCAAGGTTCTTGCTATGCGCCTGGTGCAGTTCCTGCCTGCTTTGATTGATGGGGAGCAATCTGGATTCATGAAAGATCGTCGTACATCCAGTAATATCAGGAAATTGTTACTTACCATGGAAATGGCGGATAGATTGGGCTGTGATGCCGCTGTCCTTTCCCTTGATGCAGAGAAAGCTTTAAACAGAGTCAGTTGGGATTACTTGTACTCGGTACTGAGGAGGATGAATCTGGGTGAATATTTCATTTCTTGGGTTGCACTTTTATATGCCAGTACAACGGCTGACGTTAAGACTAATGGGGTGGTATCAGACCCTTTTTGTTTGAAGCGGGGCACGCGTCAAGGTTGTCCTTTTTCTCCTCTATTATTCATTCTAGCAATTGAGCCTCATGCAGCTTGCATCACAAATGAACCGAATTTACAAGGTGTTGATTGTTGGGGTGTCGTGCAAAAGGCTTGGCTTTATGGCGATGACCTCTTGTTGGTGCTGCAGAATTTGGAAGTGTCCCTGCCATGTCTGATGAGGATTTTGTCTGATTTTCATGATTGTTCGGGATACAAAATTAACCGCTTGATACCTCTTTCCAACAGGTGTGATAAGACTCTGGTTACGGGGCTGGGGTTTACTTGGTGTGATGTGCACTTGCTCTATTTGGGGGTATTGCTGATGTATCCTGTATCCCGTATGGTTGATGAAAACATGAGTGTGGTTATTCGGGATTGTAAACTGGACTTGGAAAGGCGGTCCTTGCTTAATCTTTCCCTGTGGGGTAAAGTCAATGCCCTGAAAATGAATTTGACACCTAGGATTAACTTTGTATCTAGCATGCTTCCTTTGAAAATTAAGAGTGTTTATTGGAGAGATCTGGACCGCCTTGTGTAGGAATTTTCATGGGACAGAAAACCACCTAGACTTAGTCTATGGAAGTTACAGCTTCCAGTCCATTTAGGTGGTTTAGTGGTTCCGAATTTTCGGGCCTACCATTTGGCCTTTTTTGCTCATTCTTTTGTTCCATTTTTGAAGGGTGAATTGGACAGCTGGGCGGTAGCACAGTCGAATGTCTATGGGCCCCTGGGGCCGGAAGCATTGTTGACCACTAATACAAAGATTCCTGGAGGTAGTTTGTTAGCAACGTCATTTTTGTGCAACTCATGGATTGATGTCTTGTCATTGCTAGGTCGTGACGCATTTAAGTGCAGGAGTGCCTCTATTTGTCTGAATCCTAGGATTAGACATAATTCCAGGACTGTTTTTTGGCCTGAATGGTTCTTAATGGACATTAAACAGGTCTCAGATTTGGGGAATAGTGATCGGTGGTTGACTGCTGCTGAGCTGAGAGAGAGATGGAGTTTTGAGGGCTTGTCGGACACTGCTTATAGACGCCTGAAGAGGTCTTTGGGTGAGGTGGACTGGTCTGACTCTTTAGATATGAAGGTTTTTCTGATGGATTCTAACGGACAGGAGGGTGGTTTAGCCAGTAGGTTATACAAGTTATTTGTGTCACATTTTCAGAGAAATGACAATTTAAGGGGAGTGTGGAGTGAGAGAATTGGGTCTGAAACTGATCTTGACACCTGGCAGAATATGTGTGGTAATGTCTCCTTGTGTTCGCTGAATCTGAGTGAAAGGTCTCGACAAATTAAGATTCTGAATCACATATATTGGTGTCCTGAAACTTGCATAAAAGAGGCATGACTGACAATGCTGATTGTTGGGGTTGTGTTCAGGAAGTTGGGTCATTGGAACACATGCTACAGCTGTGTGCGGGTCAGGAATTTTTGGATTGAAGTTTGTGATGTGTGTGATAAGATTTTGGGTGAAGGGTCTGTCTTGGACTTTAGGACAATGATCCTAGGTGATGATCGGGGGTTGGCTGATGTCAGCTCTGCCCTTAAAAAGTGTTTTTTTAGAGCTACCATTGTTGCAAAACGGTTGATTCTTCGAGGATGGAAAGGTCAGATCCCTCCTTCATTTGAGGAATGGGTCCAGGAAATGCACTGTCTGTCAAGAAAAGAAAAATTGATTTACAAATTGAAATGTAAGTTGTCGTTATATGAGAAGATCTGCAATGTGTTTAATGATTTCTTTTAATTTTGGTGTTTTTACTTTCCTACTATAATACTGTTTCTGTATATACTTGTAAATAAATGAATTTAAAAATTTTTTTTTCAAGTTGATTGGCTTGAGAAGCAAGTATTATATCAAGGGTTTCAAACAGCTTCACTAAGGATTGTATTGCGAAATTAATCGCTGTTAGGGCTATTTCCTTGAGGCCGTTCAACGATTGTGGTTTCAACTCTTCAATAGGTGAAGAGACAGAAGATTTGTCTAAAGGATGAGGGGGGGAGCAGAGGGTTTCGTTCTGCGTGGGGTGGGAGCAGCAAAAGATAATTCCTTCACAGACATCGAAACACTCGAATTTATGAATAGATCAGGTGATCTAGATAGGTTTTCTGGAAAAGTGTGAGATGAAAAATCTGTAGCGTTAAGATCTAGATCTATAACAGCTGGGTCTTCAGACATACACACACCTGGCTTACTAATAGGAATAACCCCAGCTCCAGTCAATACACTGCGAAGAAGAGCACTGTCAGACAGAGAAACATTTTCTTTGGCAAAGATGACAGAGGTAGAAGCATTTATAGGAGGTTGTACATTTGCGTTATCCCCAATGGCATTTAAGTCTGTACCGATTTGATGGTTTCCCTCCACAGAAAGCGGGATTCTGTTTGAGTCAATTAAAGATGCATCAGCCGTTTGGACTGTTAACAATTTGGAGGCATTATTCACTTGTACTCTTTCAAGCGTGGTGTTTTCTTGACAAAAGGAACGGATATCCGCAGACTTTGGGTCATTCTTCCAGCGGGGGCCTTTTGTTTGAACATTGCCAACCAACGGGTAGATGAGGAGCGGACACGTTTCAGGGGCCTCTCCGGAGAGACAAAGGAAATCCAATTGAGATTGCTTCTTTCTATTGCAGTTCGTGGGGGCATTCCTGTTTTAGCGAAGCAATTGATCGTTTCATTTTGGTGAAAGAGAATCAAAGCAACACCTCAATGGGGGGAGGGGATTACCGAGCAAGCACTGGGAAGCACCACCTTGGACCGCAATAGCAACAGCGCAACAAGCGGGGCAAAGCGGGCAAGCGGTACTTCCAGTTACTTGCTTTGGTCCTGGGCTTTATAGTTCCGCCCACCAGAAGGTAAAAGCAAAGCCTGTAAATAAACAGAGGCTTTAGGTACTAGTTTATATAAGTTTTAGAGCAGAGTATATTCTTGTACTAGTGATTGTCACCTTATGGATACAGGAGTCCAAGGTATTTCCAAAGTAGTCCAACTGGAAACAGAATGAGAAGCACAATAAGAGCACGTTCAGTGAGAGTTCCGCGGCCAAGCAGTACTTCAGGTACTTGCTTCGGTGCGCGCGCGCTGTGCCCGCTGGTCCTGGGTTTTATAGTCCCGCCCACCAGAAGGTAAAAGCAAAGCCTTATGGATAAAGGAGTCCAAGGTATTTCCAAGTAGTCCAACTGGAAACAGAATGAGAAGCACAATAAGAGCACGTTCATCGAGAGTACCGCGGCCTAGCAGTACTTCCAGGTACTTGCTTCGGTGCCATTTCACTATCAAAGAGACTTTCTTTGTTTTGGATCACCCAATCTGAGCCAGAAACACTATTGTGTCGACAGTAGAAATGTGTTCGTAAATTGTTACCCCAGATCATTTCTTTTTCTGTATTGAGTATTTTGTGAAATGACACACTCTTTTGCTCTATGTGGTCAACAATAGTAATCCTGTTTCCCCCTTTGTATGCTGTATGTGTTTTAATATGTTTTAATATTCCACTTTTGCTAAATTAAAGTTTGTTTTTATCTGTACAAATTACGAGTATGAATTTCAACAGCTAGTTCTAATGATCACTAGCTTATAGTAGGGTTCCCCCGTGCACGTTCTGAAGGGAGGGTTAGCTTGGTTTCTAATTCCCTTTGTTCATGGTGTCCCTAGTTGTGGCAGGAGCAGATGCGGAGGATGCTGTAGAGAAAAGTAACCTAGTCCCTTCTTGGAAGGGGACAACCCTACGACCAGCTGCTTTGTGGTTCAATTTCAGGTGCCGCCGCATGGAGGTGGCGTGGAAGCTACACAAGCCGGGTTTTCCATGACTGAATATTCACTCTGTGCATTTTACCTGGTTTGCACGAGGTTTGGGCACATCTCAAACGGTGGTAAATAGTTTCCACACATACGACTCACGCTGGCTGCAGGCAATGGAGATTCCCTGTATTTTATCCTCGTTTCATTTTCGATGTCCATCCACATTATCACGCCTGTTCCCTTGCTCAGGCCCTTCAAGAAGGAGGTGGTGAGGGTGTGGGTGCTCCTGAGTCAGAGGTAGTAGCAGAAGACCTGATGGCCATTACTTGGAGAGGTACTTTCCAGTCACAGAATTGGTCAGAAAGCAAATTCTGAATGAACAAATGTGCACCGCTGCTCTTCTCTGGAAAGCCAAACATGGATTGCAGCGCAGTTGCAGAGTGTGCCCTTTTATATGACTGTTGTGGAACACGTTCAACCGGAAAGTGGCCCTAAATCTTTCCCTACAATAACTGCATGCAGAAGGGAGCGTGTATGACCTCTGTATGGGAGTACTCTCACTGTAACAAGCCATACATTGCATAAAATAGTCCTTTTTCAATGTGCATGGGTTCAGATTGTGTCAGCCAAATAAGGGCCCACGCACTGAGTGGTTTGGTTCCCATGGTGATGTCACCATTGTTCTCCATTTGGACGGCTGTCAGTGGGATGCATATTGGTCGTAATACTTTGTGGCCAGGTGCATAGGTCTCCTATGGATACCCTTGGCTTCCCCGGACTACTTAAATGTATGGCAAAAGTGCACTGAACATTTCCAAATAAGCTTGGTGTGTGCACAGGTGGACTGTTCATGTGCAACGATACTTGCAGGATGTGGGTGAGTGCTTCCACCTATTAAAACTACATCACATGTTTTTTTGCATATCTTGGCATGGGGCGGTGTTACCAGGGGTTACAGGAAGAGATACACATGTGTGAAGTTGTGTGACCTACAAACGTACAGTCCTACAACTACTTACAGGTCGTTCTGTGCATGCAAACATGTGGCCCGTAGTGGCGTCCTACGGATGCTTCAATTGTGATTGCCCATAGGGCAGTCAGGTGCAGAGGTTGTACGACTCCTCCATTTCCCTCACGTGCAATCATCCCCACCAGTGCTGTTCCCTTCACAGTTACAATGGGCTTCTTAAAACAAAGGAAAAGATACATATAAATTCAGTAACAATTTACATATCAACCTTTATTAGCACACATTCATAGCCACTATTTGGAAAGATAAGGGGGACCAGAAACAGATACATATACCAGGGATTTCTGCATTTCTACCAGTCGGTGGTGAGGGGAAGAAGGGTTTGAGGTCTCACCGAAGCTTCTCTCATGACACGCAATCTGCAGGGATGGGGGGCTGGGAAATGGGGAAGGGGGGCATGTGTAGGTGGGGCAGTGGTATCTTATTTTCTCATTTTTCAAGGTGGCAAAATTGTCCATCAATTCATCCATTTTGACGTCCAGGCCATCTAGTTTAATATTTACAGTGTTTCCTTCAGTTTCTGTGGCTGTATGTTGCTGTGGCAAAGGTGCCGCTTCTGGTGTACTCATTTGGATTCCTGTATGTTCTGTTAAAGACAAACAAATGTGTTTAATATACATGAAGCAATATATTGTAATAGTGTTACTTTTCACACTGTGTTCCCTACCTATGGGGTTACTATGGTCACTGATTTCATCATGCAGGAAATTCTCCTCCAGCCATTCTTGGCTGTTTGCCCTTGCAGTAACTCTTTCCCTTTTCACACTGTGGCGGGTAGCAATGGGGTTATCATCCTCACTAATTTCTTCATGCGGAAAATTCTCTTCCAGCCATTCTAGGGTGCTTGGCATTGCTGCGCACAAACAGAAAACATCATGCTTTCCTACTATTGTATGCTACAGGACCTTTACAATTATAATATAAACTTTAGTGTACTTACCACGCTGCAGTGACGTTCTGCTCTCAGTAGTTGGCGTCCCTAAATCTTCATCTTTTTTCTTTGTTGGAAAGTGAAGCAGGTTTGCAGTAAGAGTGTTGAAGGCAAACGTTACTTCTCATGTTGATGCATTCCATTATGATGCATACCCTATGCTTTGCGCTGTTTGTTTGAAAGTACAGACTTTGTGCAGCTACTGCATTTTCCCTTCCCATTCATGGACTTGCTGCTGTTTGTATATGTTTCTTGTCTTTTCAGCATGGTACCACTTTGTACGACCACCCCTCCCTTTTTCGGCAGGTTGGACTCCACCCGATGTCCGCAAACAGACGCACTGTTCACAACCATTGTAGCTATTAGTAAAGAGCCATAGGCTTCAGTATGCTGTACAGTACATTTATACAAACTAAGAGTATCCTGTTAAAAACCTATGGAATTCAGTGAAAAAAACATTGTTAAAGAGACGTTAAGTTTAAGTTGCGCTACTAAAACCCTATCCCCTTTACTGAAGAAACTATGCTAAAGGAACATTATGGTTAAAGTACCCTACTAAAAACCTATGAAATTCACTAACAAAAAACCTTGTTAAAGGGACGTTATGGTTAAGTTGCCGTAAGAAAAACCTATCAAACTCAGTAGAACAACTATTTAAAAGGGACATTATAGCTACTTTGCACTAATAACAGCCTATTATATATAATATAAGTATATTCTGGTTACAAGTACAACCGAAAAACCCCAGAAATTCACCATTTATGGTACGCTAAGTCATTTTTGTCATTTTTGATGGCATGGGTGTTAGTTTTAGCAGTGCAGAGTAGTGGCGCGAGTTATGGTTGCTTAGCTTACCATAACTGGCAAATTTCCAGGGGTTTTCGGTTGTACTTGTAACCATTATATGGATAAATTGTTCTTAGTGCAAAGTAACTATAATAGTAACAAATAGTTGCTGTACTGAGTTTGATAGGTTTTTCTTATGGCAGCTTAACCATAATGTCCCTTTGACAATGTTTTTTTCTTTCCAGTGAATATATATATATATATATATATATATATATATATGTAAATAGTCTTTAAATGATTGCATAAAAACACATTTGCAAATTACCCAATTTCTTTTTAGACTGGGCCGAAGAAGGGATTTTTTTTAACTTTCAAACAATTTAAACCAATAACTTAAGAAATGACTATGTTTGTAGATCTCACAATCATGTATACAGCTTCCGAGCAGCTGATGGATCCTAGCTTGGGTAAAGGAAGCATGAGTGCTGATTATTTGCAATCCAGTGCTGACAAATGAATTGTCTGGACTGGGCAAATCTGTGCCTTTTCACAGCTCTCATGGTGCCACACGTTCAGAAGCAAGCTGACTATTATCGGAATATGGCTGAACACCAACTCCAGAAAGCTGAAATCAAAATATCATTTAAGCAAACCAACAAACCAACGACTCTGCCCCTGGAAAACTGTCACTTATTGTAGGATCTACGTAAAACATCAAATGGTGGACTTCAGACCAAAACAGAGAGAGGAAAATATGTAAAGCATTCCATACCATATGAATTGAAGATGCTTCCTGTGTTGAGAGCGTGTAACAGAACATGGCTGCCTAAATACAGAATTAGGGATCGCACTATTCCAAAGAGAGCAGTTTTTCCCTTTTGTATGAGTGACAAACACACAACATGAATGAACTGTACACTTACCAGTGCAAGGAGATGAATGGTATACTTGTATGATGATGGGAGATTCTCATGGACAGCAGTGGGCCCTTACATGATGGTAGGTGCAAGAGACAGGGCTAAGGATCTGGGACCACGGTGCAGCCCATGAAGCTGCGCTATGTCCAAGGTGTATCGTGATGATCCAGGCCCAAGACCAGAGTGCTATTTTCAGGCATTGTTTGTTAAGAGAGTTTACGTTTACTTCTCTGCTTTGGTGCAGTGAAACACAACTGGAGGAGAGCCTGAGGATTGATTGTGGAAGAACACAGAGATGATTATTATTATTATTATTATTATTGTTATTATTATTATTATTATTAGTATTATTAGCTACTAGCTAAGACTTTGCAGGCATCATAACTCCCAAAGAGAGAATGTAACTTTGAATTTGGACCTGGACAACAGTGACCATGTCAAAAACCTTTTCCTTACATTCATGAAGGTCTTAGAAACGTTTAAAGTGACTTCAGTACAGAAACAGCAATACAGTTAAGATAGTAGAGCAGGTGGATTTTGCATGATCTCTTAAATAAAACAACTAATACTTAATAAAACGTGGCATATTTGCCAGCTATACACCATTGTAGGGTAGTTGACCCATTTGTGAGGTTTTGTGCTCAGGTTTCAGGGAGCCGTTCCAAAATTGGCAAATTGGGATTTCTGTTTTACATCCCCTGCCAAATGTTGCCGGGGGCCCGAGGGAAGTAAGTTGAAGGGCTTTGTTGCCTGTGTTTTCTGAGGCCTGGCTTCACCATGGCGCAGCTCACCATACAGAGAGTAGATTACAGACATGCCTCCTGGAGCAGCAAATGCCCCTTCTCCAGCTAGCTCTCCAGTAAGCCATGCAACCTGTAGAATACAGTTGAGTCCCACGATAAATGTGGACCAATTGTATACATAGCTCTTCAGCCTTTTCCTTCTCATGCCTTCCTGACTACCGTATCTATCCCTTCCCCTCATCCCAATTATCTGCTTTGAATTTGCTCCTCCCTGCCACTACTGAACGTTCTGTCATACTCCTCCATTGACTCTCTGGCAGGCAAATACACATTGATGCCATGAACTATGGCTGTAAGCGCTATACAAATGTAAGATAACAAAAAATAACATTTCTAAATTCATCACATTCTGAGGAATAAAACGTCATTGCCTAACCTACCCTTTAATAGATATGGTAAAGAGGGAAGGTCATTGTGCTGAAAATATCAACACTGGCGGCCATCTCAGTTGCTATAACTATATCAGTCTTGATAAGAGATTCTTCACCGTGGACACCTCTGTAAAATCTACAGGTGAACCTGCAACAATTCTGCCAGAGAATAACTATAAAGACAACACAAGGATACTGTAAGCAAACAGTGTAATAAACCAGCAACAACCAACAGAATTGTCTGTCTCAAAATAAATGTTGTGATAAACTTAACTGTTAAAAATAATGGTAGACCCCTAAAATAACCCATGTAACACTTCCAACAATGCAGGAAAACATGAAAAAACAATGTGGCAGATTGACTGAGATTGACCATAGAATCTTGTTCACAGAAGAAAGAAATTAAGTATTGGGACAAGCTGCAACTATTACAGATTTGGAGGGCCATAGTGGTTGTCACAGCGTATGCCTTTTGGCAGTGCCCATAACATGAGAAGGAAGAAAGATCCAGTGGGCTTTAAGGAATTACGGCTTCCAAAAATACTCAAATAATTATAGACACCCTTATTGGAAATTCTGAGGGCACACGTATCAGACTAAAAATCCAATATAATTCGACAAAGCAAGCAAGACCTGTCTACTTTCACATCACCGGATTTTATAACTGCCTATGAACAAAAATAGCCTTTCAGTTACCAGGGAAGTAAAATGGCTCTGACAGCAGACTGCTCCACACCAGATACTGAAAGGGATGTTCCATTCCAACCACTGAGAGATGGGTCATTATCCCAGGATAATAACTTGCCACCAAGTGGGGAAGGGTCATTATCCAAAACAATAATCACCCCTCCCAAGGTATTTAAGGCCATTAGCACATTGCATTGTATTGAATTGTACTTGTCATTCATATAGAGCTTTTTACAATTATTATAGTCTCAATGCGCTGGTAGTGGAAACTCCCTCGGACGACCAAAGTCCAGAGTGTTTTAGGTCATGGAGTAATATTAGAAAGCGTGTGTGCATTTGGCCAAATAAGGCTTGGAAGGGCTGGCCAGGCTCCAGTAGAGAGCAACCCATGTGATTCAGGCATGTGGATAGGTGCTGAGAGGAGTCAGGTGATGGGATGAGTGCTAGAGACTCGCTAGAGATAGGGGGCTGGTGATGCCGGCCACCTGTAAAGGCCCATTTTCAAGGTCTGCAGCATTGAATCTTGTCTAGCCCTGTCCGGCCCAGGACGGCGAGGATGCTGCACTACTGCTCCTGCCTTGCTACACCACCCAGCGCATCCTGTTCAGCAGCTCTCTCACCCTGCCTCAGGCATCTGGGATCTTCTTTCTTGCCTTCACAGCCCACAAGGTAAGTGATGCTGTTTAAAAAAGATGTATTTATTTATTTATTTATTTATTTATTTATTTATTTATTTATTTATTTATTTATAACATTTATATAACGCAGGGGTATCACAGCATTGCGAACAGTAAGAAAGTAGAAAGTACATTGACACAAGCTTTACTCAGGTTTTAAAACGTTTTTTGAATGCCATGTATTATGAGTTATGCCGGACGGCTTCACACTTACTCACTCTCGCTTTGGTATCTATAAGCATCCAACATGGGAGCCCTGCATATCTCCCACCACTTTTCAGCCTGCCTTAATCCCGTTCTACACCAGCATGGTGATGGTATATGAACATCTCCCACTTCCTACTCTCACCCCCATTAGCCAAATCGGCTACCACAGCCTATTGCATTTCTGCCACCCACTGCCCACGAGCCCCAGCCTATAGCAAAGGGGCCCCTAAAGAGTTATGCTCACGGTCCTCAGCTTCTCATCTGTTAAGCCAAAAAACTTTTTAAAGCATATCAAGGTCCCCTGATCTCCCCACAGCATATCAAGGTCCCCTGATCTCCCCATCCAATCCCCCACAAATGTCCTCTCCTTTGTGCTACCATGTGAATACTCCTGCACAATGGAACCCTGCACTCGTTCACCATTGACCTGGGGTGCCATCTCCCAGCCCATTTACAAGAAACTGCACTCCCTGGTCTACTCTCTCAAATCACCCCCTGCATGTATCCCACCACTATTCAGCCTGCCCACCCTAATCCATCGCTGTACCAGCATGGTGATAGTATATGCCCACCACCCACTTCCTACCCTCAACCCCATCAGCCAGATTGGCTACCACTGCCTACCCTCTTCCTTGCTTCCCTCTTGTTTCCTGGTGCTCCAACAGATAGACAGCTAGGAGCTCTACAACTCTGGCCCCTAAATGATCCTGCCCCCCCACATTTAAATGCACCACGATGCAACAAACAGAGCCCTAACTATCAATGCCGGCACCTTCGCTAGCACTAACTTCCCCTCTCTTGTGATTCAGCCAGCCCTTTCCAGTCTCGCTCCTGCTGCCTCACCACAACCATCTACCTCGAACAATGCCAGATCTAGCCCCCCCAAGAGCATAACCCCAGTTCCACTTAAAAGTCTCATGAATGTACCTCCCCTCAACCCCAACCCGTTGATGGCTTGAAACACCTACAGAGAATACATTTTAGTACCCCCCCTAACGCCCTTGACCATCCCTGGACCCACATACTCCATCCTGGGCTCTGCAAGAAGCTCTAGGCTCTCCTGTCACACTACACCGCAGCCCATGCCTCCCTGCCCCAGCCCAGCCCCCTCCTCTCACCAAAGCCCCTATCAAGGCTAACAACACATCTATTGTGTGCACTAATCAACACTCGCTCCCTTGGAGCACACGCCATTGAGATACATGACCTGATTATTGATCTTGACCTCGACTTGCTTACCATCACTGAATCCTGGCTGCACAATGTCTCAGGGCCTCTGCTATCCATAACCATCCCTCCAAATTATTACATCTTTATGAATGACTGCACTAGTGCCTCGGGAAGCGGTCTAGCACTCATCGCCAAATCCTCAATCCTCATACGGAGCATTGAATCGTCCCAAGTAACAGGTTACAAATCTCTCCTCCTGAAACTCTCCCTTAACCCTCAGACAACCTACAACATCCTCCTCCGCTACTACCAGCCAAGCTCATCACGCCAGCCAGAATCAAATATCTCGCTCCTGATAACCCCCTTTGGTAAACTTTCCATAACATTAATCATTTTAGGTGATCTCAATCTGGGCTTTAATTACACCAATGATCACAAAGTTTCTCGGCCTGCGCTATCCTGACATGAGATGAATTTTACACAACTAATCAGCTCCCCTACCCATAGCAAGGGACACATTCTAGACTGGATCCTTATCAACAACCGCTCCCTCAAAATCTCCTCCATCTCACCCATGACCTAGTCGAACCACTATCTCATTGAATTTGCTATCCTACATCCCACTCGTCCTTCCTCCACTGCACAAGCACCCAGCCCAATCCAGGTCTGCAACACTCGTACACTCACTCACAAGTTGCTCATGCCACCCTCTCGTCCCTACTCTCCTCCACACCGCCAGCGCTAACAATGCAGAAGGCCTAGCTAACCATTACCACCAGAGTCTCCTTCTTATGATTGATCGACATACCACAATGAAATCAAAAACATTGAAACCTTACAAACCATTGAACAGCTGGTTCTCTGATGATCGTGTCTCTCTTTGCCCAATTAAAAGATCCTCTGAACACCTTTAATGAAAAAACCCTGCCAAACAAACAAGATCACTTTATCTATGCCTCCAAAACCTCCAAAAGCTGTTTTCCTCCCATAAAACTAGCTCCTACAGTACTAGGATTGCTAATGCTAGCTGTGACTAAAAATCACTGTTCACCATCCTACAAGAACTAGAGAACCCTGTCAGCCCCAACACAATCACTCAGACTGAAAAAGATAGGTGTACTACCATTCAGAACGCCAATGCCAAAACAATCTACCTCCTACGTTACAAAATGAATGCCAATAAAACCAACTTAATTACAGATTGCCTGCAATTACCACCACCACCAATCGAACCACATGCCTCCCTGATATCAAACCCTCTCCTTCGCCCAAATCTCAGAAGAGCAAATACTTAAGTCTATCTTAGCCCTTAAGCCATCGAACTGCAAGGGTGACGCTTGTCCAGCACACATTGTAAAACTTGCAAAAGAAGATCTGGGAGTCCTTCTACCGGCACAAACACAGCCCATTGACCTGTTCTTGGTTGGATGGCCCCCAGTAGATTCTAAACCACGCTTTAGCCCACTGCGCTTTTCACAGAGGAGACATTTCCATATGCATATCAGTCTTTGTCCCACCCGTGAACAGTCCAGCACCGAAAATGCTTGACAAATCTCCTCTGAACAAGAGTACCAACAGCAACCCAAGACATGTGTTTCGGCATAGTTAGGCCTCATCAGTGAGGTGGAGCTGTGCCTCCCTGAGCACAGTGAGCAAGGGGTCCACGTTTGGATTACCCTGGTAACTTAGGGTGAGACTCCAAGTACCTCAAAATATGCAAAAGAATGTCTGGGCGTAACTCTACTGGAACAAGCACAGCCCATTGACCTGTTGTTGGGTGGATGGCCACCGGTAGAGTTTCAACCACGTTTTAGCACACTGTGCTTTTCACAGAGTCGAAATTTCCATATGCATATCAGTCTTTGTCCCACCCAAAGGCAGTCCAGCACCGAAATACTAGGCAAATCTCCTTGTACCAACTGCAAGGTTTCTGACTCTCGGGTGTCGGTAATGGTACCGGTGCTTCTGTGTCCCTGTTCCCATGGAGTCCTATGGGACACTATTGGAATGGGGACTTATGCTTTCTGTCGTCTGATATCCCGGGCCACCAGGATCTCAGGCGGTGGAAACAGTGTTACAAGTCCAGCGGCAACCCGCCGGTAGCACCAGTGGGTTACCACCAGACTTGTAATGAGACCCAAATTGCTGTTAACCTGTCTGCTTTTGAAAACAGAATGTTCAGAATTCAGTCAATACCAGCAGTTATTGAATGCATCATAAAAATGTGGATTGGCTGAGAGGTCAACAACGATTTCCATGTGCTAATTTTAGGGAGGTATTGCATGTTCTTAGGTAAGCAACTCAACCTGATGCCCGCACTCCAGTCATCTTGTAAGATTTTGAAAAAAGCTTCTGACATGATGGAGTGGGGGTATTTTTTAAGAACTTTTGAGAAATATGGCATGGGCAAACATGTTCTTAACAAAGTTACATTTATATACACAGAACCCTCCGCCAGAGTCACACGAAATGGTTTTATGTCTCAAGGATTAAATTCACATGAGACACAAGACATATATATACTTTGTCCCCACTTTTATTCTTGCTTGCACTAGAACCATTGTCAAATTGTAGCGGCTTGTCTTTTTGGCAGTCTGGACTACTCCAACGCTACCCTTCTTTCTCAACCAGCATTTCTATTACACCATTTACAGGTTCTGCAAAACGCAGCGATTTGTCTGGAAAAGGGCATTCCCTTAGGTCTCCATGTCTCTACCTGTGCCAGCCCGAATTCACTTTGAAGCCCTATGCATTATTCATCGGGCATTAAATGTGAAAGGATGTCTAGCCCTACAGGACAAGATTCGGTTATATTACCCATGGCGTGCACTTCGCTCTGCGGATGCAGTGTTACTCAAGATACCTGATTATCATCGGAGCGGGTCAGAGGTAGGGCCTTTTCCATTGCTGGGCCAAAACTCTGAAATGCACTGCTGATAGGGCTTTGCTGCACTCAAGACTTTGGTCTTTTTAATCGCAGCCTAAAAACCCACCTGTTTACTACCAAAATGCGTTCTCACTTTCTTTGCATCTAGACTGTGCCACGAGGCCTTCAGTGACAGAGCGCTCTACAAATGCTTGATTAATTGATTGAGTGATTGATCGTCACTGTAAATATATCAGATTAGCACATGGCGACCATTGTTTACCTCACTTCTGGCAATTAGTAGGTTTGAATTGCAGTCAATAACTACTGCAGACATGTTTGGAACTTTTAGCATCAGCTACTCTATTTCAGGTGTGTGCGAGGTTGCAGGGGATGGGGTGAAATAGGTTGTCTATGAGCAGGGAGTGCTAGGGAGGGAGTAAGATGGCAGCAGTGAATATAGTTAGCATGGTGAGATAGATTGGTGGTGAGGTGAGGTCGGTGGTTGGGTGTGGGAATGTTTGATGAAAAGTATGTAGATTTGTGTTGGCCAGGAACATGTTTCTGTGGGCAGAGGTTGGTTCCAGGGCAATAGTAGGATGCCTGGATGTGTATGATAAGTGTTTTGGTGGGCTGGGTTGTATGGGGAAGAAGTGTGGTGTGTCTTTGCGGCCAAGTAGGACGATGTAGGTTGGTGGCTGAGGGTAAACAGGATGAGGTGGGGTTGGGCAGGAATGAGATGGGCTTCGAAAGAGCAGAGATGGGATGGATTTGTAAGGTGTACCGGAGTGAGAAGGGGCAGATTGGAGGAGCTTGTTAGGTGTAAAGTGAGGTGTGATGGAAATATTTATGGGGCAACAATGTGGGGCGTTTCCTTCTCCCCTATCAAGAGTGCCACACGAATTGAGAATATGTGTATTCTTGACTAACTCTGCTTTTGCTTCATATAATATCAACGTGCATCCACCCCATCCACAATATAGAACACAAGAACCAGGTTGATGTGCAGAAAGAATATAGATTTATTAATAAGTAAACAAAATCATGATCACACTATAGTTATTGAAATGCAAGCCACCTCACTCCATGGCACAACACATTTCCTTCCTGACAAAGATTCACTTTATATAAAAACAAGTTGAAATCACCATTTTGTTGTGATTATAACATACCAGACACACCCACATGTACAGTTTAATTATGCCTCTCTAGTCCCCCTGTTAACATGTAAAAAGAAAACACAGCTCTAAAGAATACTTCTGAGACTTGGGTCACTCATAAGAACACCCCTAATGTAAGGATAATGAATGCAGCACCATAAAACCTGACAGTACAATTGTGCTGTACAATGTACTTTGTATGGGGTCTAATTTAAATAAAATGTAGCACTTTTCTATTGAGCCAAATACATTGACATGTGCAGAACTCTTTATTTCTAACCTCCCTGTGCACGTTCCTTTCTAGCAGATGTGGAAACCCTTTTCCTTTGCCACTATACAGTGAGCATGTTCCCATTCACTTTGTAGTACCTTGTTCACTCTGTCTCTAGAGTATGCATTTAATGAGGAATGTTCACTTTGCATGAAGACACATTTCTGCACAGACCCATAGATTTGCCATTTGGAACCCCTCTGCTTTGAGGCAGGTTCCATGGAATGATGAACAGTAGGGAAATGCACCTATCCCCTTTAAGGGATTTTTGGGATTGGTAAAAATAATGTTGGGATACCCAATTACTTTATCAGACTATGAGGCTCATTAAAAGTTTGCAGGTATCCTACCAGTGATTCTGGGTGGATAACAGCAAACTGCCCTTACTGTTTCCGCTCACCTGATATCCCGAAATTACGGGGATATTACAGGCAGGGAAACAGTGTTAAAAAACCCCGTTCCATGGTGTCCAATAGGACTCCATGGATGGGATTGCCAGAATTGACAGCACCGGTAATACCGGTGCTGGTAATGCTGGCATTTATCTGCCGATAGGGGCTTGATTTACCTCCAGCTCTGGGCTGTAGGTAAATCAGTACCCTCACTGGTGCTGAAATTACTGGCAATTTTACCAGCTACTTTTCTGGACTGGCAAACCTGTAATGAGCCCTTATATCTTTATCATCAATTGGATAGATTTTGGAGATTTCAAATTTCCCCCAAATCACTCATTGTTCGTTGACTATGTGGGAATGAATTATATTATTGTTTAGTATGAAAATGCTAGGGATCTACTCCTGTATGGTCACCCCCTTAAATAAGCGGAAGACATTATTTCAAACAGATCTCCACCAATGGTTTGTCTTATACACATACTTTAAATCACTCTTGGACAATGCTCAAGACATGTCAGCAGTCCTCCTGGGTCATCTGATCGGAAGCATGTGAAACTGGTTAGAGTGTCTCTCAAGACTCAGTTATGGATGACCTCCAGCATCAGTCCCTCTTTTTGCCTCTACTGTGTCCCACATCCTTCGGTATCCTTTGACATTTTTGGTTCTTTCCAATTAGTCAGTCTCCCCCTTTTTCCCACTGTGGGTCTATTTTTAAAATATAACCACAACCCCAACATATCTAAATTATGAGGTGATAGCTCATTGGTTGTTTTGCTCACCTAGTCTCTGCGGGGATGTTGGGGCACGGTTGGAGTCCTCCTTCGACTTAGCTCCCCTGGATAGACTCTCTCCACCAGCTGCTGCTAAGCCTGCTGTTCTGGACGCTGGTATTGCCCCTGAGAGAAGATGAGAGGCAATGAGAATGGCGTGGTGGTGTCATTAATTCCCTCAACCCTCTTGTACCAAAATGAAGTGCGCAAGCATTTTCCCATGCAAGCTCAACTGTGGTTTTGTAACAATGAGCTCTCCGTCCTGCTTCTTGTAGTGGACGCGTAGAGTGGACCTAGTTACTTCACTAGTCCGTGGAAGTGGTGATCCAGACCGGCTGCGACCAATCCACTTAGAAGGTAAGTCTTTTGGTTATGATTAATGTTTGTTTTATTATAATGTCTTTTGCCTTGATTATTAATAGTAATTCTTGCAATGTCTTATCTCTTTCCCAATAGGTGTGAAGATGGCCAATGGGAGTCGTGGAGCGAGTCAGGGGATTCCCTTGAGGATGATGGAGCTCCCGAATTAGCTGGTAAATTGGCCTTTATAATGGAACTCTGGGCTTCAGGTATGGCGCAGCCAAGCGTTTGTTATTTATATGGTTTCTTACTTGCTGTGTTCTTTTTCCCTTGCAGGTTAAGACTGGTGGCGTAGAGCGAAGTCTGGATGCTTGGGAGCAGCTCCACGGCTGCAGGATGAAGGTACTGTGAAGATGAAGAAAAGAAGTGGAACTCCGCGTTGCTGGGTGCCCAGATCAGGAGGGGAAAGGCTCAGACTCTGATAGCGATGGATGCAGGTAAGATGCGTGCCCAGCGATGGAACGGCTGGAATCAGGTAAGGTGCGCCTTCAGCGATGGAGTGGCTGGATTCAGGTAAGAGGTGCCTTTATCGATGGAGTAGCTGGATTCAGGTAAAATACGCCTTCAGCGATGGAGTAGCTGGAATCAGGTAAGGCGTGCCTTCAGCGATGGAGTTGCTGGAATCGTGTAAGATGCGTCTTCCACGATGAAGTAGTGGGATCCAGGTAAAATGGTCTTCAGTGATGGAGCAGCTGGAATCAAGTGGATGCACGACGAGATGAAGAACAGGTAAGGACAGCGGTAAGCGTTACGCTGCTGAAAGCAGAATAACGCAAAGCAGAGGCATGTGGGTGGGTTGTCCTTAAATAGGCTGGCCCTGGCCCCTCCCTTTGGCCCCGCCTTGTAGCTCCACCTTGCCCCTCCCAGGGACTCTTGCAGGTGCCTTCGAATGATAGTCTTGGGCCATGCCCGGCCCTGATGCACGTGCCCTAGGCACAGAGTGTGCAAAGCACACTTTTCCATGAGCCTGAGGCACCAGGATGGGGTCCATTTGGACCCTGGGGGTGAGGAAGGCCTGGACCCTCGTCCAATGGCCATGACAGCACTCCCCCGCAAGGCCCTTCTCACGGGCGTTCCTCTCCCCGGTCCAGCTTTGGTGGGGTTGATATGGTGAAACCGCCTGGTTAGTCGAGGTGCATGAACAAATTCCACAGGTTCCCAAGTGCGATCTTGAGGTCCATAACCCTCCCAATCGATTAAGTAGTACAGTTTTGATCATACTATTTTAGAATCCAGGATTTCTTTAACCTCATACTCCAGTTCTCTTTCAATAACTTCAGGCTCCGGTGGTGTTTTGATCCTAGTTTCAGGCTTCAGAGGCTTCAAGAGGGAAACGTGAAACACTGGATGAATTCGAATTTTGGTGGGTAGATCTAGTTTTACTGCGGCCGGGTTAATGATGGCCTTAATGGGATAAGGTCTGAGATATCCGGGACGGAAGACCCAAGGACTTTTAATAGTATATTTCTAGCAGCGAACCATACTTTGTCCCCAATTTGATAATGCAGAGCTTCCCTTCTATGCCTGTCAGCAAACTTATTTTGTTGTTCCTTGGCTTTAGTTAAATTCTTGGTTGCTTCTTTAAGAGTTTGAGTAATAGTCTTATGTAGAGAGGTGATTGCTGGCATTTCTAGCTCGTCAAGGGAGGACGGCCAGGGATGCCGACCATTCATGGTCTAGAATTGGGTTTGTCCAGTAATGGTGTGGATGGAGTTATTGTATGCAAATTCAGTTAACCAAGGAATGCCTTTCCAGGATCCTTTCGAATGTTGCAACATGCATCTCAGATATTGCTCTAATGTCGTATTAGTCCTCTCAGTTTGACCATCGGTTTGGGGATGGTGACTGGTGGACACGCAAAGATCGATCTGTGCTATCTTGCAACAACTCCTCCAGAAGGCTGAGACAAATTGCATTCCTTGATCAGAAATCAGTGCTATATTGCAACAACTCCTCCAGAAGGCTGAGACAAATTCCATTCCTTGATCAGAAATCAGTACCGAAGGGAAACCATGTAGTTTGATTACTAGCCAGAGTTCCAGCAGTAGGAAGTCCTTTTAGTGGAATAAAGTGTGCCATGTTGGAGAATAAATCTACCACCACTACTGAAGCCATCGCAGGGAGGTAAATCTGTGATGAAATCCATGCATAACATATGCCAAGGAACTGGTGGTATAGCCAGAGGATGCAATCATCCTGCGGGACTTGACTTTTGGGATTTCTGTTGTGCAAAAACTCTGCAGGTTGCAATGAATTGGGCCAAGTCCTTTCTCCAGGTTGGCCACCAATAATTCTTCCTGATTTTGGCTTGTGTCTTAGCAATACCGGGATGTCCCTCCACTAATGACTTGTGGAAATTTGCTATAATCTTATTTTGAGTTTCTTTGCCATCAATATATATGGCCCCATTACGAGTTTGGAGGCAGACATGCCCTTAATAAGGGCATGGCGGACTCCAAACTCGGGTCCGGGTCTGTTGTCCCTGGATGGGGAAATACCGGGCCATTCTGACTTTGGAGGGCCCGGTATTTCCCCATTCAGGCAACCCAGACCCGGACCTTCCCCATTCCCATTCAAGCCCCCATAGGGCTCAATGGGAATGGGGAGGGAGCTAACAATAGCCCCGTTAATGACAGGCCCGTTGTTAGCTCCCTGTTCCCCTGGCGGGACCCGCGTCCAGAGCAGGTCCTGCGAGGGAACCTCCTAATAGGGCGGAATGGGTTTAACAGTGCTGGCACCTTTACCAGTGCCATTAAACCCATACCACCCACCTCGTAATGAGGCCCATAGTCTCCCCTGGAAATAGGGTAAATTATCTGTGATGGAGTACTGGTCTCCCTTGTCTAATCATTCTTGTTGGGCGGTTGGTCCATTTGAGACTGGAGGTCTCTTCCCAGCAGGCGGTTACTACGATGTGATTTTGAATTTGCTCTTCTGGAATGACGGGTACTGGTTCTGATGGTATAAACACGTATTTGTCTTCTCCCATTCAATGACAGAGTGTCTGCTTTTCCGTTACGGATTCCTGGTCAGTACGTGATCACCAAATTGTACTCCGCGAAGAAAAGAGCCCAGCGAAGCTGACGAGAAGATTGGGCCGTGGCAGTTTTTAAATATTGCGAATTCCGGTGATCCGTGATAACTGTGACAATATGTCTAGCCCCCAGGGGGTAGTGTCTCCAGGTTTATTGCCAATAATTCTTTGTCGGTTATGGCATAGTTAATTTCTGGTGCTTTAAACTTATGGGACCAAAATGCTATGGGATGTAACTGCCCGTGTCCGGGTCCCTTTGTGATAACACCGCCCCCATGGCCACACTGTAGGCATCGGTCTCAACTACATAGAGCAGATCGGGTCGAGGATGCCGAAGAACGGGTGCTGAAGTGAAAGCCAATTTCAATTCCTGGAAGGCCTTTTCGGCATCGGCAGTCGAAGAAAACCTTTTATTCTTTCTTAATAACGAAGTGATAGGATGAACAATTTGAGAAAATCCTGGGATGAATCACCGGTAGAAATTGTCAAACCCATTATGCTCTGCACTCCCTTGGTCGATGTCAGGGATGGCCACTGAAGAATAGCTTCCACCTTACGAGTGTCCATGTGCACCCCTCATGGGGTAAGCATGAAGCCCAAGGACTCAACTTCTGTGACATGGAAAAAACATTTTTCCAATTTGACAAACAGCCAATGCTTACAGCATTTTTCCAGAATGGCCCTTACATGGCCCACATGATCTTCCTTGGATGCTGAATAGATGAGCATGTTGTCGATGTAGACAAGGACACAGACATCCAGCAGTTCGTGGAGTACATCGTTCTTAAAGAACAGAAATGCTGCTGGTGCGTTGCATAACCCAAAGGGCATGACCTGGTACTCAAAAAGTCCATATTTGGTTCGGAATTCTGTCTTCCATTCATCGCCTTTCTATACCCTTACCAAATGGCAAGCTCCTCGTAGGTCCAATTTTGGATAGATTTGAGCATTCTTTACTTGGTCAAGTAGTTCGGGAATGAGTGGCAGAGGGTATCTATTCTTCACGGTAATCTGGTTTAACGCCCTATAATCTATACAAGTTCTGAGGTCCCCTTCCTTCTACGGCATGAAGAAGAGAGCTGATGAGGCTGAGGACTTGGACGGTCAGATGAACCCATTAGCTAGGTACTGATCTAGATATGTCCTTAGGTGATGATTTTCTTGCTGAGTCAGAGCGTAGATTCTGCTGCAGGGAATTTGTGCCCCTGGGACTAGATCGATTTGGCAGTTGTAAATTCTGTGTGGAGGCAGGGTATTAGCTTGTTCCTTTTGGAACACGTCCAGAAAATCTTGATATTCGGAAGGTAATGAACCAGAAATTTCTAGGATGGGTTTCCCCTTGAGATGTGGAGTCATCACGTCCCTATGGTAGCAGCTCTTTGCACATTCTTGAGGGAAGGTCAGCTTTCTTGTGCGCCAGTCAATCTTTGGGTTATGGGTTTCAAGCCACAGCATTCCTAGGATCATTACTGGGGGGCCCCTATAAGATCAAATGAAATGCTTTCCCGGTGACCATCCTGACATGTCAGCATAACCTTGTCGGTGTGTTGAGTTATTGGCCCCAAAGAAAGCTGGGAGCCATCCACGGCAGTAACGTTTTCCGAGTGTGATTTTTGCTGAAGTGGAAGGCCTATCCGTGCAGCCAAATCCTGATTGATGTAATTTCCCACCGCACCACTATCGATGTAGGCTTCTAGAGCATGTACTCTTGACAGTGTTGGTGATGGGTTAGTAATAGTGGGATGACGAGGTGTGAGGTCTGTACAACTTTCTTAATTCCGCTTGACAAGTGGACCCCTACACTTGCCGGGCATTTGAGTTTTCCGACTTCTGTTCCTTTTCTTCGTTGCGATTGGCTGTAGCACCTACCATCTTCTTGGGAGGTTTAATAGGACAATCTCGCAAGAAATGTCCAGCCTTTCTGCAATATAAGCATAGTTGTTGTCTCCTTTTTTCCCTCTCAGCCTTGGAAATGGGAGTTTGTAATCCTCCAATTTGCATAGGTTTAGTGGTTTCATGAGTTCTGGTTTGATTGTCCCGAGGTCGCATGTAAACTGATCTCCGTTCCGCCCTTGTGCGATCCATTTTCTGGTTGTGTAACCGGTGGTCCAATTGCACAGTTAGGTTGATATATTCCGCACAACACTCGGGCGGATTGACCACTTGAGCTAGTATGTCTTTTAACTCACCACGTAGCCCCTGATAAAAAAGTGTGGTCCGTTTCTCCTCAGGCCAATTAGTCTGTTCAATGAGACGGTTGAAGGTGGAAATGTAAGTCAATAAGTCATGGTTCCCTTGTCTAAGAGATAGTAGTTTGTTTTCAAATGCGTGTCCTTGGGTGTGCCTGGCAAACAATTTTTCCAATTCCCGTTGGAATTCCCCAAAGTTACAAAGTATTGGATAATCCTGGATTACTAATGGTATGGACCAGTCAGCTGCACAGCCTCCCAAATAGGAAAGTACAAAAGCCACCCTTGCGCTGTCGTAAGGGAAGGCTCCTGGTCGGCACATAAAGTGGAGAAGGCACTGGTTCATGAACACAGCATATTTGTTTGGGTCGCCGAAGAAGCGTTCTGGTGGAGCCAGTGGGACTGCCCCTGGAAGTACAACTTGCACTGGTGGTGATGGTTGAGGCAAATGAGTGGATGCAATCCCGGGCAACGGAACTTGTCCTGCGTGTGCCTGGAACATTTGCCTTGCCAAATAATCCGTCTGTTCTCAAGCTACATTAAGGTCTATCCTCAAGAAATTAGTCTCTTGTCTTGAGGCATACACTTCAGCCCTCAGCTCCCCCAGTAATTGGGCTAACTGGTCAGTTTCAGAGGTTTCCATAACATCCAGGCAGAGATTCAGAGAGGCTTTGCATTCTGTTATGCTCACCTGGTCTCTGCGGGGACGTTGGGGCACGGTTGGAGCCCTCCTTTGACTTGGCTCCCTTGATAGACTCTCTTCCCCAGCTGCTGCTGAGCCTGCTGTTCTGGATGCTGGTATTGCCCCTGAAAGAAGATGAGAGGCAATGAGAATGGCATGGTGGTGTCATGAATTCCCTCACCCCTCTCGTGCCAAAATGGAGTGCGCAAGCGTTTTCCCATGCAAGCTCACCTGTGGTTTTGTAACGATGAGCTCTCCATCCTGCTTCTTGTAGCAAGGGTGCGCAGAGTGGACGTACTTACTTCACTAGTCCGTGGAAGTGGTGATCCAGACCGGCTGCAACCAATACACTTAGAAGTTAATTCTTTTGGTTATGATTAATGTTTGTTTTATTATAATGTCTTTTGCCTTGATTATTAATAGTAATTCTTGCAATGTCTTATCTCTTTCCCAATCGGTGTGAAGATGGCCAATGGGAGTTGTGGAGCAGGTCCAGGGATTCCCTTGAGGATGATGGAGCTCCCGAATTAGCTGGTAAATTGGCCTTTATAATAGAACTGTGGACTTCAGGTATGAAGCGGCCAAGCGTTGGTTATTTATATGGTTTCTAACCTGTTGTGTTCTTTTTCCATTGCAGGAGAAGACTGGCGGCGTAGAGCGAAGTCTGGATGCTCGGGAGCAGCTCCACGGCTGCAGGATGAAGGTACAGCGAAGATGAAGAAAAGAAGTGGAACTCTGTGTTGCTGGTCGCTCGGATCAGGTGAGGAAAAGCTCTGACTCCGATAATGATGGATGCAGGTAAGATGCGTGCCCAGTGATGGAACGGCTGGAATCAGGTAAGGTGCGCCTTCAGCGATGCAGTAGCTGGAATCAGGTAAGATACGCCTTCAGCAATGGAGTAGCTGGAATCAGGTAAGGCGTGCCTTCAGCGTGGAGTTGCTGAAATCGTGTAAGATGCGTCTTCCGGGATGAAGTAGCGGGATCCAGGTAAGATGTCCCTTTAGCGATGAAGTAGCTGGAATCAGGTAAGATACGCCTTCAGCAATGGAGTAGCTGGAATCAGGTAAGGCGTGCCTTCAGCGTGGAGTTGCTGGAATCGTGTAAGATGCGTCTTCCGCGATGAAGTAGCGGGATCCAGGTAAGATGGTCTTCAGTGATGGAGCAGCTGGAATCAGGTGGATGCACGACAAGACGAAGAACAAGTAAGGACAGCGGTAAGCGTTATGCTGCTGAAAGCAGAATAAAGCAAAGTGGAGGCAAGTGGGTGGGTTGTCCTTAAATAGGCTGACCGTGGCCCCTCCCTTTGGCCCCGCCTTGTGGCTCCACCTTGCCCCTCCCAGGGACTCTTGCACGTGCCTTCCAATGGTAGTCTATGGCCACGCCCGGCCCTGATGCATGTGCCCTAGGCGCATAGTGTGCAAAGCACACTTTTCCATGACCCTGGCACCAGAGGTGCCAGCACTGGGTCGATTTGGACCCTGGGGGTGAGGAAGGCCTGGACCCTCATCCAATGGCCATGACATTGGTTGATACTCCTATTGGGCATCTCTTGTTCCTCCCCAATACAAGGCCTAGCCCCTTTCCTCTTATTGGTCCTTAGGTTTCGAGGCTCCATCTCTGGGAGTTATTTGAAATGGCCTTTCTGAACAACTTCAGATATGAAGTTAAAATCTTTAACATGACACTTTTCTTCAATTTACAGATAAGTGTCACAAACTATATATTTCTGAATTGGTCTGATCATGCCGGTCGTAATGCACTGTGTCTAGCGTCGGCATTTGGCTGCAGCTGCAAATGGAAAATGTACGTCATTTCTTCAAAAGGAATAACATTTAGCACCATGAGATTGTATAGAAAGGTATCTGACTCAATAAACTATCATATTCTCATATCTCCTATTCGTAATTTATTCTGAGAAGCTGTAAGTACATTTTAGCGTAAATCTTTGGTTCCCATGGTTGAATTGTATGGGGATTTATATCAACAGATAGGGCCCTTCATGGGTTTTCCGGAGATGTCTGAATAATCTCTATATGTGTCACCATTCCCAAGGTAATGGAGCAAAGTATGATTTCCCATATAATCATATGAGACCCGTTAATTATATGCATATTATTGATTAAATAAAACCTCACATGTTTCTCCTGTAACGTGTCAATTGTCAACAGCCCCTGGACCTCAACACAAATGGGATTTAATTCTGAGTATTGTACATACTTCGTAACCCACGAGCATCATCATTGTTTTTTCCGTACTTTCATTCCATCCCCAATAACTGTCTTCCCAGGCACATGTCCCGCCCCTTCCTGGCTCCACTGAGGCTTCAAAGTGATTTCCAGATAGAGGGGTCGAGGGGGGTTTGAACTTTGAAATTGGATGGGGGAAGGTCTCTGGGCTGAGCACAGCTTTACTTCAATTATTGTGAACAGTTACATAAATTATACTTTTTTTCGAAATTGCTGCATTTTCTTTACACATGAGACCGGCATCAATATCTTACAATACAACATATACATTTTGCTTCATCTTCATTCTCGCTGCTCATTTTAATACATTTTTGATACAATGACATTGGGCCTCATTACGCGGAAGGCGGTAGAGGGTTAATGGCGCCGGTAGAGCTGCCGGCCCCGTTAACCCTCTACCGCCTCAGTAAGAGGTCTGCTCGCGGGACCCGCTAAGGACGCCTGGTAAAACCAGGCATCCTTAGCGGCACCCGCGAGCAGACCGGGATGTTATCAATGGGCCCATCATTAACGGGCCCATTGTTAGCACCCTCCCCATTCCCATTGAGCCCTATTAGGGCTCAAATGGGAATGGGGATGTACTGGGTCCGGCTTCCTTGAATGGGGAAATACCGGGCCCTCCAAGGTCGGAATGGCCCGGTATTTCCCCATTCAAGGAACCCGGACCCGGTACCCGGTATGGGGGTAGCCATGCTGCTAAAAGCGGCATGGCTACCTCCATACTTGTAATGAGGCCCATTGTCTCACATGTCCTTAATGTGGGCCTTTGAATTTACTTCTAGCAATGGAGTTTCATTTTTAAAAAGTTAATTGTTCCAAGCTGCAGAGTGCACACTTTTCTTCATGGCAGCTCAGTTTTAGCAAAGCTGCACTTCAGTGCATCTGTTATATTTAAGGGAAAGTATGCCTCATTTCTTTCAGCCTTGTTACTTGAACACAGATCACAATTAGTTTTATATTTCTGAAACAGCATTTTGATGTTGGGCATTTCAAGGTGAAATGCTGGCCTTTTTGTCTGCCAGTCAAGAGTGTGCTTTCAACATTCCTGCACCTTTGGGCCTAACTTTTAGCCTGATGCAGTCCACTTTTCCT
Source organism: Ambystoma mexicanum (assembly GCF_040938575.1). Lineage (NCBI taxonomy): Eukaryota > Metazoa > Chordata > Amphibia > Caudata > Ambystomatidae > Ambystoma > Ambystoma mexicanum. The sequence goes on along the minus strand of NC_090931.1, from coordinate 1,361,801,883 downwards.
GGGGGAAAAATACTCCACAGGTGTGCTGTATTGGTGGGGATTTTTTTTTGTTTTAGGTGGGGTGAGTTGGGCTTGGTGGTTTATTTTGAGGTGGGCAGCATGGAGCAGTGTGGGTGGGTGGTGATTGATATGCTGATAGTGGCTTGGGTGAACATCATGGAGGTGGGGTGGGTGAGTGACAAGGGGCAGGGTTGAAGTGTGGGTGATGGTGGTCAGGGGTGAGTTGAAGTGTGTGGTTGGGATGGAAGGTGTAAGGTGGACTGTGCAGGTGAGCATGGATAGGGTTGAGGCATATCAGGTGAACCAGGGTGAAGTAAAGTGGGTGCGAGGTTGATAGGCGGGGTGAGGTGAAGTGGTGTGGGTATGGATGAGGTTGTGGGCAGGGCTGAGGTAGAGGGGTGGTATGGGGTGCAGAGTGAGCTAGAGTTGGACAAGTGGTGAGCAGAAGGGCTGACTCTAGGTGGGTGGTGTGGGCAGAGGTTAGGGCATTGGAATGGAAGTGGATTAGTAATTGTGGATGAGGCTGGTGAGTGTAGGTGAGAAGGGTGAAGTGTAGAGAGGGATCAGGTAGAGTTTCTAGTGGTAAAGATGGGTGAGGCACAATGGGTGGTCAGGGGTAGAGGGAAGTGATGTAGTGTTGGTTATATTGGGTTTCAAGGTTTATGGTCATGTGGGTGGGGTTAGTTTTGCATGGGGTAGAGTAGATGAGAGTAGGGAATGTTGGGATTGGGTGGGTGGGGCAGAAAGGAATGAGGTGGTGTGGAAGGATGAGCGTACAGACGGTTGAGATGTTTGTTAGAGAGTAGTTAGGTAGCATGAGTGGGTGGGGTAGAGTAGGGGAGGTAGAGGGAGTGGTTGGGCTAATGGGGGATGAGATAGTGTCTGCCATGTGAATACATGTGTGGTACAATGGATGATGGTCTTTAGATATGGTGGGGTAGAGGTGGGTGATTGAGAGCATAGATGGGTGAGATAGTGAGGTGCGAAGTGAGTGTTTGGGCTAGAGAGGGCTGAGGAAGGATAGATAAATGCAGGCACTGAGCAGTAACATATGTTGAAAGATTGGAATATTGTGCAAACTCTCCATGCTAACCTGGCTGAGCACAAACCTTCCCATGGCCCACTAGTGTTTGAGAGGCACTGACTTTTATATTTCTCATTTCGCCTTAATTCAAATATCCAGCAGTTCCGTGAGTTGTGAGTGACTTTTTCCCAAGCCTTTAAGTGGCACTCCCCTGACTTTTGCTGATATTGCCCAGCTAAATAGCTGTTGAATGACAAATCGCAACCACCTCTCCCATCCCCCATTTGTGTCAATTTTGAGCCGTCCTCCCCACCCAAGCTGCAGGAAGCATCATTACCACTACAAGTGCCAAAACGGATAACCTTTAAATTGATCAGCGGGACAGCACTTAGGTTCATCAACACTGACCATATCCCATCGACTCGATTCCGCCCACCTCCAGATAAATTGTGTTAGCTATGGACAAATCCTGAGCATCATGCCACCTGCAATCAGCTTCTAACACATGTCCTCATTAGTCTTACAAATGGTAGTGTTAACAGTCAACAACACCCAGAAAGAGTCTACGTTGGCAGTAGGATCACTACAGTGCTTTTGGAAGGTGGCCACTGTTGAATGGTAAGATACTGCAACAGAAGGTGGAGTGTTTCAACCATGCCTCAATCACGCCCTGTGATCGTGCCTGATATCAGCCGTAAAAGTTGTCATTAAGTGTTGATTTTTATCTGGCACATATTGCTGAGCATTTTTGTACATGACAAATTAAATTATTTGTGTATATGTAATGAAAAATGAGGTTTGTGCTTGTGTTATTCCTCCGTCACGACCATAGGGCACTGATGGGCCACAAAGTAAAATTGCACGGTATTAGCAGTACGGCAAAGTTTGCCATATTTTTAAAAACTCTGGGACATATTAGAAAACTATTGCACTATGACAAGTGCAATTTGGCATGGTATAGGCACAAGGGCTCAATGCCCAGAGGTTTCTAAGTGCGGGATCGAACCTGTGTTGCTCTGTGTCGTCTTGTTTTCCAGGCAAGCGCGTTGCTCATGAGCTACCTTCCCAGACCATAGAACACCTTTATTGCTATTGCTCCTTCAAAAGTACTTGAGTGGCAGAAACTATGACCAATGCATTTCGGACCAATAGTCCTTGATCAGGGAAATCTCTGCAAACAACTTAAAGTAAAGTCAGTAAGTGTAATTCTAGCTGTTGGGGGTTTGTCCTGACCCCCAGCGATACCCGTGAGCCCCCAGCCCGCACAGACTCACACACACGCGTCTGTGATGCTCGGGCTTCCCGGTCGCACTGCCGCGGCCAGGAACGCCCTGTTTATTCATACTGCACGCGTCGGCGTGCAACATCACGCCGCCGCGTGTGCGTCGCTTCAAGAGGCAGCGCCACACTCCTCCTTTTTCGGGAGGACAACAAAATACTTTAATAACACTCGAAAATAGTTTCCACACACACCCCTTTATTAGCATCCACCCGGGTCCCCTTACTCAACAATCCCCGGGCTCAGGTCGATCCGACAAGTGTCCCAGCACGTAATTGCTGAGGTAAGCGGGTCTCCCTCGCCCAGCCCTCTGGGGGTACCTCCCGCTCACCTCCGTCACGGGAAGTCCATCCACAGGCACTCCCCGGGCAGGGGACTCAGGCGCGCCGGAGTGGCCTCCTCCGTCATCAGGCACCTCCATTAAGTCCGGCTCCAGGGGGGGATCGGTTCTCGGGTCCCCTAGCTTCCTGAAGAAGCTCACATTCCATGTCACGGCAGACCTTCCATCTGATGCAGTCACCATGGACCCCTTGACGGCCACGACGTCCAGCGGCTCTGGCTCATATGGAAGAGAGAGCTTTCCATGGGGGTGTCTGTTGCGGATGAGGACCTCATCGCCTGGCTCCAGCCGCTGCGGGTGGAGTCCCCTTCTCATGTTTTCCTGCTCAATCCTCAATCGCCGGTCCACCTCTACCTCTTGGTTATCAATTACCCCCGGCTCCTTTTCCCCCACCTCGGGCAGCAAACCCTGTGGGCAACGCTTGAATAGAGCCTCGGCCAGGTCCACCCCTGTGGAGGCATAAGGGGTGGTACGGTACACCCGCAGAAACTGATAGAGAGCTCTCTGGCCTTGGGCAATTGTGAAGGTCTTGTTCAGTGTCCTCATCAGCCTCTCGGCTTCCCCGTTTGCCCTGTGCCACAAGGGGGTGATCTTCCAGTGCTGTACCCTGCAGCTCTCCATCAATTCCGAGAACCATTCGCTCTGGAATGGCGCCCCGTTGCCAGAGCACAATGTGTGGGGGAACCCATGGGCCTCAAACACCGTCTCCACGGCCACCACCACGTGTTTGAAAGCCACAGACTCCACAAACTCCACTTCCGGGTACCTTGAGTATTCATCGACGATCACTAGGAAGTGGGTGCCCATTGTTGTTGATCCAAAGTCTGCATGGACCACCTCCCAGGGTCGCGTCCCTCGAGGCATCGCCTCTATGGCCGGTTCTCGCTGCAGAGAAGATGCCCCGTGACACCAGACGCAGGCTGCCACAAAGTCGTCCACCTTCCGCTCTAGCTCGGGGAACCAGACCTTCAGCCGTAGCCTGGCCTTGGTCTTTGCAGCGCCCTGGTGTCCATGGTGGGCAAGGGTGATCACGTCCTTCACCTTGGACTGGGGAACAACAATCCGGTCACCTCTGAGCAGCAGGCCGGACGCCGAGAATGATAGTTCTTCCCTGACCTTCCACAGATGCTCCAGTCCTGTCTTTGCCTCTTGAGTACGCCCCGCCAGGGATTCCAGCACCGACTTCCAGGAGCCCTGCTGCATGGAGTGTCTCAGGATCTGGAAACACTTGTCCCCTGCAGCTGCTGCTTCGAGTTCCCCCAGGGGCATTGCATTGGGCGTGGCCGCCTCCACCACCATTCGAACATGATCATCTGCTTCTTCGACACATGTGTCCTATTCTACTCATCCATGTGCACCCGGGTGCCGGGAGAGATAGTCGGCTGTGTTGTTCGCCCCCGGCCGATACACCAAGGTGACTCCGTACTCCAGGAGAGCGAGCATCCACAGCTCGATCCTCACCGGTGGCTTGGATGATGACCCTGCCAGAATGGGAAGCAGAGGCTTATGGTCTGTTACGACCTTCACCGGACGTCCCAGGATATAGAGCCTGAAGTGCCTGCAGCCCCAGAGCACCGCCAGCGCCTCGCGCTCAATCTGCGAATACCTCTGCTCTGTCTCAGACAGTGCCTTGCTGGCGTAGGCTACCGGGTGGACACCCCCGTCACGATCTATCTGAGTTAGCACGGCGCCCAGGCCAAACGGGCTGGCGTCCATGATGACCTCCGATGGTAGAGCAGTGTCAAAAAATGCCATGGTGTCCTCAGCCGTCAGCGCACCCTTCTTTCTTCATCAGGGCCCTGATGGGTTCAGATCTCGAGGCAAGATTTTGAATAAACCGTCCACAGTAAGTGACCATGCCGAGGAAGCTCCTCACAGCGGACACCGACTTGGGTGGTTGTGCCTTCTTAATGTTCTGGACCTACTTGGGATCCGGCGACACACCCCCTTCTTTGAAAACAAAACCGAAGAATTTGATGGAGGGGCGCAGGAACTCACATTTTTCCCTATGAAGGGTGAGGCCTAGTGACTGCAATCCCTCGAGAGTCTTTGCCAGCCTCCACAGGTGGTCCACCTCAGTCCTAGCAAACACCAATATATCATCACTGATGTTCAAAACGCCCTCTAGGTCTGTGAGCGCGCCTCGGATGATATTCTGAAAGACCTCCGCTGCCGAGGACACTCCAAAGCTGAGTCTTTTGTAGCGGTAGAGTCCCCGGTGGGTGGTGAACGTGGTGGTGTACCTTGATTCAGGGTGTAGGACCACATGATTATAGCCCGCCCGGAGGTGCAGCTTGGAAAAGAAACGAGCACCCTGCACCTCCGCAATGATGTCATCAATTGTTGGGGTAAGGTGCCTCTACCTTTTGATGGCTTTGTTTGGCAGCCTCATGTCAATGCAAATGCGGACAGAGTCGGGTTGTTTGGGTTTCCTCGCCACGACAATCGGGGACACCCAGGGGGTCGGACCCTCCACCTTCTCAATTATGTCGAGGTTCACAAGATTGTCCAGCTCCTTGTCCACCTGCTCCCAAAGGTAAAAGGGCACCCTGCAATGTTTCAGGGTGATGGGCTGCACAGACTCATCTATATGTAACCTCACGGGGTCACCGGCCATCTGTTCAATTCCATTTAAGAGGGAGGCATACTTGTCAAGCAGGTCGTTAATGTCCTCCAGGTACACCGAGTAAGCAAAACTGACAATGCTGAGGGCCTCGGCTACTGCACAGCTCAACAGAGTGTTTGTGCTTACTGGCGTCACGTAGAACCGGACCGTGATCTGCGAGTCATCATGCTCCACCTCTGCCGCGAAGGCACCATCCAGCGGAATGGGTTCCAGCCCCCCGAATGCAAAGATGCGAGCTTTCAGTGTGAATAACTTGGGGGGCGTGTCCATGGCGTCGTAATGCCCATGGGCCATCACTTTTACTGACGCTCCCGTATCTACTAGGACCCGGACTGGCGACCTATTGACCTCCACCACACACCTCAGCTGTCTCCTGTTCTTCCCTTTTAGGGCCACCACACTAGAGACGAAAAAAATGTTCTCTTCCTCCTCTTCGTCTGCCTCCTCCACTGGGGCATCCTCCTCGCTCTGGTCCACCTGGACCACATTAGGCAGGCGATTCTGGTGCAGGAACCCAGACCGGGCCGGGCCTCTAGGCACCATCACGGGCAGGGCTGTCTTGCACACCCGAGAGAAATGATCGGGCAGCCCACACCTACCACATGTCCTTCCAGCCGCCGGGCACTCAGTCGGGTGGGGAAGATCGTACCCACACTTCTGGCAAGATTCGCCAGCTCTTCCAGCCCTGTCACAGGGCCCAGCACCAGGTCTTCTGGTGCCTCTTCTACCTCGCCAAATGGCACACACCTCCTCTGTCTTGACTGCGCGGGACCCAGCTTCCATCCTTGCTGCCCGAGCCTCAGACACCTCGTGGCACCACCCCAGCTCCAGGATGCGGGACAGTGTGTTGCCCGGCTCTCTTAGGACTTGTCTTCTGAGTTTACCTGAAGAGCACGCCTGGATGAGCATGGTTCTTATCATGTCTTCTGCATCGCCCCACGCACATGCCAGCGACAGGCGCCGTAGGCATCCATAAAAGGTGTCCAAAGTCTCATCCTCCTTTTACCTTGCAGACAGCATCACAAATCTTTCATAGTCCGAGTTGGCAAGGGGCAGAAAGTGAGCCTGGAGTGCAGTCTTTGCCGCCGCATAGGATCCATCCCCTGGTGGAAGCGACTCAAATATCTCCTGGACCGAAGGTCCCGCCGAATACAGCATGGTTGCCAGCCTGCAGTCATCATCTGTCACCTGTGCGGCCTTAAAGTACATATTGAGGTGGTCAACCCACCTCTTCCATCTGGGCCCAAGGCTGGATGGCAGGCCTGATACGTCAAACTCAGCGATGGGCTGCAGGGCCGCATGGGCTTGTGCTTGAGCCATGATGGGAAGTCCTGGATGAGCAACCGGTTGCACCACTGGCGGCACCTGGGCCAATGGAGTCTGACCTCATGCTTGAGCCTGAGGAGGCTGCTGTTGATTTGCTGCTTGTCAGCCATCCTAGGGAGGCTGCTGAACTGCTGGCAGCCTACCGTCTTGACCACCAGCCCCGCTCATGGGCTTGAGCGCACAGGCACCCCCAGTGTGGAATTTGGGGGCCGCAACTCAACTCCACCACCACAACACAGTCCTGACACACACCCAGGCAAAATGAAATGTCCATCCTGGGAGCGAAGATGATGATGCCAGAGTATCCCCCTCCACAGACTGCCTCATGCGCAGACACAGCAGCTGGACATGATAATGAGCAGGATGAAGAGAAATGGAAGGTCCACAGCTGCAGCAGTCTTCACTGATGATGAAGAGGGTGAAGAAGAAGAACTATGCAGCCTGATGATGAAGGGGATGATGAAGTAACCAAACCCCAGCTGCAGCAACACCTTGTGGGCACAGATGTTCCAAAAATTGAGTTGAGGAAAAGATTTGGGCTATGCAGGCCCAGCCATTGTAGCCCTCCTCCTCGCTTCCACTTGACGTAGGAGACCCAGAATTCGAAAAATCGGGCATGGGCATGCAGGTATAATTGCCTGCTAGCAGTGTGTCCAAAATTTGGCTTGGATGCCACTCACCGCCCAAACCAGAGCTCAGTGAAGTTCCACGCCCGAAATCCAAAATGGCCACCAGCCGCGTGGGTGAGGCATGGCCTACAGCATGAAACAAACTCTCATCAAGATGATTCCACTTCAGGGAAAAAATTGCAGATTCGATCACCGCCGGGCCCAGGGATAATCCCCCACTCGTCACTACTGTTGGGGGTTTGTCCTGACACCCAGCGACACCCCTGAGCCCCCCAGCCTGCACAGACTCACACACACGCGTCTGTGCTGCTCGGGCTTCCCGGTCGCACTGCCGCTGCTGGGAACGCCCTGTTTATTTATACTGCATGCAGCGGAGTGCAACGGCACGCAGCCGTGTGCGGGTCCCTTCAAGGGGCAGCGCCACACTAGCCATTTACAACATAAAAGCATCATTACATAACATTATTTCCCAAAACAAATACTCATACCTGTCATCAAGCGATGGGGTAGTGTTGTCTATAAAGAGACACATATATTCATACATCCTGTGATACATTGCCATATAGTGATGTGTTCTACAACTCAGTGTACAGTCATTTGTTCCACCAATTATATAAAGCTTCCAATGATAGAACGAACTAATCAAAAACGTTATCGGTACCTAATCTTCAAGTTAAAATGTGTACCAGCAAGTGGCAAAGAGGAAGCTTAAAGGAGAATAATAAAACGGAACACACATACAATACTTTTAAAGGTGTATAGGGATTGCTACAACATCTGATAAGAAGTTCTTCAAAACATGGTTCCCATGTTAAGGATCTCTGTGTGTGCAGAACGGGAATGTTGACCAGCATCTTTAGTTATACACTAAATCCGCCAGCAATTCTTGAGTGTGTGGCATAATCGGAACACAATGACATCATCACGCATGACATGATGACATCATCAGTCACTGCACTGTTGCCAAACTTTTCATTCTGAAATTATGAACAGCTCAAATATATAACATATTTAGACAAGAACATGAGATATCAATCACACTGTTTTCAAACATTGCATAGCATATAAGGTACATCCTCTCTTACATATGAGGTCACCAAAACGATCATTCATATTACATTTATTGATAAATATATCACTAAATCATTTAACATAGAACACCCTCCTGCATGTAAATGCTTGTTAGCAATTTTAAAGCGCTGTAACACGGACATGTTCTATTTTCCATAGCCTTGACCGCAGGACGTATTTGTATTTAATCATTTCTGACGTTTTTACTAAGATGAGGTTAGAGCTAGTGGACAGTTAACATTAATGTACCATTTCTATATGTGCAAGTCAGCGTATATGCAATAGGGAATTTATTCCATAACTCCAATTAACTAACAGAGTGGTGTTAGTTAATTGGAGTTATGTTTTATTTAGGGATTTAACCCAGTTATTACTACTTCAACAGACCGCATAACATAAACACGGTTGTCACAGAATACAGGTAAATTAACAATTCATTTCTATGTTTTTCAATACTAATAGAATATTTACAGTGGAGAAAAGGGAAGCACATGTTGGTGCCATAATGTAACGAAATAGATTAAATTCATCTATATATTTTGACAAAGTCAGTAGAAGTGCATTTATGATTTTTGAAATTACTATAATCACAGTGGCGAGTAAATTGAAATGTTACATGGTGCTTTAAGTTCAGCAATAGTTCATTATACAATGACGTTTTGCCAATGTGGTTGTTATGTATGCTGAATTTTATTTAATTTGTGTTCTTTTCTTTCATTGCCCACGCCATGACCATGTCGTTTTACCTTATTATCCTTCCCCTTTGCCCATCCTTCTTTTCTCTGTCTCAAAACAACACACGTCACAATTATGTTTTAATGAATCATATTATCTCCCTGTATTCGGTAATGTTTTTTGTTTTTGCATATGTTGCCGATATCTATGGAATTTAAATTTGTTTTTGATTTATATATGCTATGTACAGCCCTGGTTTGAGAAAGGCATTTTTTAGTTGCTGAAACACGTGTTACCATAGAGGACATTTAGTCAAGACAACTCTAGAACTGTATGTGTCAATAAACTACAGTTCTGGAATCACCGAACATTAAGTGTGGGGTATTTCCACGCAGGAGGGTGTTCTATGTTAATTGCTTTTTAGAGGTGGGGTCTTGTACCTCTATCCCTCCAGTAAGTGCGACATGGGCATTGCTATCCACTACTGTGTAAAGGGTTGCGGAGTGTCACGAGTTGGCTTAAACTAACGCCCATTTTCGACTTATATCACTAAATCAGTTTGTAATCCTTAAACATGTGACATCATCAGAACGTGGTGACGCCACAATGTGTCACGTGGTGATGTCATCTGCAGTTGCACGGCCATTGATTTCTACATTCCAAAGTTACTAAATGCATGTACATCCCATATACAAAAAAATTGTAAACATGTATTTCATATAGCATTCTCTCTGTTTTTACATATTTTGCATAACATACAGGTTACTTTTCCACTTACACATACAATTTCTAAAAAGTTAATTCATTAAACAAAATTGTTGCATTTGTGATATCAAATGTACAACTCTAGAGATTCATCCTGATACGTATTAATGCATGAACAAGTGTGAAAATGTAAATACAGTACGGTAGTACGGTGTCATGATTATTTACAATATTTACAAAATGGGTAGTGTTGTGATCCTCCCTAAGAGTTATATTATATAAAACATTGGCAAACATACATCCAAATCTTTCAGAGAACATGTGCTAGATTCAAATCATCAATCATTCCATTTGGCATAACCAAATTTAGTCAATCTATCCAATAGGCCTCTCTTTGTTTGAAATCTTTACCGATATTCAAGCCAGACTCTGAATATCGATGACCTCTAATCTTTTAAACCTGTTCTGTGCAATCTGCTCTCCGACTTCTTTAAAATGTATCGCTACAGATGAATTAGGGTTGTTAAATCTCGGATTGATGTACATTCTATCTTGTTTTGGCCTTACATGATGTGTGTCCCACATAATAAAGTCCTAATGGACACTTAATTCTGTGAAGTATATTTATTGCATTACATCTGGCATAGTGTTTCACCAAAAATGTTCTCCAGTGGTTGGATGACACAGTGGGCCTAATCATGAGTTGGGTGGTATCCCCTTTATTTGCGTTAGCGCCCACCCATCCAGTGGTATTACCGCTGAATCACAGGTTGGGTTCTAAAAGTTCCTCCCCATTTCCCATTGGGGCCACCCAATTGGGAAATTGTGGCACAATTATCGTGTGGTAGTACTGCTGGCAATAATTGCTCTGAAAATTGGCATTTTCCCAGTGTGTTTATGACCAGCTCTGAGCTGGGTGTAAACACATCCTGCTTGAGATTGAGCATAGTGGTAAATGCGGTGGTAACCCCGTTACAACCACATTTAAAGACTACCACCCATCTCATGATGAGGCTCAGTGGGTTCTCTTTAATATCATTGTTGCAATTGCAACAGTTTAAGCAAGGATAGGTGCCTGTGCTGTTGATACTTTTCTTAATTTTCGTGGTCTGTGTATATTACTAGAGATGGTGGTTGTTTGTGATTTTTTATTACAAATAAGTGATTCTATAGTCTTGGATTCTCCTCTTCTCTGTGCTTTTTTTGAAACCTAGGGGTATCCTATCGAGTAGAGCCTAGGAATCCCTTATACAGGTGGCCAGGACACAGCCATTGCTGTTGAATCCAGTTGCTGGGGGTGGACGAGTGGGGGAGGATCACCTGGGTGCGGGGGCCCGGGGTTATGCTCAAGGGGATGCCCCAGGTGAGACGTGGTACTCTATCATGGAAGAAGAAGTATAGGAGGAAATCCAGGAGATCTTCTTTGGTTATTCCCCTGCTACCTCCCTTCCACCCAATGAAGCTCCCTTAACAAAATCCTGCAACCTAGACATCTCTGATAGACCAACTAGCAACCCTGTTTCCCTTGAGAACCACATTGCCCAGAATCCCAGTCATTCTTCTTCTCTTTCCTCTGATTATTATTTCTTTCCGCACTCCCTACCTGCTCAGACAAAATACTACAGTTTGCACAATCCCCCTTGTTTACTTTACGATCCGAACTATTCCCATTTACCCCACAAAACCTATCATTCCTGTCCTACTGATTTTCACTTTCTGAACTCCCAGTCGAAAGCAACAAACACTTACAAATCCCAAGATCCCATATGTTCTGTTTACAATCTAGGTAATTTTTGTCACAAACCTTCCCCATCATATCCTGTAGGATATTCAAATTCTTTAACTTCCCCCTTTCCAACACGAACACCCTTGCACAAAGGACTTGTAATAAAGCTGTTTACCTGACATGTCCAGACAAAAGGGTCAGGCAAAGTCAGACAATTTACTTAAATCACACACATGTGACAGCCCTTCTTTTTCCCCACAGGGAAAAAAGACAGAGCGGGAAAGTACAATACAAGCAAGGCAGACATTGCAGACAGTATGATGAGTTAGCTAACCTGACGCGGCAGTTCAAGCGAAGGAGAAAGGCAACAGGAATCGAGAGGATGGCAATGAGAGAAGTGACCTCTCCCTTTTCATCCCAGGCCTGCAGAACCTTCTAGGAAGAAAGCCTAAGAAAGCGAACAAAAGCACAAGTGTCTTGCAGCAGATGTCAACGGTACACAGGGCAAGCCTATGTTTGATAAGGAAGAGTGAGGGAAGCTCCCGCACCTGTGGTACCGACCTTGACTCCAGAAAAGCCAAAAACCAAGTGGTTCATCACAGCTCGTGAGTCAAGGGGAGCATTGATACAAACCGGGCTGTGTTGAGTGAGAGAAGCACAAAGCAGAAAGTTTGAACAGAGCTGTAATGGATATTGAAGGGGAGACCAGCTGTAGTGGGAAACCGGCACAATGTGGGTGCTGATTCGAGATACTCTGGTTGCACCCATATGAGAGAAACTACAGATAACAGAAGGCCTTCAGAGGGCCAGCAAAATTGGTCAAAGTGATTATTCAGAGAGTCAAGCAAAATCAACGTACAATAGAAAGACTTCAGGCTTCATTACGAGGCCTCCAAACTCGGGTCTGGGTCTGTGGTCCCTGAATGGGGAAATACCGGGCCATTCCGACTTTGGAGGGCCCGGTATTTCCCCATTCAGGGAACCTGGACCCAGACCATCCCCATTCCCATTGAGCCCTGTAGGGCTCAATGGGAATGGGGAGCATGTTAACAATGGGCCCGTTAATGACGGTGGTCTGACCAGACGTCCAGAGCAGGTCCAGCAAGGGGACCTCGTAATAGGGCGGAATGGGTTTAACGGCACTGGCACCTCTACCAGCACCGTTAAACCCATTCCGCCAGGGTCGTAATCAGGCCCTTTGATCTACAAGGACTGTGAAAGAAAGGGAAGTGAATCCCCAAAACCATTGAATTGTGTAAACGAGAACATTGAAAGTAGAGAGGGATCATCACCCAGAAGAGAGGGTTCCAGAGGTGAGCCACTATCACCCTGATCGAAAGCTACAGTAAACCCAGTGAAGGGAGGCTAAGAATCGAGAGGGGTCAGAGCCCGGCAGAGGGGGATTCAATGGTGAAAATGTGTCACCCCAAGATTGAAAAATGTGCCGGCAAAAGTTAAGAGACAGCAAGAGTGAACCCGAAGGAGGGATGCCAGTGGAAATATTCCAAGCCCAGCAGAGTGAGATCCAGAGATGAAGCTGTCACCAAACTACTAGCAGTCAAGAGAGATCTGAGCCCAACAGATGGAGATCCAGGGGTGAAGCTATCATCCAACTTCAAGTAAGAACAGAAATAAATCTGTGAAATACAATTGAGAAGGTTCAGCGCCCGGAAGAGGGGGACCCAGGGGTGAAGCGATCCCCCTATATGAGCTTTGCTAAACAAATTAAGAAGGGTCAGTGCCCAGAAGAGGGGGGCCCAAGGGTCAACCCATCACCCAGTGAATATTGGAAACATACTTCATATGGTTAAAGGAAATGTTACTTTTGTTATCGGAACACGTCAGGCCTGAAGGCAAGAGAATTTCAAAGGAAACGAGAGTTGGCCATCAACGGTAGTGAGAACTGCCACTGGAACTGTTGTCTCTTGCTGGAGAAGCCCGAGACTGTGCTGTTCTCCAAACTCTAATCTTACCCTGTGCACAAAATGTGGGGAAGGGAGGCCCAGGCTACCGCATCCTGACATATGATTTGAGAACACTTCTTTCTTTTCTTGAGAACTATCCCACACCCCTTTTTGTATTAGGTGTGAGGTTTGGCAATAGGTTTCTCAGTATAGGCCTTTTTTTTTATTTGACACAACGCCACTAGGACTGCCTTATTTTTCATTTAATGGGCGACACTTGGTCCCATCATAGATTTAAGATTAGATTTGTCGTTTTTTCAACCTGCATACAACATTCATTGTTCAGTAAACATCCTTGGACTGTCATCACTTGTTTCTGTCTTACTTGTTTCCACCATACATTTCTCACAGCTTCATTCAGCTCCTCAATTGGTAGCCTCTATCTACAAATGTCTGTGTCAACTTCTGCAATTATTCCCTGCATTGCTCTTCATTACTCACAATTCATTTCACTCTCACTAATTGACTGTATTGAGGACATTTAATGTTTTTGGGACCATGACAATAGAAACGATGCAATACCTTGTTTTTGTCATGTAATTCATGACAGATGTTGGTGATTAAATTCAGTATATCAGGTTCAACTTGTACATCTAAAACATTTATACCTGGATTGCCAATTTCCTATGTAAATATGATTCTCTCATCTATAGCGTTTAAGTAGTAAAAAAAAATAAACTGATTTTTCCAGCCGGGTTAGCCTTCACAATGCACCCTTGAGTAAGGCTTCCTCTGGTGTACCAGCCTCTGCTTAACCCAAAATGGTGGATGTAGGAGATACCAATGCAGATGGTTTATGGCTTACTTTCAACTTTGCCTTAAGATTGACAGGTAGTTGAATATAATGGCAAATTGAGTATCTGATGGCTTCCTTCATGACCCACCTTTCAAGGCAATATGTGTCACTTTTCATGTACATGTAATGGGGGTAAGACTGACAACATATGATCCAAGGAGGAGACACTGCAAATGTGCAAGGATGCTTTGCTGCATCTCTTGCAACATGAATTGCAGAAAGAACACAGCTTTCAGGAATTACATCAATCAGCCAGCCCAAAGGTTACCCAGTATACTGGGTATGTCATTACATAATTGATGCCTAGTGGAAGATTTGCAAGCAGAACAGGCACAGCCTACATAGAGGAGATTCTGTGTGATAACCTACACTGTGATTCAGGCATCTTGAATGCAGATGGGTATTCAACAAAAACGGATGGCAAACCATCAGCCCCTCAAATGCTTGATTCCAATGTAAAGTACATTTCATCCATGGGAAGCAATGATGAACCATTGCAGTATACCTAGAGCAAGTGGTCGCAGTACTTGTGTGGCTAGCTGTTATTTAGCTTAGATGCTCCCCTGCCTCTGGTCAGGGTGAGAGTGGTTTTAAAGTGACCATGGCTGTTGTCTCTAAATGAAGGATAATTCAGGAGTGCTTCTTGTTGAACAATTGAAATTCATCAAAATGAACAGTCACTACGTATAGCCAACATACCCGGTTGGATGTTGATGATCAGTTAATTGAATATTTGGGCAGGGCTGTTTTGTTGTGCATGTGTTTGTGAAAACGGATAGCTGTAGTAATGACTGAGAGCCCCTGTCCGCGTGCTGACTTACACGTCACTTCCTTTTGTGTGGGTAATATTTTTGAATCTTTGTATTGTTTTAAAAATCAAATTACTTATAAAAATGTTATTTTCTTTCACAGGTCTCAGCCACACACTAAAGTTCGCAGGTATTCCCCTAGGTTGTATCCACCCATAAAGTTTCCTGTCTCTCTTATTCTGTGCAGCAATCTACTTATATATTTTGGGGGGGTTCTCACATAGGGTCCACCAATCCCCTAAGGTTTCTAGATTTCTCACAGGTCATAGCCACCCAATAAAATTCTTAGCTTCTCTCACAGCACGCAGCCAGCCAATGTAGTTTGCAGATTCTCCCACATGGCATACTCATCTCTACATGTCTCCTATTTCCTCACATGGGGCAGCCGCCCACTAAAGTTCTCAAGTTCTCCCACATGTTTTAGCCACAAGCTCTATAATATTTGATTAAATACAATGCTTTCCATTACAATAAAATAATGTGAATTCAGAATAGCTTCGAACTGAAATATAAAGTAATTAAGTTGAGATAAATGAATATGAGCCATTTTGTCGTATTAATTTAAGCATATCTGAATGCTCAGTCTGGTCAGCGATTGATTAATGCATTGCCATTCAGTGATTGCTACTTCAAATAGGCATATTAAGCAGATCTCTACGCAGCCTAAACTCTGACCACGCAGAGGAGCAAGGCCTCAAGAAAAATGTATCTGTTCCATTAAAACAGCCTATTCAAATGCATCTATTTTTTAAAAGAATGCATTCCCAACAGATGGTTTCAGCTGATTAAAGGAGTTGAGCTTAGATAAATGCACTTCGGATATAATGGCAGAATGTCAGCTTTAAAATCAGAAACAAAAGAGATGTATTTGTATTGAACATAAGAATAAGTTTTATTTTGTATTTTTGTATTTTGTATTTGTTTATTATTTATATCGTGCACCGCACCCTCGGGTAACTAGGCGCTTGAGAGACTAAGGAGTTACATACATGGAAAGGCTAAGTACAGTGACATGCAAAAATAGTGACTATAACTTCTAAACTGTTGGTCCAATTTGTAAAATAAAGATATGTTTGGATACAGTCGAAAAACACAAAACACATGCATACCAAAAGGTATATTAAAATGTATTAGGTGTGCGTAAATGTACCTATACAATAATGTATATTTCTCATCAACATCATGCTTCCGGTTCTATGTGATTCCATCAACCACATATATGTTGTGGTCTTTTACTAGGTTCACTTTATTTTCCCTTAATTGGTGAGTACCCACATATCACTTTCCTCCCTGTCACTACCATACTGCTACCTCCTCCCCATAACACCCCTACTCTCTCTCACACACAACAAATATGAATTAAAATCAAAACAAATTTGACATAGAAGAGTCGATGTGGAAGACCACAAAAAGGATTGTGCTCGATGGAATCACTCCATACGCATGTTTCCAAACACATAATTACAAGGAATGATTATTTCACCTTCTTGAGGCAAGGCCCAACTCATAGCAAACACTTCCCCTTGTGACAAAGAGAATTCAATTGGCCAATGAAAGTAAGGAATATGGTCCTGGAGTGTGTGTAGGTTAGGGAAACAAATCACGGGCTCTGTCCATTAAAAACATTCTGTGTCAAATGTTGATGCATGGGTGGAGTTTTCTGGGTCGTTCAACTGAAACACAAAGACATGGAGGGGAGTACGGGACAGCAGAAAGCAGAGAGAGCCTATCTGCAAGAAGAAAAACAGATGTGGCATTCCAACTCGCAGTGTCTGATGGGAAATCTCCGTAAAAGATAATTTTCCAAAAGGGACTGAATGCATACATACTATAGAATAGGTTTATTGAGCCATGTTCATTCTCAGAAGAGTGGCCCCCACACTTTTTATACAAAACAAGTTAGATATTGTGTTGTGATTGCACCATATGTGGAAAATCTAACTCAGCAGAGCCCTCAGCCCACCCCTGAATCTCTTCGGTCGTGGCCTCAGACTGCATTTCTTTGACTGTGGCAACTACATTCTCTAACATACAAGGTGCTTCCTCAGTCTGTACTGTCATCATTTTATTTCCCAAATCTGTGGCTGTTTGTTTTGCAATCCTGTCTGCAAATGCGTTTCCCTCTCCCACTTTACATGTTACTTTTTAATGCGCCTCGCATTTCACTATAGCTAAGCGCTTTGGAAACGTGAGTTCAGACAACAATCGCACAATCAAAGGCCCATGCTGAATCCTGGCCCCATGTAATGTCAAGAAACCCTCTCAGCCTAGAGTCGACCAAAGTTGTGAACCACGGTAAAGGCGTACTGGCTGTCAGTATAAATATTCACGTTCAAATTCTCAGAGAGTTCACAGGCTCGGGTCAGTGCTATTATTTCTGTGGCTTGCGCCGAATTGTAGGGGATTCTTCTGCTTTCTACAACACTCTCTAGGGTAGTAATTGCATATGCGGCCATTGATGTGCCATCAGGTAATTTAAAACAAGAGCCGTCACAAAACAACTCCCCATCTGGCTCTTTCTGTGGGATGTCGCTCAAGTCAACTCTTCCCTTTGTTTCTTCTTCAGTGACCATTAAACAATCATGGGGTGGTGATTTGTTGTCACCAATTTCTGCTATGGGCAGTGGCATTAATTCTGCAGGATTCAATGCGCTACACCTCATAATTTGGATGTGGGGTGCAAACAAGATGAGCTCATATCTTGTTAGTCTGGCAGAAGTGAGGTGTTGCGTCTGTGTTCTATTTAATAGAACGTCTATAGCATGTGGCACCATCAGAATTAAAGTGTGCCCCAATACCATTCCTTCCGTTTGTTTCACTGACGCAGCAGCCGCTGCGACGGATCGCAAACTGTCATGATCACTGCTTCCAAGGAGCCAGGACCAGCCCAACGTCCTTGGAAGCAGGCCCCTAACCCTAATCCTAGGCACCAGCCGGTCCCCACTGGGACCTTTTGGACCTTGTCCTGGCGCCGGTGGCACCAGGCTCATCAAAACCATTGGTCCCGGCACTGGAAGCGCCGGGCTCATAATAGGGGTGAAAATGCTTGGGTGGACTTACCTGCAGCAGACCATGCTGCTTACTTACCAGCCACTTAGAAGCCATCTGAGAACAGGAACTACTTTCTTACCTGGGTGGGGCAGCTCCACTCCCTGGATACAGCAATAGAACTCTTCTGGAAACTGGAACTCTTTTTCTTACCTAGGCGGGGCCGTGGAAGAAGATGCCTCATCACTCCAAGGCTATTTAAACCACACCCGATAGATGAAACGTGCTTCGCGTTATTCTGCATCTGCAGCAGAATGCTCACCGAGTCTGCTCCGGCCTTTCTTCTTCCGATCCTGAACCTGCAAGAATCCTACTTACCATTTCTGTATCCAGACAACATCAGCACCTGTAAAGAAGAGAAACAACAGGTTAGCAAGACGAACTTTACACGCAGTGCTTACTTACCTGATTCATCGGCTGCGGCCGCTTCTTCACGCCGCATCTCCACCTGTGAAGATTAAAGCATTGCCATACTTACCGGCACGCTGAGAATTCCGGATTTCTTCGTTCCGCATTGCCGCCTGTGAATACAAAGCATCGTTAACAACTTACTGGCATTCCGCGAACTCCGGCGCTGCAAACCAACATCTGCAAGGCAAAAGAAAAGACATTAAGCAGGTATTTACTTACTTCATCACGCTCATCGCAATAAAACGCCTGCGAATACTTCGGCGTCTCTTTAACACGAACTAAGCTGCAAGGAAAGAGACCGTTAGAGCACTTGCCATACTTACGAACTTCCAGGCGCTTCATTTCATCTTCCATCTCAGGAGACCTGCAATACATAAGGGGAAAAGTATTTTACAGAATCTTCCATATTAACGTGCCACGCATTTAAAGACTATAAAGACAAAGGTGTCCAGAAACTCACCGCTCGTGCAGATAACGACGGTAACCATCCTCTGAATTCAAGAGGCCTATGTTTCACCAGTGAAGGAACTGGCAACGGCACCCTGCACCAGACGCAGATGGAGAGCCCAGCATTCACCTATATAAGGTGAGCACGTTGACCTGGGGGCTCTACGAAAAAAGCTGGGAAGCGAGAGAGAGAGAGGGACATTCAACAACCCAGACCATTAACCCCCATATTCTTTCACCTGCAGAAATCTCACTCTTCGAGTCCGACACACAGTGCGAAGAGGTTCGACTCCAGAAGCCAATCGAGTCCTGCACATCACTTTTCGAGTCACAGACAGCTTCCTGCCAAGACCCGCGCCTCCGTGGGAATCAGGTGACCGTTACACAAACATCGTGGTAGTGCGCGCGCTACAGGGTCCAGCGCGGAAGAATAATAGCTGCACGGCCTATTTCTTCCACCTTGTTCCTGTGTCAAAACCGCCAATGCACATCCTTCACTCTCGCTCACAAATAGTCTAAAGATCTTTTTATAGTTAGGAGTGCCTAAAACTGGCGCAGCACACAATGCAGCTTTCCATTGCTCAAACGCTTTCTGACATTCCTCATCCCACTGTAATGGCATCACTGCATCCTTTTTAGTTAATTTTATCATCGTCTTCACAATCAACGCAATATTACTGATCCACTGCCGACAATAAGGGGCCATGCCTATTACAGCTCTCACTCCTTTTTGAGTTTTTGGAATAGGCATACTAGAATTACATTCTATGCGTTCTGGTGTTAATCTTCTCCCTTCTTTCAAAAGTAGGTAACCCAAATAAGACACCTCCTTTTGATTATACTGGAATTTCTTCAAACTCGCCTTGTGACCATGGGTCGTTAGGTGTGTCAATAGTAATATAGTACTTTCTTTGCAGATCTCTTTTGTGTCAGCAGCTAGTAATAAGTCATCTATGTACTGCAAGAGTACGCAACCTTCGGGTAATTCTAACATGTCTAGCTGCTCTTTTAGCGCTCTGCTGTAAATACTCGGGCTTTCTGTGTATCCTTGGGGAATGCGTGTGAATGTGAATGATCGACCTCCCAGAGTGAACGCGAACAGATATCTACTGCTTTTATCCACTGGAATGCTAAAGAACGCGTTCTTCAAATCAACGACAATAAAGTATTCTGCAGTGGCCGGTATCATTGTCAGTATTGTTGTGACATCTGGGACCAAAGGGAATTGTGGGTCTACCACTTTGTTCAATGCATGCAGATCAATTATGAAACGATATGGTACTTCATTGCCTCCTTTCTTGTAAACTGGAAGAATCGGGCTGTTGCATGTGCTACCTGCAATTTCTTCAACCACCCCCAATCTTACCAGGTCAGTAACAATACTCTTTAATCCCTTCTCACCTTCAACAGAAATTTTATACTGGGGAATTCGTGGTAATGTAACACCTTCTTTCAAAGTTAATTTTGCTGGCTCTATTTTCAAGCATCCTACATCGTTATCATGCATTGCCCACAGACAGGTTGGTACTCTACTTAGCTCTTCTGGTAACGCTTTTGACATAAATTCTGTCACCGGTGCATCGTGAGGCCAAATCGTGAGGGACAGCCCATCTGCCGTACAATGTATAACTACCCCCAATTTTCTCAACAAATGTAATCCTAGCAAGTTCTCCTCACAATTTTCTGTCAGAAGAAATGGACACTGTTCCGTAAATGGTCCTATTGTAATTGGGACAGCTTCGGACATGGGGTTAATTACTGGTGTACCTGCAAACCCTACAGAAACATTCTTTTGCCCCGACAGTGGGATCTCCGGAACCAAGTGGTGGTCTATCGAACACTTCTGTGCCCCTGTATCTACAAGGAAACGGTGCTCCTTATTCCCGACTCTCATTTCTACGTAGGGTCCTCTTTGATTCACGGGAATAGACACTGGTTCTGACCCCTGCCGTGGGCTGTCCTATTGCGAAAATAACACATCGTCCGATGTGTAGTCACCGCTGCTGCTATAATACGCGTTTGGCTGTGTATCAAAAATATTCCCATTTCCCCCTCAGTGTCCTCCACTCTGATCATTTCTCTGTTGGCCCTGCCCGCCCTGATTTTGGTTCGGAACACTTTGGTTCAATGCCTGGTTCTGTTGAGCTTGGTTTTGACCATAGGATTGGTTTTGATTACCTCCATTGGTATATCCCTGTTGCTGCTGCATGCTATTTCTGCTTGGGCCATTTGACCCCTGATGTCCTCTATGAGGCCTTCTCTGGCCAAACCCACCTCTATTCTGTAGGTGCAGGCATTGAGCTCGCCAGTGTCCTTCCTCCTTACAGTACGCACATTGATTTAATCCCAATGACACCCCTTGCATATTATTCAAATTTCCCCTGCCTTGTGCATTTCCGCTACCTCTATTGTATCCAATTACCTGCTGCAGTAACACTCCTACTATCGTTTGCATCGCTTCTTTTCTCATCTCCAATGGGTACCCATTACATATCTCACTTACTTCCTTCACTGACGTTCTTTTGTTTGACATCCATCGCATTGTTTCCCCCACCCATGCCTGCAATCTTTGTTTATCACCTATTTGTCCCGGTGCCGACAAATGCTTTGCACCACCAGAACAAACTGTCGGCCACGATTTTTGCATATACAACCTCGACGCCTCCTTCCTACCTTTCTTAATACTCTCCTTACTATATTCAGATGTGGCAAACATTTCAGCATATCTATCTTCCATTTCATTTTTCAGTTCAATGAGTTTGTACACATGTTTTCTTACATCCTCATCTCTTTGCTCACTGCGTGCTAACTTATTCAAATCTAACAATCGTTGTGGCAGTAAATTCACAAGTATCTTTTTCCATTCTCCCACCAAAAATTCCCCCATGCATTCCAACACTACCTGTCTCTCGTTGCTTCTTCGGTACCCATACAATAAGGCCAATGCTGCCGTCCCATCAAGTACATTTCTGCCTCTTGCTGTAATTCAATCTTTCTTTCTTTGCTGATCGCGCTACGAGTTACCCGTCCAAATCCTGTTCCTTCAGCCCTGCCTCTCGCCTCCCCGGTCTCAATTTTGACTTCGGGAGGGGCGGATGGTGCTGAATCTGTCTCTGGAGCGGGAGGTGCGGATGGGACAAGTGACACAGGTGGCATCTGTGAAGGGTCTTCCTGGGTGCTGGGAAATTGTGTGTCTGCGCTTGTGGGAGGGCTTGAGCTGTGGGTGGGGCTTGGGTTAATGCTTGCGTGAGGGTAAGTGCTTGGGCTTTGGGAGGGGATACGAGAACTACTGCCTCGATCCGTATTAGTTAGCAAATGTTCCATTAATTCATCTGCTATGTGTAGTTCCCGCTGCGGGTATATTCCTTCTATGTTCATTTGCTCACATCTCCCTTCCCGTCTTAGACTTGCCGTCCACTCCTCCTCCTCCTTTTCTTCTGCCACCTCAATCTTCGATTTGTGCCTACGCGCATGCTTCTCTCTACTCCTAAATCGGAGCATTGCTTCTCTCCTCCAATCTTTGATAGTCTCAAAAGCTGTGGGTCGCGCTTTTTTCCTTATCAACACCCTTTCTAGGTTATCTATCCTCGCAATCTCAAAGCTACCATTAATCGGCCACTGATGGTCCTGTTGCTTTCTAGTTTGCCTATGCCAAATTTCACAAAATATTATCGCACCCACTCCATATTTTGCATACATGTCATAAGCCGGTGTTCCGCCAGGCGGTGAACTTTGGCCATATTCCAAGGACTGTCTACCGCAGCAGAAAAGCCCCGCTAAAGTGGAAAGTACTCCAGGCATGTTTTTAACCTTCCCCTTTGGTTAGCTAACCTTTACCTGGACGTTTGAATTTGCAAAATCAACACTCTACCAAAAATCAGTTTTACGTTTGAATCGGGGAATGACTCACCTGATAAAACAAGTTGCCTGTCCTGACGCAACCTCTCCCAACGTTGTGTCTGCGCTTCTCTGGCCTCTGCCTCGTTTCGGGACCCTCGCCTCCTTTGCCCTCTGGCCCGGTACGTTGATCAGGGATCAGATGTGTGCAGATCTGCAAAGGAATCTCTCCTCACTTCTACAGGGCGCCCCGTACACCTCGTGATCTTCCGCCTTTACTCCGTTACAACGTATACAATGGGGCAAGTGGGGGAGGGTCCCTATTCGGGCGCCATCTTGAAAGGGGCCCCTAGGGGTCCCTCGCAATATGGAAACAAGGCAATAACCATACACGAAAGGATGCGCCAGACACGAGGTTAAAATTCCCAATGCTAGGGTTTATTGCAAGCAAAAATAGTCCCAATTGGCCAACTGTGGTGTCACGCCCCGCGACGTGAGTTTCCTAGACCTCGAGGGACGCAAGAGAGCGAATTACGTACATCAGTTACATATATACAAAATGCATATCATACAATCAGCTATGTCATGTTTAAAACCCCCCTTTATTAAGTTTCTTTGAACTCGGGATGACGATGGACATTTCCGACGGGTATGACAATTATGACACTTTCAATGTCTATTCTAGTAACAATGTGCAATTAGAAAGTGCGGAGGCATCTTCTAGTTGTTGAATAGAACACAGTGGTTCTGTTCTTGTAAGCAAGCTGCACAACGGGAAAGAGTCACATTCCAAGCTTTGCTATCTATGAGGTACTATTCGTGTCCTGGGAGCCGATACGCTCTAAAGGGTTTTGCGAAGGGGGGCCGTAAGAAGAGCATAATTCAGGCCTTTAGCTGCTTTATTCTAACATATTCTACCACAGTACGAGACTGGCTGGCAGCTGTGAAATGATTAAATGCCCTGTAGCTCTCCCTCAAGGCTACAGAGAGGGAGCGTGGGCATTCCTTTCTGGGCTACTCATGAGGAGTTTCAACGAACTCCTCAGTCCCACGACCTTGCCCTTTCATATTCAGACAACAATGTTAACAGTTGAGCAGAGTAAGCAGAATTCGCAAGAATTGCAAGCTGCAAAGCAGTTTTAGACAGAAAGCAATAAGCAATGGTTAACAAGCAAAATGGCGATTCTTGCTACGTTTAAAATGGCCGCTTGTTGGTCAAGCATCGCAGTCTGTATTTCTATAATTCGGTGCATAAGGCGGTTGGCCTACGGCCATCAAGTTACGTCTGTCATTCAAATGAAGGGTATTCACTTTTCCAGATTGACACCAGTGCACACAGTTTGAGGTTGTTGAGCAGGTAAAGGAGCAGTGAGGCCTTCATTAGGAGACACATCTACTACCTCTAGCTCATCAACAATAGACACATTATCATCCTCATTATTTTCACATTTGCTGAGGGGTCAGGTATTTCAGACCCAACCTCCAGACTTTGTTTCTCTAACAACCTTTCAATCAATTCGGACTTTTCGCCTTTAACAGAGAGATTCCTTTCTTTACACAGATGTTTTAAATAATCCACAGTGTAACTAAGGTGGGTATCCTGACTGTAGCTGTCCATATCAGACATGATTAATATTGTTTTTTAGTGATGTTTAGCCTTGTGCTTAGTTGATCCATGGTAATCGCAGCACTCTAAGTGTAATTACTATACTTGATCCTCACCGCTGTACACCAGTGCTAGGCAGAATTATATGCAGTACCCTTTGGGAAAGCCACACACAATTAAGACTACAAATGACTGTACAAATCCACCTTTAGTACATACTACACAGTAAAGTGGTAGCGACAGCTGAGTAGCCAGACATATCTCAAGAGCAAGTGAGCAGTATCAATAGTTACACAAAGGACAGTAATTACTATGATTCAAACAAACACTGACTCACGGTTTCTGAGTAAAAGAATATTGATTTATTTACACATCAGTTGTAAAACATTGCACTAAAGTAAAGCAGTTGAAAAATCACACTCTTAATACACCACACCACTTCCAATAGATTCTGGCAAGTTAAACTCAAAATGAAGTATCAGCAAAATGGCACTCCAGTAATTTGAAAAGGGAGGGAAAGACAAAGTTAGGTAAACATTGAGCAGCACCAACAGCTAAGTAAGCCAGGCAATCTAGAAAGAGGAACTACAGTGATAGAATCAACTCAAAAAGTTTTTTTCTCAAGATCACACAGTTCAGGGTAGTTCGTGGTTAAGTCTTTGCCAAGAGGTCAATACGAAGTTGGTCGGCAGAAAAGTTATTTTAAAGAGTAGAGAAGGACAAGCCCTCGGATTGGCTAAAGGTTTCACACACCTTCACCGCGGCTGGATGAAACGAACAACCGGATTTGCACAGTACCTTTAAATGGAGACGAAGCTGTAGCTGAGGCGGATGTTCCTGGCAGTTCCTGCAGGCTCACGGTTCCTGAAGCGACTGTCGGACTGACATGAAGTAGGAAGACTGGAGGGTCTTGCACTGCCCAGGGAAAAACCAACCGCAGAGCATAGCAATGAATAAAAGGTGCACTCCTTAAAACCCAAGCAGTATCCGACCTTCCTCACTATCTGGTTCACTGTAGCTCTGAACAGCAAATTCGACCACAGGAGGGAGTCCTGGCTTTCAGATTGGGCAGACTGGTTGGTCCCACCAGCTAAGGGGATGAAGATTCCTGGTAGATCTTCTCTGTCGTTGGAGCTTGAAGATTTGGACCTGCAGCAGGGCTTCACCGGGCAGTTCAGTCGTTGTAGGGGTCCTCTTCTGTTAGCTACTCATCAGTTCTTTTGTTCCAGTGGTGACTCTGCCTTTCCAATCCCAGATATCTGTTTTTTATGCAGTTTTCCCCCATTCACACAGCCTGGCTGTCAATCAGACAGCAGGGTGGTTGTCCCGCCGGGACAGTCTCATAGCCAATCAAACAGGAGTGTGACTTGGGTTACCAAGGGAACCCGTGGCAGGGGTCCTAAAACCCCTCCCTCACATCCTGCCTACCCAGACTTTCAGACACCTAAGGAGGGCTTCTGTGTAGAATCCCGCGAAAAGATGGTGAACAAACGAACCAAACCTGGTTTGGCGCGGAGTAAAACACGAGAAAGACATTTTCAAAAAGAAATGGTGAATAAACTCAGCCAGAACTGTATAAAAATGCATATGGTCTAGCGGGTTTACGTTCGAGGCTACCAAGATAGCCTAAAAACAATACCAAGGTTATTTAAGATAACCGCGGTAGGAAAAATGGGGTAGTTACCACTGCCAGCAGACAAGTCTTGATGAAAAGGGAGCGGAACAAGGCTCCAAGAGAAACAGACAAAAAGAGATAAGTATTAACCCTTTCCAGTACTCTATGTAAAATTGGGTGTACTGAGTCTGTGGATTTTAAAACACTAATAAAGTTAATGGCAACTTTACATGTTCTGGGAGACAGTAGTCAGTCCCAAAAAATGGAGTCTGAGTTGGGAAGTCTAAAAGACAAACCTGTGTCACTGTACTGAAGGTGCTGTGTAACACACAATACAAATATGATTCCTATGGAGTAGGTGAGACTCCACACTCTATGAACACAAGAAAATGTTAAACACACACAGCAAAACACATGTAAGAATAAGGGTGGGAAAAAAGGCTCACACTCTTACCAGGTGAAAATAACTTAATCCTAGAAATCCAGCAAAGCTGCTGAGGGACTCAGTAGGTAAGGGAAATTAGCCATTCTTGAGAATTCTCTCCTAACACTCAGGGCAACACCTCTCCTGGCTTAAGAGTAATTTGTATTGGAGCGATGCTTTGCAAGATCCATACGTCATGGGGTTTGTTTGTCCAAAAAATGTAAGGTACCCATGCCAGATCTTCATGAGCGAAAGATGGAACACTTCCTGCCACAAACATGAACCATGGGACATGGCAATACTGAATCATGATCTCACATGGCACACATAGAGCTAACACAATTTCTCCATAATCATACTTGGCTTCAAACAGGTAAAAATGAGTCTGTGTCTTCAGTGGCTTTGTGGGATCTATACGCAATACAGTGCACCATTGTCCATCCTCTGTATCTACCCCTATCAGAGTAATCCTCGTTTTTGACACCACCACACCTTCACTGTTCAACATTAGAATTGTCCCAGCAGTGTGTTTTGATTCAGAGTGGGATTAAACATGAAATCTTCAGGTCTTCTCCAACACTCATTTCCCACTCCAGGGATGCCATTTTACAACATGGTAACCCCAGAAATTAACAGATCTTAGTGTATTGGAACATCTCGGGCAGCCATCCCACTCCCTAAGGCATGCATGATAACCATGGCTCTAATGTGACACATCCAAGTGGTGGAACACAATACCCCCCTTTCAGTAAACAAGATATTCATGTTCAGCTTACGTCTTGACAGGAGACGTTTCTGAAAACAACAACAGGGCTTGCACTGTCCTGCCCCCACTTGATGGCCAATGCTTATGTAAAAGGAACCAATTTCACCGCCCCAGAGAAGTCCTGTGTGTCTATAATCTCACCTGACAAAGGGACATTCCCCTCCTTAATACATGATTTGGTTGAGCCTATATCTACCATGAAAATAACAGTTATGTTGCCTATCTCCAGTCCCACTAAGAGTTTCTCTTATGGGTTGGCAGTGACTGACATGACTGGGCAGACAAGAGCTCTCTGTTGGTTGTCCTAATCTGGATAATTGTTTTTTCCCTGGGAAGACGAAAGGGTTCACTCCTTACACACTAGCCCCTTGGTAATGTGTGACAGTGCCATTGGGAACTACGTTACTGTTGGGGATTTGAGGCGCCTTTGGTGCAGCAGTATGAGTTGCATATATCGCTTGGCTGCTGGTGACTGGTGCTTGAATCTACAGGATCTGTGGCGGGGGAGATAATTGTGACGATGGTTGTGGGGCACCGTATGGAGCTGCTCAGGGGACTGGAGCATACGGCAGTTCATATGGGGATTGTACTCCTGAAGTGTAAAGGGGCATCTGATTATAACCCTCTCTGAGCTGCCTTCTACACTCCCGCGAAAATTGTCCCATCATCTCACAGGTCTAACAATGTCCAGTGTTCCCCCGTTTGCACCATTCCTCCAAATCCTCCTATTCCCCCTCTCTGTTCTGGGAATCCCCCTTTACCCCTCGGATACGCTCCCTGGGGCCACCCTTGACATTGTGGCTGAAACCCACCATTCCATTTGTATCCTCCTGCCCATTCAGCTACTGTTCTCATGTCTGCTTGCACCGCCCTGTTCTCTGCACATGTTGCAGTGCTACTTCTACCGCTCCATCCAGTGATATCTTTGTTAACTTCTTTTGTACCAGTTTAGCTTTGTCTGAATTTGTCGGCCCATTTGCTTCTCTTTTTCTTTCAACCATTTACTGTGATGTATAATTATAGACCCAAAATAGAAGAATGGGATCAACCGATCCCAGGATTCACCTGTTTCTGCCCTCCACATCTCTTGTGTCTGTAAAATATACTGGGTGGGGTCTTCATCATCTCCGATTATGTGATGCATGATGGACTGGAGATCAGGGACATAGGGTAGGCACAGCATAAAGCTGTCCATAACTGTACTCTGATGTCATTAAATTGGGCCTGTCATGAATATCATCCTCCGATCGCACGCCAGGATATCCCGCTTTCACCCTTATGTCATCAGCCTGGTCTCCCAATATGGCAACAAATACACTTTTGAAATTGCCCAAAGCCTACATAACACCAGCAGTTTATTTTTTGAACATATACATCCACTTCCCTTCCCTGCAGTGAGATGAATGGCAGTGTTTTAATTAGCGTATTCTGCCTAACACACAACTATAACTATCCCCATTCAGATTTGTGTCGGAAGCGGCCTCTGGAGAAACGAGACCAGCGTGAGACGAGTGTGAGGTGCGGCTTGACACGGGACACGGGACGCAACTAGTACGCGTCGGCAGGTCCTTTCCTCTAGTACGGGACCCGGAAGAGCGCGAGGCGAGCCGAGCGATCGGCAGCAGGGCCCGCGAGTGTAAGGGGCCAAGGTGCTGGCTGGCGTTAACAGGATCCCGGTTCCCCCCCCTGGTGTGGCACGGTGGCACAGTGGTGCTCTGGGAAGGTGAGACAGCAGCGTACGGAAAGCTGTGCCCCCCCCCCCCAGTAGTCATCACATCTGTGCGGTGACAGCCTCCGTGTGCACCAGAGAAGCCTGAGTAACCGGAGGGGTCAGGAAGGAGGCTCCACGGCGGCGCCTCGACTGAGGAGAAGTAAGTGGAGGGGCTAAGGGGGCCACAGGTTCTGGCTGTGCCCTAGGGTCGAGCCAAGGCTGGACTGGGATTAATCCCAGTGTGTGAATTGCCCAGGGTGTGTGCTGACTTTCTGTCTCAGTGTGGCACTGGTTACCTTGTTCTGCTCACTGGCTTACAGTCACACGGTGGGCATAACGGAGGAGGCTAAGTGCTGCTAAAGGAGCCCTGAAACTCTTAAACCCCACATTGTATAGAAAGGCGGTAGCAGTGTGGAGATGCAGCGGGGGAAGAGAGCCCTGCACTCCATATACAATCTGAGGACCAAGAAGCCACAAGCTCCGAAAGAGCAAAAGGAGCCCAACAGAAAGGGGAATAAACTTAGGAAAAACGCCAAACACGCTCTCCCCGTAGCACAAGGTGCCATTACAAAGTTTTTTCCGGTGAACCCTCCTCCCGAGATTAATTCCACCATAATCGACGAAGGGCCAGCACAAGTGCCCAGGGACTATCAATCTGTCAATTCGTCCAACTATGAGGACATCGACAATAATTCCCTACTGGACTTATGTCTCTCAATAAAGAGAGGATTGCAACCTTATACCCCACAACCCATTGTAAATGGCCTACCGATCCAGAATGACAACAATCTAAATGATGTAGTGGAGGAGCATAGTGCGGCAGGATACCGCGAGCGTCTCTCTGCATCTCCAAATCTGGTAATGGTTTCGATGGAGGATGAGCCGGAACATGAGATAAATGGGGGCACGGGATCAGTAGCCAGCTCCAGTTCCACTCAATTGGCAGAGTTACAAACATCAGTTGGAACTTTACAATTTGCTTTAAAAATACTGCTACAGATGACAGGGCGTATTTTGGCAAATTCCAATGCCATTTCATTAGCATTGGATACGAAGAACATACTGCAAGAGGAGATGGAAGAAAACCTATCAGATGTCCTCCTAATTGCCAAAGAGATGGAAGATAAGGCAGCAGAGAGGGAGGAGAACGGGACCCAAGAGGCACGGGAGACGAACATCTCGATTGTAGAGGCTCCTACTGAGGAAGAAGACCTCGAGCTGAATCTCAGCCCTCGGGGCCCCGGCTCACGGAAGCAGAGGAGACGGGCGAGGAAGGCTCTTAAAAATATGCCTTTAAAAACAGGCCCCCCACCGCCCTCTATTGGAAGTGGCCCCGCTATTGAAACTCGATCAAAAAAAGCCCGGAAAAGGATGAAGA
Organism: Ambystoma mexicanum; assembly: GCF_040938575.1. Classification (NCBI taxonomy): domain Eukaryota; kingdom Metazoa; phylum Chordata; class Amphibia; order Caudata; family Ambystomatidae; genus Ambystoma; species Ambystoma mexicanum. The sequence goes on along the minus strand of NC_090931.1, from coordinate 1,361,771,670 downwards.
GAGCTGCAGCCCGGGTGGCAGGAAAAAAAGGCCCTCTAATAGGATGGCTGACGCCTAAAGAAAAGGATAGCGAGGTGGACCTGGACTCCAGTAAGGGGGAGGCTTTGGATTCTGAGTGTGAATTAAGCCTGCTTATCCCGGCAGAGCCTGTACAGGATGGCCATTCACTGAGTGAACTGGCGGAGCCGTTACCATCAGAGAAAACGAAGGTTGCTCATGAAAATTATACTAACCGTATCTGTGTTATAAAGAACCTATATGCCAGGGATAACCACTCCTGGCTGGTACGCTCAGAGCTACTGACCAGGCTCTACCATATCCCGCAACTTCGAGTTCTAAAATCAGACGACTTTCTGTTTCTTGAGCCACTATCGGGGCCCAACCCGAATGTATCAGCGCTACATTGCGTGTTTTTGAACACAGCGCAATTACTTAGAGACCATAAAGAAGAGCTGAGAGCTGTAGACATCGCCATTGATGTGGATTTGCAAGAAATGGACCCCTCAACAATCACCGAGGGCCCAGAGATTACACCGAACCTGGATATGGTAAACAAGCCAGTCTTAGGGGAGAATCCCCTACTGTGTGAAGTGCAACAGGCAATTAAATCCCTACTGGAGTCCCTTCCCCAGTTGATACAGAAGCATTGAAGTTTAACATTACTATCCTGGAATTGCAGAGGCTTCTCACATCTTCTGAGTGAGGAGGGCTCGGCTGATCTATTATTTCAGCAGAACTGTATTTGTCTACAAGAGACATGGGCACTGGACCCTCTTTACATGGATGGCTATGTTGTACACCAGGCTCCGGCACGACGCGGCATTAAAGGACGCCCTTTTGGCGGCCTTATTACGGGGATTGTCAACTCTCTGTGGTCGCGCAAAATTCAATGTGGAGCTAAGGATCAACTGCTGGCAGTAGAAGTTGCTCACCCTATAGACCTGGGAAGCACTAAGTTTCTTCTTGTTAATCTATACAACCCCCCTGGAGCAATTGTAAGAGACTCTCTCCAAGAGGCTCTACAGAATTTATTATCTTCTTGGTCACTGGGATCTAGTAATACTGCAGTTGTGGTAGTTGGAGATTTTAATTGTCATATGATCGACGAAACTTCTATCTCGCCCAACCCGGGCCTCAGTACCAGTTGTACGATGACACACAATAAGAGAGAGAAGGAAGGACTGGGGTGGATGCAATTGTTTAAATCTTGGGACTTGGCAATGATCAACGGCCGTACCCTGGGTGACAGGCCGGGGAAGTATACCTGGTCTAACGGATCGTCTCGAAGCACATTGGATTATATATTCATGTGCCCCCTGATGCAGTCTAGAGTGGAGGACCTGTGGGTAAAGACCAACAGCTGGAGCGATCATGCGGCAGTAATATGCTCAATCCTGACCTTAATTCCTGACACTCCGAAGTTGAATATAGGAAATATTTCAACTAACTGCGCAGGTACTAGAATAGTTTGGTCAGAGAAGAATGTTAGAGCTGCCGCAGAGGCTCTTAAGCTGGACATAGAAGAGGGCGGGATTGACTTCCTGGCCATGACTACTAATGAAATAGAAGAGTGGATACTGGGATTCTCAGGTTTCCACGCAGCTATTAAAAAGGGATATCTCGTGAAAGAAGGAACCGCTCCTCGTCGATATAATGGGCAAATACGGGATGCCAAGAGAGGACTCAGAAAAGGGATACGTAGCCTAAAATGCCTGAATCTCACAGGAGCTCTATATCTTGAAAAATTAAGATCGATTAAAAGTTGTTATAGAGCAGAGGTGAAGAATATCAAGAGATCTGAGAAGAACACTTGTTACCAGCGACTTGTTAAAACCATCTGCTCTAAAAACTCGCGTAGCATTTGGGTACTCTTAAATGAGAATAGAACTAAGGGCAAAGGCAGCATGGTTAATCCTATCAATAAGAAAATCTGGGAACTATTCCTCTTGAAGCGCAATATGAAAGAGGATGGATCTACAAGCTGTCCCATGGGGAAGCCCCCTATTCTACAACCTTTTGATGTTTCCCCGGGGGCTATACTTAACAAAATTGCTATCCTCAAGTCATCAAGAGCTCCAGGCCCCAATGGGCTAGCTAATGTGGTGATAAAAAGCAACCCGCCCTATTGGGCAGAATTGCTTTCCATATTGTTTAACAAGGTCTTTGCATCGGGGGAAATTCCTCGCACTTGGCAAACTGCTATTTTGATCCCGATATTTAAAAAAGGTAATCGCACTGATCCTAATAATTACAGACTTCTATCTATGTTGGATGCCACTGGGAAACTCTTTGCTTCACTTCTGCTTAGTGAAATGCAAAAATGGGTGAATGACAAGCAAATACTCAGTACTTTCCAGTGCGGTTTTAGACAAGACTTTTCAACAACGCACAACCTCCTTGTAATGGATGTTCTGCGTACGAGGGCACTCAGTAGGGATCAGCCCCCTCTTTATGCACTATTTATTGATTTTAAGGCGGCATTTGACTCGATCCCAAGAGCAAGGCTTTGGAACAAGCTTGAAGCTTTGGGGTGCCCCTCTGGTTTGCTGTATTACCTCAGACTGTTGCATTGCGATACCTCAGTACGCCTACGTTTAAATCAGGAGGGCCAATCGACTCAAAATGTACTACAAAATAGAGGGGTTAAGCAGGGCTGTGTTACAGCGCCCCTCGTTTATAACCTGTATGTTCACGACATACCGGCGACTCTAGCCGAGGTTAACAACTGCCCTCCTAAAATAGGGGATATGCTATGTGTGGTCCTGGCGTATGCAGACGACCTAGTAGTCCTCGATAATACCATCGGTGGCCTCAGGCGTTCAGCCCATGCCCTCTGGGAATATGCAAAGATTAATGGCCTGACTATTAACCTAGAGAAAACGAATGTCTTGCGATTCACTAGGAAAAGGGTGACTCGTGTGAATCTAACAGTATTTAAACACACAATTATGTATGTTCCGTCCTATCGTTATTTAGGAGTGGAAATAGAGCCCTTAGGTGATTATGCACTATGTAAACAGGGCCGTATCATCAGGGCCCTCCAAGTGATCTCACTTATTGCATCTTTCACTAATAAACAAGGAGGCTTTACTCTGTGGGGAACACGTCACCTCTACATACAAGTCTTTGCACCAATGGTCATCTATGGACTAGAATCTCTGCTGACGATGAACCTGGCTTGGCTCCAAGTACTAGAGGGAAAGTTCTGGCGACGCATTTTGGGGCTCCCCCCGGGGGTACCGATGGCCTTGATAAGATTAGAACTGGGCCTGCCCTCATTGAAGGCCATGGTATTAAAAAGAAGAACTGGGTTCTATCTGAAAATGACAAGTGGATCGGCCAATCCCCTCTTAGCAGTCTTACACCAGGAATTCAGTAAAAAACATACTTCCTCCCTTCTGTATAAAGACATGGGAAAATTCCTGGACGACATAGGTTGGAATCACAAAGGGACTACGGTGACCAAGGAAATGTTAAACGCCCTGGGGAAAAAGGTGGACCTATGGGACTGGCTGGAGAACTTCGCCCACCTGGACACTCTTAAATCTTACCGTTTTGTGAACTTTAGAACATTCAAGTTCATGAAACCACAAGACTACCTTTTACTCTGTCCTACTAGAAGACTCCGCAGATTTATTATTCTGTTCCGACTAGGTCAACTACCCACCCTGTTGATCACAGGATCCAGGGAAAACATTCCTACTGCAGAGCGAATTTGCCGCTTGTGCAAATCTCCCTTGTGTCTTGAAACAGCCAGACATGTTCTAACTCAATGCACGGCACTTAAGAAGACCATCGTCAAGTTTCTGGCTGAATTCGTGCATGATCTTAGCACTATATCTAAATTTTCATTCTGGCTATATTGTATTAATACTTCCAACATGCACCTATTTATAGCCCTCTATAATGTCTGGCAACAGATAGAACGTGGATTAGGAAATTTAGCTCACTCTGTTACTAATTATTATAAAGTGGCGTAGGCGCTTTTGCCAACTGGTGAAAGCAGTTGGAAACATCAGTAAAGAAGGAATTTAGTTTCTTCGAGTTTCTTTGAATTTAGATTGTGTATTCCGTATTAGATCCCATTTCAGTGATTAATGTCTGAGGACCTGACGATTTTATTTGATGTATTTTATGTATGATTCTATGTGTTTAACTTTTTTGACTTTTGATATATGTGTAAAGTTTGAATTTATTTTCTTACTATATCACATTAAAGTATTATTATTAGCGTATTCTTATCACTATGTGATCAAGGAATATACTGAGCCCTTCACGGTCCGTTATGCAATAAGGGGAACTGCATCCCCGTCAACTCCTTTGTCTTCCTCTTCTCTGCCAGCTTGCCCTTTGCCACTGCAATACTCCAGTACCTGTTCCTCAACCTGGGTCTTCATAAACTCTCCACTCGGTGTGATATTGCTGGTTTGGCCTCACTGTCTCACCCTTCATCTACCGTTTCCCACTCCTCTCCTATGTCCCCTTTCCTCTTATCTTCTGACCACACTGTCCCATAGTCCAAACTTCCCGCTTGCTGGCTCCCTAGTCCACTACCCTCTTTCTCTATGTGTACATCTCTAATGGTGGTGCTGTCGATCCTGAACAAAATGTCCCATGCACTCCATTCACCCAACCCCCCCCCCGGTTCCCTTTGACCATCCCAATGCTTCCTCTAAGTCTCTTTGAGGTTTCCGATCTTGCCTACCATACTCCTGCTCCCTCTCAACTACATATGCCATCAAGTTGGTGAGATTTTGATATTGGACTGATTAATACTGAGGGGGACACTGTAGCGGGGGAGGGACATCCATAGGATTGGTGTAGCCTGATGTTGCCCTTCTAGGGTTACTTCCTAGCAGTGGTTTGAAGGGTCCTGATGATATCTGCTAAGTGGGTTCAGGTGTTATCGGGCTAAAAGCCTGTACACTAGGTGTGGCTGAGGGGACTGTAAGACATTTTTTTTAGGGAATTAGTTTATTTGCCAACTATTTACTGCTTGCTTTTATTTTGGGATCCCTGGCTAGTCAGTTACTAGGCCTTATACTGAATTGGTCACACTAGATCTTCACACCGACTGTACTCAATACATCACACTCACTGCAATGAATCAACTTCTGGGGCACCAGTGGTCCAGGGATGCATATCGGTTTTCTAAACCATAAATCAGCCCCACACCTCCCGTACACCAGAAGTGATTCAAACAGATTGGAAACACAAGCACATGTGAAACCTCCTTGTCCAATTTTGGTAACCTGGACAGAACAGCAGGATTATTTCCAAAAGGTTGTGGATCAATGGTTAATTGCAATACAGCGAAAATACGTAATTGTTACAAATATGTAATGATAAAAGGGACTGTCCAGTCAAGGTTGTATACAACTATCTACTTTATTATTATTACAACAGACAGTTCTAGCACACTACGAAATACAACCCACCATGTAAATGAATGCAGAGGATAGACATTTTCAAAGAAGGAAAAGGGATGCACTCTGCATACTGACAGGAGGGTAGTCGGTATAGTAAATAATCTCAACAGTTCAAGGATACTTGGTTCAGCACAAAGGGAACATTGGGTCGTGAAATGTCACAGGGGCCTTCGGAAAAAGGACCATTGGCCAGAACTGGTATACCTGGTGCTTGTAGGTGTTTTGGTGCTCGACAGGGTTGAGTCAGTTTCAGGGTGCTTTGCAGCTTCTGCAACAGAGTTCAAAATCGGAGACAGCTGTGGGTATCAGGCGATAGACAGTTCAGTGCGTGAGGCTGGACAGATGGCATTATTAACTGAAGTGTAACAACACTCAGTGGTGCAGTTGGTTACAGCTTGAGGTGCTCAACTGGCTGCAAAAATATCCACATCAGTAGATGTTTTTCGGTGCACTTCTCCTAGCATCTTCACTGGGCTTGTGTTGTCCTTTAAGCCGGATGGTCCAAAGCTGAGGAGAGTGTTGCAGGCCGCTGCCTTGTCCTTGGTTTTGTTCAGAGACTTGCTGGCACTTCCCACCTAGGAAGCTTTCTGAAGAGCCTAGCGGGCATGCTGTGTGCTGGCTGGGTTCTGGTGCTGCTGCATGGTTCTCTGGATTCAGTATCTCCCTTTGTTACAAGGGAGATGTTTAGGGGAGGGATCTTGCATTCCTCTAGGAGGTCGTGGCCTTCCTTCAATGGCAGTAGATGTAAGGTAGACTGTACCTTAAGCCATGTTCCAATGCTGAGTTCTTCCTTCTGCTTCTGGCGAAGCCTTCAAATGGTCTGCCAAAAGGCAAATGGGGCACACTGATTGGTGTAAGCTAAGGCTACCCTAATGAATCAATCATGGTTCCTCTGCAACAATCTTCTGCATGTGTGAGGTCATAACCAGAGTGCTTTGCATCAAAAAAGGTAAAGGGGTGAACACATGTCATACTAAGTCCCATCCATCTTCATGTCTTTCGTGGGTTACAGGTTCCCTATGGTTACTGAGGCTCTCTGTGGTTCCTGATTAAATTGACAGGTCTCCCTTGAAGTTGCAGTGAGACCAGACTTTCTGGCTCCGTCAAACCACATACTCGTACCTTCTGAATGGGGTCCCCCCCTGGGGGTGTGACTACAGTAAACATGCAGTCCCAGTCATGACATTTCACTGTCAATCAACACTGAGGGCGGGAACTGGCATCAGGTTGACACAGTTGCATATGAGAGGTTGTTGGGATTTCCTGTCTCCTGTGTAGCAAGGCCCCATGTGAATTACTTTCTGATTAGTATGCAAGGCTGCCAGCAGCTACAAGGCCCAACAAAAGGAAAGGGTGGATTCATGGAGCCGCTCTTAAGTAATTAGGCTGGCCATGGCAGGGGGAAGATTTGGCTCTTCCCCTTGTGGAGATGCATCGTGTACTTCCCCTGTCAGATCCCAACTAAATATGACGGTGAGGAATGTGCCTGTAGGCTCTGTCCACCCAGAGTACACAGGTCTATGTGTATGTTATGCAATGAGCATAGGAAATTGTGTATGGATTAGCCCCACATATTTTCCGGAGGTTGATCTACCATATTAAATTTAATTTCACATTTTCAAAAAAAGCCAGGTCAAGCACCCACCATGCTTATTGCTGCATTCCTCACACTCACCCTATATGTTGTAGACTGAATAAGCAAAACAATAACAAACCACCACACATACTTTCACAAGTCTGCACTTAGGCACCATTATACCAATTTAGCAGAACCAAAGAAAAACATGCAGCAGGGAAGCATCAGTATTACATTCTCATTGAACATATGCAAGAAACAGGAAAACACTTTGCATTAGAATACAAATGAATCTAAAGTCAACACAAATCAATAGGTTCAGCCATGCACGCTATCAGAGAGAAATAGTCAGAGTATGCAACTTGCAGAAAGACAACATTGATAGTCACAGTTATATTGGAATACTTTTAAACGTCCTTTGATAACCCCTACCCAAGACAGTGATTTCTCTTTCACTTAAGTGAAACTAGCTACTTATTAGCAAACCTGGCAGAAATCCTGCATTCTTTAGACACAACCTTGGAAGTGTAACTAACATATTTTAGCACTGCTGCAGACTCTGCTTTTCTAAAAAAAAAAAAAAAAAAAATAGGTTTGGGCAAATACATTTGTCCTTTGGTGTCTCAAAAACAAATGGCTTCTTGCCCTTTTTTGCTTTATAAATTGTTTTTCTTTATATTTTGTCACCTATACCTACCCAGAGTTTAGAGTCTGACGATTCTGCCTACACCGTCAAACACTCTTTCTTTTATGGCTGCTCTCTCTCGCTCCCACAATCTGCTGCCTTTTAGGAATACAGGAATTAGGAAAAGCAGCGAACACTCATTTTGCCAGCAGTACTCATAGTTCAGCCCAGCCAGCAGGCACTGACCCGATTCATTTTTTTTTCTCCTTCTCCTCCTCTCTATATTCTTGCTCTTTACTGGTCCAACCCTTTACCCCTCCTCAACTCACTTTTTAAGCTTGCTTTCATTCACCTTCCCTCTGCCCATATTTTCATATAGATTGTTTCTCCACCCATTCTTGAATACCATTGTGATGTCATGGATGATGCCTCTGGTGAATTGCCTCCTCCCTTTTAGCCAACAACCTTGGTAACTTTCCATCCTTCTCTGGTCCTTTGTATAATGACCTTTACACAGCAAATCTTGTTCAACATGCCACTGAGCCGGTATATATTGTTTCTTGCTCGCACCAGCCTGAACAATGTAATTGGTCTTTCCAGCACACGTTCTGCTGTTTCATTGTGCTCTCAATCCAGCATCTGCAATACACACTGCTGTTCAGCTTTCAATATGTGTATGGATTTCCTAAGCTAACATTGCAGTGTGAATGTCCATGCAGCTACAGACCGCAGCACGGACTATGGCCCAAGCAAACCCACTTTGGCCCCAGTCTAATTGCTAATGTAAGTAGCATTACAGTTAGTTAGTATTGTTAGCAGAGTTAGTAGTTAGTCATCTTAAGGATGGTAACACCCTGCACTGGACTATGCTATGCTAAACCTCCACATCAACCCACTCTTTTAGTCTTCCCTCAATGCCACACATCAGTACTAGTATCCTAAATCACACCTAAAACATGCTGCAATTCTAGCATCTTTTGAAACTAGTGCACACTTTGTTGAAATCAGTGGCACCATTGAAAGTGCACGGCTGAAATTCGTTCACAGTATTATTCCAACAGTACACATGCTTTTGGGGGCCTTCGTCTGTTCTGTGGGTGCTTCCTCCAAATCTTCTACCATCTTCCAAAACTCTAACACTTCTTTTCTAATTTTTCAATTTCTTAGAGTCCAAGTATATATACATGTGGCTCAGGACTTCCTTCTTATTTATTCCCTGTTTGGGCCAGGATTAAAACAGTCCGCCCTTTGCTCAGACACCCACACAATTGTGGCACTTCAAGGTTTTTTTCTGTAGGGCAGCACACATGTACTTTAACGGTAACAAGCACCATTTTGAACACCACCCCCTCTCTATTTTTTTAACTTGTTTTAACCACAAAAATGCTCCTTTCACCCATGATCTGAACCAGCGGTACTTCTATCGCCCTGTTGGCCACCTCATTCAGACCCAATACTGTTACCCATTCCCCTTCCCCCACCCCGCTACTAATTTGTCCCTCAATCAAAGTTTACACCAATGCACTCCCACTTTCGAACACGTCCATTGCCACCATTCTTGCCTCATGCAACTCCACAGAAATACTACACCACCAACCTGGACACACTTTGGCCCACACCAATACAATGTAAACACACAACAAAAAATGTCTACCTTTCATTCCACACCCCCCTTATATCAGGCAGGGAGATCCCATGCCCAATTAAGATACAGAACCTCAACCCTTCTTCTGTCTATAACTTAAAGATGCAGTTCTGTCCTCTTCCCACAATCGAATTGGATTCTGTTACTCCATTATCCACTTCAATCAATAAAAAAAAAATGTAAAAAGTTAAAACTGCCACACAGTCTTTCAACTAACTTTCCCAAACCTCAATTGCTGCATCACCAAGCCCTCCCACACTCCTCAGCACTCAGGCCTATTTCCCTTGCCCCTCCCCATGTTGTTCTCTCCTGGAAAAGGTGCACTTAGATCTGCGTGTACTCCTGAGTGTCTCTGTCACAGGGTCCCATCAATGGCCTGCACAATCCTGGTATAACACCCTGCTCACAATAAACAGACAGGAATTCTGGCAACACAGCTCCTGTAAACCTCTCCAGGTTGAGCGCAAGGGGACTGATGCTGGAGGTGAGCACGGCCCCTTGGGATGTGCAGCCAGGAATCCTCCATCTCTGCAGAAAATCTGGGATCACGTTGGGGTCACCAAATTCTGAAGGGCAGAATCACTGGCCACCAGATAAGGAAAGAACAATCATTTGAGGAAAAAGGCTCAGTGCACCTCTTGCAAGAAAAACAGGGGTTTATTTCTCAAATAAAGAAAATAACCTGTCAGTAGGGGCTTCAATCCCTACTGCCATGAAGCACACAGGTTAGTTAAAAACAGAACAGTACATTTTAAATTAAGTTGTAGTCACAGATGATGCAAGCAGTATACAGTATTAGTACCCGGCAAGGGTCAATCAGATTGTAACATGCAATCTGTTTGGCCTTCACTGGGGCTTGACTCAACCGGGAATCCCTCTCCCGACGTTCTTTTCCTTTGTCCCCAGCGGGAGGTGGGGAGGTTGGCAGCAACTCAGCTAATGAGGAGGCTCGGAAATGTAACCGCAGCTCCGAGCCACCACACAGCTGTAGGCCACCATCCTCCCCTGCCGTGAAGCGAGGTAAGTGTTTTCCCTCCCCCTCCCTCTTACACCCACACCCAACCAATCCAAACAATCCCTTCCCTGCCCTCCCAACCCCAATTACTTTCATTTTGGTCAATTTCAGGAGCAGACGCACTGGGAACACTTCTGTCCGCAGCGTGTCTGCTCCCGATCAGCTCCCGATCAGCGACAGGCTGGCATTTTTTTGTTTAATTTTTTCTATTGTTTCTATTTTTTCTATTGTTTCTATTTTTTTCAATGGCCACCTTGGAAAGGTAGAAGGGACTACTGGAAGTCCCTTCTCCCTTTCCATGATGGCCATTTTATTTGTTTACCTTTTTCAATACACTTTAAATGGCTGCCATGGAAAGGGAAAACAGTCTCTGTTTTCTCTTCCCCCTGCTGCCATTTTTTTTTTTTATATATTATTTTTTTATGTTTTGAAACACCAGAGCATTTCAGAACAGAAAAATAATGCTATTACTACCCCGGTCTTGCAAAGGGAGCGAAGGGAGAGAAGCAAGCAAATGGAGAGAAGGGAGCGAAGGGAGATGGAAAGGGAAAGGGGAAGGGGGGAGAGAGACACTTTTTCCACCAGGGCCAATCTGGTTCTGGACCTTCAAAAAATTGGAAAATTGAAACAAATTGAAAAAATATCAAAAAGGATAAACAATAAAAAATGAAAAAAGACAAAATAAACAATGAGGAGTGTGCCACTGCACACCACCCTGGCATGGATACTTAGAAATGTCTCTTCTTTGGCTATGCCCTTACTAAACTTTGCCTTGTCTCAGGTGCTCTCCAGAAATTCGAGAGATGCACCCAATATCTAACTTCATACGGACAGCAAGAGGAGTACAGAACACCATCTCATATGGACCTTAAATCCTGGGACTGATCAGTTCCCCAGATAATAATGGTCCAGTTATAATGTGGGTAATGCAGTGTAAGGAACTAAGGTCTTGCTTTCTACAGGTGTTGTCACTATTTCTCCCCGCCGTTTACCATTCACCACTACTGCCCCTGTGTGGCTCCGTCCCTTCCCCAGGTCAATTATGTATGACCCATCAACATATAGTTTATCTCCTTCCGTCAATGCATGAGTCGTTCATCAGAGTGGGAAAATAAATAAAACTGTATGTAACTCGTAGTTGCTAAAACAGGGGCAGTGCAAATAGCTTAAGTCCACAAATTGTCTAGTCATTTTGTCAGTCCATTCCAGTGGCATCCTCCAGGGATCCGGGCAATCCAAGGATCTGGCACACTGACAGGAAAAACAAATATTTTTCTAGAGTAAAAAGACAATTTAAGAATCAAATACATCAATCCAATTACTTTTCCTATTTTAACTCGATATCTGCAATCAAATTATACTATCTATACAAACACATTATGCATAAAAAACCACATAACGCAGCAAGGACATCTTTTTAGGACCATCCAAAAATAACAAAGTCATATTACGATAAGAAGACATGAAAAAGGAGAACAGGTGTACAAATAAAATGTTGGGAAAGATAAGCATAACAACTCTACATTTCTTGCAGCATAGCAAGGGCCATATAGGATGTTGGATAAGGTTTCACCTGTTGTCCACGGAATTGCTAAAAAGGAGGGAGAATTAACAGCATAATAGTTTGTCCATGTTAATCAAATTAAGGCCTTTCACATGAAACATGAAATAAAAAGGTTAGAGCGAATTGAGACTAGCAGGGAGTGAAAAATAAAGTGGTTACCTATTAAATGGATTTACCATAGTAGGTGAATAGGTGTAAATAGTTTGAAGATATCAAAATGGATTTGAACAGCTAAATAAAAAAATATATCAAATTAATGAACAAAAATATAAATAAGTAGATAATAGAAAGGAGTGTTGTTTTAAGATTGGTTGTGTTTGAGACTGTTGCCTGAAAAAGTATCATACGTGAAATAGTGTGTTTAATTTATGCTTTTTTCAGATGGACCTAAAAAGATGTCCTCGTTCCGGTGCGGAGCTCATGGCTAAAAACTGGGCGAAGCTCTGACACTCTGAATCTATCGCAGCAACACTTGGAGAAATATAAACACAGTTCCACATGCACGTTTAAATCATTATTATGCAGCGCCTAAAAATGAACTGACTTATTTAACCCATGCTACATAGTATCAAATATTCACTTTAACACTGTTTCCCTTTGCTGATCTCTTCACAGCCCTATGTAATGGACTTGTAATCATAAAAGTGGCCGTACGATTCTTGCATCATGCAGAACTGGAGCATTGGGTGTGGTGATTGTGATTCTCAGAGCCCATTTAGCGCCCTGCATCAACCTGTTTTTTTTACAGAGGATGCATCTGTTGGCTAGCCAGGAGTGCCCACCCACAGCAAATCACACATATCCCCATCATGGAATGTTACATTCTTGGTGTTAGCCTAGTAGCAGGGATATAAACAGGAATGTCAGAATTCTGCAACAGTACAACATAAGTACTTCCCACCACTTTGCTTAACACCTCCCCAGCTTCAGGTTTTTTTATTGGGATGATGAACCCACACCTTTTTTCCTGTGCTACCAAAACCACCCTCACCTGTCTTTGTGGTGTCAGGGGCTTGTTTACTTTCAATTACCTGGGGTATAACTGGCAATTGTGCAATGCAGTTGTTTTTACTTAATGGTACCTCAGATGGAATGGTGTTATGCAAGAGCACAGAAATAGTTCCGAGGTAATTAGGACCAATAACACATCCCAATATATCAATGCCTTTCTTTGCCAGGCTGGATCGTGCAGCAATGCGTCCATCGGTGACATCTGGCAACTTGATTCCAATGCCCAGCGATATTGATTTGGTTTGTCTTACTGGTATTGCATCATCTACAGAGGTAGAACAATCTAGTCCAATACTGCCTGCTGTGGCTTGTAAAGGAAACTTTGCTTCTTTTTCAGTATTCCATACAATAAGAGTTTGTGTTGCTCTAGCTTTTCACTTGTCAATCTCACAAAGGGTGTCTGTTTCTTTTCCAAAGGATGATTATTCAATTCAACCAAGGCTTGTGCTAAATGCTTAGGTCACCCCTTGAGAGTGTGAGTCTGAGTCAGCATTCTAATGTGTTGTTTCAGTAACCTATTAATTCTTTCAACATGTTCTGAGGCTTCTGAATAATGGCTTATGTGCAGTGTCCATTTTATGCCTTGCCCCAAAGCCCAGTTTTGCACATTGTGCCCTGCAAAATGGCTACCTTGCCCGGATTGTATTTCATCTGAAATGCCATTATGTCTTACAAAATAGTCCATCCCTTGAAACGTAGCCAGTTGATCTGCATGAGCGGCTGGATGGGCCAATAGCAATCCTGAATGTGTGGCTACCATTGTCAACACATAATGTTGACAGCACCGGCTACCACCAAAATAAGGTACGTAGAGGGGTTGGGGGAGAACAGAAAATGGGACAAAGGGTGGGGGTAATATGGCAGCGGGGGACCAGCTATCAGGCGGCTTGGAATGCAGGCTTGTACCAAAGGTTCAAGCCTGCATTCCTAGCTATCTGATTGACTGGCTCCCCCCGCCTGCGTGCTAATGTGCTTCAAAACCTCAATTGTCATTTGGTTATTAATCAATGTCAGTAAGCCCCAGTATGTGCACTAGATATTTGTTGCATGGCTTGAGACCAAGACCATTTGCCAATGCAGTTGGTTTACATTGGACACAAGAACCTTGTATGGGGCACTCAGCTCTCATCACTCTTATGTCCCTGGGCAATATCTAGTGCTTGATTAATTCAGGAGTCACAATGCACATGCCAGGCCAATCTTCTTCAGAGGTTAGGGTTCCAATGTATCCATATTACCATTCACTAGAGGTAGAAAGATGCTCACTATCTCTATGTGGAGTTGCAAGCATTAATGGTCTGCGCTGTGTTGTAATCCTTTCAGGGCAAAAAGGTACGCATGGTACCCACAGTCAGAAACAAATAACTCATTTTCCATTCAGTTTTGGCATTGATGCCGCATTTCTTTAGCTGATGATATAGTATCAGCAATTGGTGAACCAAAATTAACACGTTGTAGAAAGGAGGTTTGGCACTTGAGAGGCAGATCTAGACTTGGTTTGTTGTTTGATTGCTTTGGCATGCAGCCCAATCCAGCAGCCATTTTAGGGTCATTCATTTGGCATTAACTGTACTGGCACATGCATGTTAAGGGCCAATCAGTGACCAACCAGTCTGTTCTATTCTATAGAATTTTTGCTAAGCGCCAAACATAAAACATGAAAAATGCAGTAAGAGGCCAGAGGACTGTGTCGAAGTGAGGTACAAAAGAAAGTGAAAGTTAGGTTCCTCCACCATTGAACATATAGGTTTTAAGGTTTTTTTTCAAATGTGCCAGCAAGGGGTGTTGCCTGATTGATAGGGGTAGGTTGTTCCAAACCCCTGGACCGCAGGCATTGAGGCTCAGGTCTCCAAACCTTTTAATTTTGCTGCAAGGTTGCAGGAGTAAGTTCCTATTGTTAAACGGCAGGGCCCGTCTGCACAGCAATCTGCTAATCCGAGAATTGAGGTAGCTGGGAGCATTACCTCCAAGGCATTTATAAACCATGCCGGATGCTTTAGAAAGCATCCTTTGCAGTACCGGCAGCCAATGCAGTTTTCTCCAAGCATCTGAGACGTGATCTCAACGTCCAATGCCACAGATAGCTCTAACGGCCAGTTCTGAACAACCTACAATTTCTTGACATTTACCTGTGTGGTACCGACCCGAAGCCTGTTGCAGTAATCAAGCCTGCAATTGATGGTTGCTGAGGTTAACAAAGCCCTATTGTCTTCCGACAAATATGGCCTAATCTGACACAGGAGCTGGGCCATATATGTGCAGTTGGAAGTGACATAGGAGAAATATTTCTTGAAATCAAGGTGGCAGGCAAAAATCACTCCGAGGGTTTTAACCTGGCTGGAAACCTGAATTCTGTCCCCACCAATAAGGAAGACCTCATATTGAGGACCTAATGCCTTAAGTTTAGCTGGGCTTCCAACAATTAGGAACTCCGGTTTTTTATTGCTCAGTGACATTGAATTTTTTTCCATCCAGTCTTTGATAGTGTCAAACACCCATAATGATGAGAAGTGAGTCTGCCTCATAGAAGCCAGCCTGATAGTTCCAAAACAATCTGGGTGTCGTCCGCTTAATTTGCGTATTTAACACCCATGCAGTACAGTAAATCAAAAAGGGGCTTGGAGTAGATATTATATAGCAATGGTGATACACTGGACCCCTGCGGAACACCACAGCAGAGGAGGACTTCTTGAGGCATAAAGTCTCCCACAGCTGCTTTTGCTCTCCTAGGACCCAGTAAGGATCTAAACCAATTGGCATCTAGTTTAGTGCACTTTCCATCTTTAGTTAGCTTGTCCGCCAACTTATCATGATCCACCAGATCAAATGCAGCGGCCAGGTCTAACAACAGCAGCATAGCTAAACTGCCTTGGTCGACAATTCCAGCAATGGTAGAACTAACTTCCACAAAGGTTGTTTCTGTTCTGTAAGTTTTTTCTAAACCCAGACTGACTGCTGGACAGAAGTTCCCTTTCTTCGACAAATGTGTTGTACTGAGTACAGGCCACCTTTTCAAAGATTTTTATCAAGAACGGGATATTAGTTATTGGGCAGTAGTTCAAGGGGTCCATAGTATCTAAACCCTCCTTTTTTAATGAGGGAGTGATCCAGGCAACCTTTATGCAGACTGGAAACTTCCTCTCCTGGAAGGACAGATTTATGAGAGATGTCACTGATATGGCAATACTAGAGAAGTATTCCTTAAACATTGTTGATGGAAAAAAATCCCCTTTGCATTGGTTGGGTTTTATATTGGCAACCAAAGAAAAAAAGTTCACCAACTGAGACCTGTTTAAATGAGAAAGAATCAATCTCAACATCTCTGTCTAGGTAAATAATTCCAATGTCTGAACTCGCCACCTGAGGAGTTTGAGAATTGATTGGGATACAGTATAGGTGTTGTCTAACTTTTTGAGCCATACTGTGATACAGCCTTTGACACCAAGTGTCATCCACGGTTAACTGTGGTTCTTGGTTGTTTTTTCCCTTTTAACTCATTCAGGATTCTAAATAGCTCTCTGGTACTGTCACGATCCATGCCCCTGACCCCCTCAGGTATAACAGCCCCCTGGCAGCAGTGGGGATAAAGCCCTTCACACTGGCCCCAAAGGCCTTAAAACTCCATCAGAAACATACATGGAGTCAGTCCTGTCGCCTTTGACGCCAGGCTCATTATCAGGAATAAAGCAATACCAGTTTTGGACCTTAATCCAACATGGAGGCCTATTACACAGCTCAGTTCTTTAGAAGCAAGCCATGTGGTCTAGTGTTTTGGGTGTGGCTGGGCCTGGAACTACTTGGCCTGGAACTACTTTACCTGGGCTATTTAAACCACACCCAAACAGCAGAACACGCTTCGCGTTATTCTGCACTCCTGCAGCATAACGCTCACCGTGTCCAGCTCCTGCTCATCTGCTTCTCTGGTGGCCGATCCTGAAGCCCTAGATCCGGATTCCATTAATAACCTGGAAGAACAAGAACAGCATTAGCGAGCAAGAACACTTACCTGTGAAGTAACCGGTCTTGAATCCATCCTGCGCTTCGCTTACATCGCCCATCTCCGAAGTTGCCACACCTGCAAGGGAGAAGGAACAAGGTCAACATTTACATAGCACTTACCTGGGCAAGCCGCGCTTCAATCGCTCATCACTCTGGAACATCACCACAACCTGTACAAAGAAGGGAGGAGAACACAGGTTAGCAATTAACACCAATAAACAGCGCAGCGCTCCATGCATCAATAACTCACTGTGGCCTTCGCCATCAGCATGGCAACTCCGAGATCACAACCAACCCTGTGAAAACAAAAAGAGACATTGTTAGGGAACAGCATAGTGGAGAAAGACGCTGAGAAGACAGAGAAAACCGAGGGAAAGAAAAAGACATTATAACTCACTGGAAGACAGCAAGCAGAGTCGGAGTCACAGCCAGTCTGGACCCGACATAAGGGCACACAGACCAGTGAAGCAACTAGGTCCATTGAAGGCCCGCACCACAACGCGCTCCTGCACAGAGAAGCAGGACGGAGAGTTCAACGCACAAAAACCTAAGGTGAGCAATAACCCCAAGGGACGGGATTTGGACCAGAGGGAGGTGGGAGTCCACACATCACAGAACCAGTATCTTAACCCTCCATTCTCCTGTTATAGGTGCTACCCAACATCTGGCACATAACCAAGCAGAGAGGGGTCCGGGATAGTGCTTAGACATCAATCCAGTATTGTGTGGCACCCCCGTGGATACCAGGTGAGCGTAACAGAACGCAAAGCCTCAATTAAAACATCCACCTGGGCGTCATGGAAACATCAGAGACTGACCAACTAGCCCAGTTACTGGGAGAATTACGGGCCAAGGTGCACTCCACCCGGCAAGAAACTAACACCCTTAGGAGGGAGTTGATTGTCACCAATGACCGCACCGATGAATTAGCCAGACAATTGATCCAAACACAGGCTGGGCAGGCTCCGTTGCAAGGAAGTATTCCGTCGGTTCCAGCCACATCTGTCAATCCAGTGCAGGTGGATTTTGGCCCCACCGGAATGCTTTAAGGGGGACCCAAGAAAATATGCAGTATTCATGAACCAGTGCCGCCTCCATTTTCTTTGTAGACCCGGAGCCTTTCCTAATGATCAGTCGTGGTTTGCTTTCGTTCTGTCATATCTGAGTGGCAGTTCTGTGGATTTGTCCATACCGTTAGTAAGCCAGGATGACCCACTCCTGCTGGATTTCAGGGGGTTTCAACAGGAGATGGAGAAGCTGTTCACCCGACATACCCATGGCCAAGCTCTGGATAACAAACTTCTGTCCCTCTGCCAAGGCAGCCAAGATTTGTTAACATATATCGCCACTTTTAACAGACTTGTCATTGAAACTGGGTGGCCTGAGAAGAAACAAACAATGTTATTCCATCGAGGATTACGGGGGGAATTGAAAGATGTCCTAGCTCAGGTGGTAAACCTGCCAAAAGTCTGTGCAGAGTTCATCAACCTAGTGGTGCAGCTAGACCACAGGCTGCAAGATCAAAGGACAGATCGAGCCAGAATGGAGAATTGGACTGTGTATGTATGCTCAAAGGAGAACATTCTGCGTTCATCAGAAAACACTTCAGAACCCATGCAAATTGGGGGGGGGGTACGGAGCCCATTAACCAAGGCCAAAAGAGACAAAAGGAGACAACAGCAATTATGCCTGTACTACGGGAAATCAGGTCACTTCCTCAGAGAATGTCCCCTAAACCCCTCTAGGAGAACAGTTGGAGCTACAGAGAAAGAAGGAGGAGAACAAGAGTCAGAAACCATCCAGGCCCGGCAAGCGTAGAGGTCCGTTTGTCGAGTGAAGGAAAAGAGCCACTGACCTCACACCTTGCCCTGCCTGTGATTTTCTCTCAGAAAATGACAAATGGGAAGGTCACCACTGTCGACGGCACGGAGATAGCTTCTGGTCCTGTAACTCAACGCACAGCAGAAATGACCCTGACATCGCGAAGCCATTGTCTTCAACCTTATCAAGGCCTCTCAGTTCTGATTCTAGGGATGCCGTGGTTGGTGGCTCACAATCCTAATATCGACTGGCAAGCCAAAAAAATGTGCCTTCTCCATTGAGTGTGCTCATGTGTGCTACCAAGTAGAAATGCCATCATCTGACCCAGAGACACTTGTCCAAGATAAAGAGACGTTGGTTCTAGGTGTAACAAGTACACTACATAGCAAATACCACAATTTCCAAGACATTTTCCAAAAAGAACAGGCTAATACTTTACCCCCTCACAGGCCATATGACTGTCAGATCGACCTCGTACCTGGTGCACAAATCCTGTGCAGTCGAATTTATGCACTCACCGAAACTGAAAATCTCCACTTGAAATCATTTTTGTATTTTGTATTTTGTTTTATTTGTATAGCGCAAACCACGCCCTGAGGCTACCGGGCGCATATCTTAGCAACAGTGGTTACATCATATTACGACATTTCAGGTTACATTTTAATTGACATAGTAATCAAACACATTGGTAGTTTGTACAGAGATACATATGTAATCAAGTATTCAGAGTGCAGCTTGGTCAACAGATGTGACTAGCCACTGTTTGGCTTTGTGTTTGAACAGATTCAGAGAAGGAAGGTTTCTGATGGTAGGGGGGACAGAGTTGCACAATTTGGCTGCCAAAACTGGGAAGCTGGATCCACCGGCTGTTTGGAGCTTGTATCTAGGGATCATTAGGCTCTGGTTGAGGGTAGATCTTAGAGATCGAGACTGGGTGTACTGCATGAACCGTGAGGAGAGGTAGCTGGGGGCCAGGTTATTCATGCATTTGTAGGTCAGTGCAAGCGATTTTAGAGATATCCTTTGGGTGACTGACAGCCAGTGAAGGTTCTAACTGGTTTCCGAGATGTGGGCTGATCTCGGGATATTGAGGGCTGCTCTGATGGCGTTGTTTTGTATGACCTGGAGTTTGTCTAAGTTGCCTTGATTAGTGCCTTGGTACAGTGCATTACAGTAGTCCAGTTTGGACATGACCAAAGTCCTGGCAAGGATAGTACAGTTATGAGTGGAAAGAAAAGGGCGGCATGCTGTGATCAGCTTGCAGGTGTAAGCAGCGGCGGCCGCAACTGCATTTGTTTGTCTGTGGAGGGAGAGAGTGGAATCGAGGTAGATTCCGAGCGTTTTGGTGTCTTTGGAAACTTTTATGGAGTTTCCGTCGATATTAAAGGAGTTGAACAATGGGTTCAGCTTGTTAAGTCTTTGCTGTGTGCCTAGGATGAGGAGCTCTGTCTTGTCGTCATTGAGACAGAGCTCATGTTGAGCCATCCAGGTTTGGATGACAAAGTATATGTCATTTAAGGATTTCAAGTCTACTGTGTAATCGCCTGTGATGGGGATGAGTATCTGGGTGTCATCGGCATAGTTGGTGTAAGTGACACCCAGATAGTCAAGCACATCAAACAGGGGTTTAGTGAAAACATTGTAGAGGGTAGGGGATACGCACGATCCTTGGGGGACCCCGCAAGGGACTGGCGCAGGGTCAGCAGAAGCGGTAGGGGAGAATACCCTCATTTGCCTGTTATCCAGGAAGGATTGAATCCAGTTAGTGGCCTTGTCAGAGAAGTGGGCGGCCGTTTTCAAGTGGTGACAGAGGATTTGGTGGTTGACCAAGTCGAAGGCTGCAGATAGGTCTAATAGTAATAGCAAGGCTAGTTTGCCTTTGTCTTTAAAGTCCTCAATTTGGGTTTTGAGATCTAGGATGGCTGTCTCCGTACCGTGCTTAGGTCTGAAGCCGGATTGTCTCGTGCCTAGTAGATTGTTCGTTTCCAGGTAGTTCTGTATCTGAAGATACGCTGCTCTATCTAAGATTTTTAGCAGAAAAGGGACCGTCGTGATGGGCCTGTAATTGGTTGGGACCTCTGGATCTAAGGTCGTTTTTTTTAGGAGGGGGATGACCCATGCATCCTTCAAGTTGTTAGGGACCACTCCTGATTGAAAGGAGGCATTGATAAATGTGGTAATAAAAGGTGCGAGGTCATGAGCCGATTCCTTGATGATCTGGGCTGGACATGCGTCCCCTTGGCAATTGGATGGTTTTAAGTTGCAGATGATTTTTGCAACCTCCAGAGCGGTGAGCGGAGTAAAGCTGAATGGCACCAGGGAGTCTGGGGTGGTTATTTTAGGTGGCAGGGTATTGCTGGAAATAGGAGTGTGGAGGGAGTTTTGTTTGGCGTTGATTTTGGCTTGCAACGTGGTTATTTTATTGAGAAGTGTGTTTTGTATATTATTGCACCACGTGCTGGCTTTGGTGCACACGTCAGGGGCAGTTGAGGGGGCTTCTAATTCTTTGAGAATTTTAAATAATTCTCTTGTGTTAGATTCTGCTTGGGATATGCGTGAATTATAGGTCTCTTTTTTGGCTTGAAGGATGGCTTCCTTATAGTTGAGAGAGGTGATCAGTAAGGAGGCTTTATTAGCTGAGCTGGGATGACTTTTCCAGAGGGCTTCGGCCTTGCGCTTTTCTTTGCGCAAAGCGTTATGCTGCGGAGTGAACCAGGAGTTTAGGTGGGACTGTTGTTTGGCTTTGCGAATTTTTAGTGGGGCTACGCTCTCAATGGCTTTGATCATCAGGCTGTTGAAGGCGTCTACTAAAACAGTGGGCTCCTTACCCTTATGCTGCGAAGCGAAAGTTTTCAAGTAAGGGAGGATGAGAGGAAGCAGTTTCTCCCTGGTGATATCCTTTTTATTTCTGGTGGGTATAGCGGGGGCTATGGTAGGTGTGGGCTGGGGGTTGGTGGCTGACAGGAGGAAGGTAATAACATGATGGTCAGACCAAGCGCAAGCAGCATTGGAGATGACATTGGTATTACAATTTAGGTCAGCTAACCAGTCGAGCGTTGTGCCCTTGTTGTGTGTAGGATCACGAATGCGCTGCTGGAAGCCTAGGTTGGAAAGGGTAGTGTCAACTTCAGAGGCCATTTGGTCCTTGGGATCGGAGAGGCCGAGGTTGAAGTTGCCTAATAGCAATATCTGGGAGTTAGGCTTGGTATTAGCCGACATGGTGGAGGCAACATCATCAATAAACGATCCCAGTGGACCTGGAGGTCTGTATACAAGATGGAGTGTTGCTGTGTTGGTGGGAGAGAGGGAAAGTTTCACTGATAGTGATTCTGCAGAGCTGAATTGTGTGTTGTCTGCAGCTCTCATAGTGATCTTGTCCCTATGTATGAAAGCGACTCCTCCTCCTTTAGAGAGGTTGGAGTGATGGTCATTTCTAATAATGGTATAGCCCGTGGGTAGGGATAAGGCGAGGAGTGGGCCAGAGGCATCATGTAGCCAAGTTTCGGTAATGGCTAAGAAGTCAAGGTTATGGGCAGTGATGAGGTCTGCAATATCAAGGGCATGGGCCGTGAGGGATCTTGCATTAATAAGGGCTCCTTTTAGCGCTGAGGTAGGTGGGGTGGACGGGTGGGGGCTGGGTGCTGCGGGTAAGTTGGGTTGTGTAGGAGCGGTGTGATTGCGCTGAATACAGGGTGGTCTGGGCAGTCTAGATCGAAGTCTGATATTCCTGTGTTGTAGTGTACATGGGAGGTTTGGTGTAGGTTTGGTTGCAAAGTGCTTGAGCCACAGGGCTGGGTCGTTTAGGTAGGGATTCGATGGAGGGTCCGAGCAGTGGAGCATGGTGGAGGGACGAGTGAGTTGGCGGTTGTGGTGTGTCTTAGGGATGCTGGTAGGGTAGCTGCTTGCACTGAAGGATAGAGATCCTAAGATGACTATGTGGGTGAGGTAGAGGCTGGTAGAGGACATCGACTGCATGTCGTGACTAGTTGGTTCTCAAGTATCTTGAGGTGTGGCGGCAGGTGAGGAGTTGCAATTAGTGTAGCAATGTCTCGGTACTTATCAGGCTACAGCAAAACAGGCATAGGCTAGATTCGAATTTGCTAATAAAGTGCAGAAATGGGCACTTACACTCAGGCTACAGCAAAACAGGCATAGGCTAGATTCGAATTTGCTAATAAAGTGCAGAAATGGGCACTTACAATCAGGCTACAGCAAAACAGGTAAAAAACATGTTGCTAATATGAGGCAAGAGTGGGCTGGATGCTTATTCTGGCACAATGCGAGAACCTGAGGCAATGGATATTGATGAGGGTTGAGCAGGAGTAGTGGTAGGTAGGTGGTTAAGTAGATACAGGTTAAGCATTATGTGGTAGTTCGTGTGCACAGTGGTGCAAGGGGCACCTCGGACGTGGCAATGTTAGGGGGTGCATGTGCACCAGGTCCGTGATGGCTGGGGAGCAGTTCAAGTCACTGGCCACAGGATTAGGAAGAGTTGTGAAAGGAGGGCAGCATGCTTACCCTGTAGGATGAAGGGCAGGGGTCGTAGCCCTAGGCTCGACGGCGTAGACAGGCTGGAGACAGGCACAGTGCCTTGGTGGTGTGCCTTGGTGGTGGGCCGGCTCCAAGCCTGCCGGCTTGTGATTGGCTCACAAGTAGGGGAGAGGAGCCAATCACGATGCTTGCAGTGCTCTGGGGCCGTGTAGAGGCTTCAGGAGGTGAAGGTCGGCCATCTTGGAATGGTGCAGAGCTTGTGGGTCCTAATGGTGGATGGATGCACTCCAGGTGCAAAGAGGGGGCAAATCCTGGGTGAAATAGGGCCACTGGACAAAATAGGTGTGGCGTGGATATTAATAAATAATCCGCCGCGAGTTGCCGAGAAAAGAACACTCGCGCTGCCTTTTCCTAAATGCAGCTGAGTGAAGCTTGTGGCATACCTGGGGTCAAGCAGGGCTCAGGGGCGTCAATGCTGGGCTGGCTACTGCTCCAGCAGTAGATGGAGGGAGCTCCTGCTCCTCCAGGCTCTGCAGACGATCAGGCTGGAGACAAGCACAGTGCCTTAGTGTGTGCCTTGGTGGTGGGCCGGCTCCAAGCCTGCCGGCTTGTGATTGGCTCACAAGTAGGGGAGAGGAGCCAATCACAATGCTTGCAGTGCTGTGGGGCCGTGTAGAGGCTTCATGAGGTGAAGGTCGGCCATCTTGAAATGGTGCAGACCTCGTGGGTCCTAATGGTGGATGGATGCACTCCAGGTGCAAAGAGGGGGCAAATCCTGGGTGAAATAGGGCCACTGGGCAAAATAGGTGCGGCGCGGATATTAATAAATAATCCGCCGCAAGTTGCCGAGAAAAGAACACTTGCGCTGTCTTTTCCTAAATGCAGCTGAGTGAAGCTTGTGGCATACCTGGGGTCAGGCAGGGCTCGGGGGCGTCAATGCTGGGCTGGCTACTGCTCCAGCAGTAGATGGAGGGAGCTCCTGCTCCTCCAGGCTTTGCAGACGATCAGGCTGGAGACAGGCACAGTGCCTTTATGCCATATCTGGACCAATACCTGCAAACGGTTTTATCCACCCGTCCAAATCCCCGGCAGCCTTGCCCCTATTCTTCATACCCAAGAAGGAGGGGGATTTGAGAATGTACATCGACTACCGTGTACTAAACCACTTTACAGGTAAAAACCGTTATCCTCTACCACTTATCCCAGAACTGCTGGACCAAGTCAAGGATGCCCAAATGTACATAAAATTGGACCTTAGGGGGGCATACCATCTTGTACATGTAAAGAAAGGAGACAAATGGAAGACTGCCTTTCGTACTAAGTATGGGCTGTACGAATATCAGGTGTTGCCCTTTGGTCTTTGCAATGCTCCCGCCGCATTCCAGTACTTCATGAACGATGTACTACGGGAATTGATCGACGTATGTGCCTTAGTTTACATCGACAACATCTTGGTGTGCTCCTCTTCTAAACAGTACCATGTCAAGCACGTTCTCTCCATCCTTGCAAAACTCCGACAGCACCAGCTATACGCCAAACGTGAAAAATGCTCCTTCCATGTCACCAAAGTCAAGTTCCTTGGTTTTGTCCTCACTCTCAGAGGCGTCCGGATAGATATGCAAAAAGTAGACGCCATTCTTAGCTGGCCATCACTGTCTTCAGTCAAAGGTGTCGAAAGTATGCTCGGCTTTGCAAACTTTTATCGCTGATTCATCCCGGGTTTCACCCAGATTGTGCACCCGATCACTTCTTTATTACGAAAAAACAACAAACTGTTCCAATGGACAGAAGAGGTGGAAAAGGCCTTCCTGGAACGCAATAAAATATTTACCTCAGCCCCGGTGCTACGAAACCCCGCCCAGATCTCCCACATGTAGTGGAAACAGATGCCTCCAGCATGGCAATGGGGGTTGTTCTTTCCCAAAGGGATCCCGAAACAGGCCAGTTACATCCTGAGGCCTTTTGGTCGCAAAAATGTACTACACCTGAACTTAACTATGCAATAACAGACAAGGAACTCCTAGCGATCATGGCAACATTTAAGGCTTAGCAGCATTACCTCCTAGCCGCCAGACATACAATCACAGTAATCATCGACCATCGCAACCTACAATACCTCAAGACGGCAAAGGCTCAATCATCTGGTCAAATCTGATGGGCTTTATTATTTGCAGAATATGATTACATAATCACTTACCGACCTGGAGTCCAGAACTGAAAAGCCAATGCCCTATCCCGCATGGGTATTGATGAGAACGCATAATCAACCCTAGACCCGGTGGCCATTATTCCAGGTGACAAACTACTAGGACTTACAACAACGTTATCTTTGGTCAAACTCCAAAAGGAAATTTGGCTCCTAATGAACACCAAGGCTCTACAAGACTGGACCATTTAAGATGAACATTCCACAACAAAAAAACAACTCCCCTATTTCAGAGGGCATTTATATCTACCGAACAAGGCACTACAAAGAAAAGTCATTTCTGGTTGTTATGACCCCCTGATAGAAGGACATCCAGGAATTGCCAAGACACTAGCCAAGCTGAAAAGACATTTTTGGTGGCCGACCTGGTGAAAGGACATTACGCAGTTTATCCTGTCATGTGGCATTTGTGCACAGAATAAATCCCAGAAACAAAGACCTGCAGGCCTTCTTCAACCCCTGGAAATTCCACCTGCACCTTGGCACACACTCTCCCTCGATTTCATCACAGATCTGCCTCCCTGTCAAGGGTTCAACACTATCCTAGTGGTTTTGACCTATTCTCTAAAATGGCCCATTTCATTCCGCTTAAGGGACAACCAATCGCATCCAGTCTGGCAAAGGTGTTTTAGAGCAAATCGTACGATTACATGGTTTCCCCTCCATCCTGATTTCTGATTGAGGGAGTCAGTTTGTGTCTACCTTGTGGAGGAAGAGTTGTGCAATTGCCCAAATCGATATTCGTCTGTCCACTAGTCACCATCCCCAAACTGATGGCCAAACCGAGCGGACGAATCAGACACTAGAGCAATACCTACGGTGCATGTTACATCAAGTGTAAGAAAGCTGGAAGGATGTGCTGTGGATAGCCGAATATGCCTACAACAACTCACTACACACCAGTACCAGTACACAGAGTCCATTCTATACCGTATATGGAAGTGTTAGGGAGAATTCTCAGTGATGGCTCATTTCCCTCACCTAGTGAGTCCCCCAGCAGCTTTGCTGGACTTCTGGAGGTTATTTTTTTTTCCACTTGGTAAGAGTGTGAGCTTTCCCCCACTCTTACCTGTGTTTTGCCAGGTATATTTCTCTGTTTTTGTGATTGTGGACCCTGAACTACACCACTTCAGTAGCCCCTTCTTTTGTGTAACACACAGCACCTTCAGTGCCGTGGCACAGGGTTGTCTTTTAGACTTCCCACCGACTCCATTTCTGAGGCTGACTACTGTCGCCCAGTAAAGGGTAAAGTTGCCATTAACTTCACTTAGTCATTTAACTACAGATCCATTACACCCCATCTTACATGGAGTACTGGAAAGGGTTAATCCGTAGCCCTTGTTATCTGTGTCTCCTAGAGCATTGTTTCGCTCTTTTAACATTTAGACTTGGCTGGTGGCAGTGGTATCTATCCTAACTTTTCTACCGTGATTATATTACATAAACGTGGTATTGTTTTAGGCTATTATATTAGCCTCGAACATAAATCCACTTGACCAAATTGTCTTTCTTTTGACTCCGGTTGGGTTTATTCGCCATTTCTTTTTGTTAAAGTCCTTCTTGTGTTTTACTTTGCGCGGCAAACTAGGTTCGCCTTCTTTGTTCACTGTATTTTGGCGGGCTTCTGCCCAGAAGCCCTCCACCAGGCTCCTGGGTGTCTAGTTGGGCTGAATGTGAGGGAAGGGGTGTAGTCGCCCCCTGCACAAGGTATCCTAGGAAACCAAAGTCGTACTTTGCCATGATTGGCTGAGGTGGTTGTCCTGGCTGGACAACACCCCTGCTGGGTGATTGACAGCCAGGCTGTGTGAATGGGGGTTTGCGCATAAAAGGCAGGTCTCTTGGACTAGAAGTCAGACTCGCCACTGGAACTATAAGGAACCGAAGAGAAGCGGAGAGAATGACGACTGCTGCAACTACCCCGTCCTGGTGAAGCCCTGCTGCAGTCCTGAGCTATCTACCCTTCGACGACTAGAGAAGATCCAGTCCGGAGTCTTCTTCCCTTGAGCCTGGTTGGGATAACCAGCTCATCTTCTTCAGCCAGAGGTCGTCTTCGTGGTCGAAATCACTGCACACTGCTGTAGTGGTCCGGATACCCACCTGAAGAACCTCTCCTGTTTTTAAGGAGCGCACCTTTTATTCATTGTCGCTGCTGCCGGCTTCATCCCTGTGTGGTGCAGACCCCCTTCAGACGTCCTCCTTCACCTCGAAGCATCAGGAACCGTGGGTCTGCGGGACACCAACAGGAACAACTGCCAGGGCAACAGCTGCACCATTGGAATAACGTACTTTGTTCTGCTTGAGGAAACAGGGTGAACCCCTTTTCTTTATCTTCAAGGCTTGCCCTTGTCCTCCCTCCTTCTTATAACATTTGATTCCGAACATTGACAATATTGAAGTACTCTTGGCGACGTTGAATCGTGAACTGTCTGACTGTGTGATCTTCGGCAACAGGTCCCCGGTGTCACTAAACCCTTTGACTCTTGGACTCCTGTCTCTGAGTGTTTCTCGATTCTGTCTGCCTAACCAAAGTATTGCCTGTGATTTTTGCCTCCAACTCCCGCTGCGTATCTCAGGTGCTAAGTGTGTTTTTGCCCCGCTAGCATTTCATGTCACGGATACGCGTTTAGTTATTAGACCGAACTGTCATAAAGTGATCGCAATCGTATTCGCGGTAACATGTTTTGTTCATAACAGCGGTCCATTCAAACCCAGGGTACTTACCTTGAGATTTACTGAACAAAGTGAATTGGTTAGTTGTAGTATATTTTTCGTGTGGTTTTAATCTAATAGAAGTGTCGTGTTTACAACAAATGGTTTAAAAATACATGTACTTACATTTTTCTATCTGAAACCTTGAGTCAGTGTTTGCTTGAGTCACAGTAATTGTGGTCCCTTTGTGTAATCTCTGCTATTGCTCATATACTCTTGAGATAAGCCTGGCTACGCGCCACTGCTACCACTCTGACATAGTAGTACAGGCTTGTACCAAAGGTAAAACTAGTATTGCCACCTGTAGTTTTAATTGTGTGTAGTGGACCCTAAGGGCACTGCACAGGATTCTGCCTAATACTGGTGGCAGCGGTGGGATTTGGAAGTAGAGTGATTACACTTGGAGTGCTGCTGTTGCTTGGGTTCAACTAACCACAATGCTAACACCACTAATTCTAATTAACTGAGAAATCATGTCAAATATGGAAAGCTACACTGAAGAGAGTCTTTTACTCTATACTGCTGAGGTCCTGAGAACCATGTGTAGGGATAAGAATCTCTCTGGTAAAGGAAAGAAATCTGAACTGGTTGCAAAGTTAATGGGAAGAAGTCTGGATAGTGGGTCAGAAGTGCCTACCACTCCAGCAAATGTGGATTTTGATGTTTCTGATTATGAGAGTCTTACTTTAGAAGAAGTAGATGAGTCCTTGTTAGGAAAACCTACAACTCTATTGCCTGCTCAGAATACACAACCTCTGTCCACAGGGACCCCCACAGGTCCTACACTTACTCCTGAGTTGATTGCACTGGGAAAAATTAGACTTGAATTCGAAGTGAAATGTATTGATGCACAAACTGCCATGAAACATCAAGAGTTAAGGCTCAGAGAAATGGGGCTAAACCATGAACTAGAAATGAAGAAACTGTCTCTAGAAAATGCTTCTCCCCAGAGTCTTCTAGGTCTTCCAGTCCTAAGAGACCCCGTATGCCAAAGGAAAGGATTGGTATGTATGAGACTAAACTTGATGTTTTGGATTGGTTAGCAATCTTTGAGTACAATCATGGGATTCAAGGTATCTCAGGGAATCAGTTGATTCCTTGGATTTTTTCTAGGCTCCCCCCTGTTGCAAGTGATGCTGTAATGGAGTTGCGGGAGGAGGATAAACAGGATTATGAGTGTGTGAAACTAGCATTACTAGCTAGATTTGGGAAGACCCCTTCCAGTATTTTAAGAGGTTTAGAACCCTCAAAAAGCATGATGGTACCCCTTGGGCTACCTGGGTGTGTGAATGTTTGAAAAACTTAGATGGTTGAGTAAAGGGATACAAAGTGAACACTTATGAAGCTTTGAGGAATCTTGTAATGTTGGAGTACATTTTTGATGTCTGCTCTCCTGAGCTTAGACAGCACTTGGCTGATTCAAAGGAGATAGATCCTAAGAAACTAGCTAAGGCTGCTGACTTATGGGTTGCCAACAGGTCTACTCACAAGGATTATGGGGCTACTCAGAAAAAGTATGAGGTGAGGCAGCCAAAGAAAGACAACAAAGAGAATTCCAATAATCCCAATCCAAAAAAGGGCCACAAACATAACCAGGGTAAGCCACAAGGTAAACCAAATCAGGCTAGTGTACCACCTGGTTCCACACCAGATGGAGGTCAGAGCAAACCACCATTCCAAAGAGCATTTGGGAAATGTTTTGTTTGTGGGTTACCTTGCTATGTGAAAGAAGATCCCAAGTGTAAGGGTAAACCTTCAGGGATCAACACTGTCTCCTTATCCTTCTCCCAGGTGGATGAAGTGCCTACAGCCAATGGAAACTTTCATCTACTAGCTGATGAGCCCATGAGAGTCTCAGCTAGTGTTTCTTTAGTGTCCTTGGGTCTTTGGGAACAACCTAACTTAGATGTCTATAACTCAATCCCAGATAATACTAAAGAGTGTTACAAAGATAGTGTTCTTGTGAATGGTCAGGAAACCCCTGCCATCAGAGATACTGGAGACAGCATAAGTGTGGTTGATGAATGTTTTTTCAAGGTAGAGGATGTTGCTAAGGCACCCAAACACCTAACCAAGTTAGCTGGAGGCCCTGTGCAAATGGATCCCCAGTTACCAGCTCTCATCCAGTGTAATGACATGACTGTCAGAATACCTGTAAGTGTGAAAAATAACGTACCTGGGAGGGTCCTGTTGGGTAATGACCTTAAAACTCTTTGAGTTGTGTCTAGTACCCCCAGGCACCCCAGCAGAAGGAAACAGGAGCTCACTAGGTCTGCAAGCGAGGGACCCTTGAGAGGCTCTCCTGGGGACATGATAGAAGAAACTATCACCCCAGGTCCACAGGTCTTACTTATTGCTATTGTAGGTCAGAAAGAGACAAAGGGGAACCCCAAGTCTGCCAGCAAGAAATCAGCAAGCACTCCTGTGCCCAGAAGGACATCTCCATGACTGTCCAAAGTCACATCTGCGACTCCTCCACCAGCTGAGGCTGAGTGTGAGGTTCAACCCTGTATGGTTCAACTACATACTGAGGAATCAGATCTAGAAGAAGATTTTACCCTGGTGGGAGATCTTGACCCTGTTGACCATCCTGAGCTTCAGTCTTTACTGGCAGAAGGTGGACCCAACAGGGAAGACTTCAGCAAAGGACAAAGTGAATGTCCTACCCTAGAAGGTCTTCGCCTACAGGCCGCTTTTCAGTTCAATGGGACTGAGCCTCGGAAGTATAGGTTACACTAGGAGGATGGCCTCTTCTACAGTGAACCAACTGCGTCAACCCCTGGAGACTGCAAAAGACTTTTAGTACCTCTAGTGAACCGACTCCAGTTTCTGCAGTTAGCCCATGAGGTACCTTTGGCTGGTCACTTAAGTTTGAAGAAGACCAAAGAAAGGCTCTCTCTTCACTTATACTGGCCTAACAAGGGTACAGAAGTGGACAAATTCTGCAGAAGCTGACACACTTGCCAAACCTCTGGTAAAAGTGGAGCCAAGAATGTGGCACCCTTAGTGCCTCTCCCAGTGGTGGGAGTTCCTTTTGAGAGGGTTGGGATTGACATTGTTGGTCCTCTTGACCCTCCCACATCTTCAGGTAAAAGGTTCATCCTTGTTGTAGTGGACCATGCCACTAGATTTTCCTGAAGCCATGCCTGTGAGGACTGTTACGGCTCCAGCTGTGGCTAAGGCCCTACTTGGTATTTTTACCAGGGTAGGTTTTCATAAGGAGGTGATATCTGACAGGGGATCAACTTTTATGTCCCACTACATGCAAACCATGTGGAAAACCTGTGGAGTCACCTACAAGTTCTCAACTGCCTACGACCCACAAACCAATTGATTGGTAGAGAGGTTTAACAGAACTATGAAGAGCATGATAGGTGCTTTAGAAGAACCCCTTAGAAGAAAGTGGGACCGTCTACTGCCATGCCTTTTCTTTGCATATAGAGAAGTCCCTCAGGAGGGAGCAGGATTCAGTCCCTCCAAACTTCTCTATGGCCATCCAGTCAGAGGTCCATTGGCCCTGATTAAGGAGGGGTTGGAGAGTGCTCCTCCCCCCAAGCCAGTCAGAGTGACTGACTATGTAATAAGTCTCCGGAGGAGAATGTCACACATGATGGCAGAGGCAAGTGATAACTTGAGGGCTGGTCAAGCTCTGGTCAAACATTGGCATGACCAGAAGGCTAACATGGTTGAGTTTACTCAAGACCAGCTTGTTCTTGTTATGGTCCCAACAAGGCAGAGGGTCTTGCAGGCAAATGGATAGGACCCTTCAAAGTTGTGGTTAAACTTGGAGAGGTGAACTATCTGGAGGACTTAGGCAATCCTAAGGAGGCTCCCAGAGTCTTTCACACCAACCGTTTAAAGGCTTATGTCTCTAGACCTGACATAGGAGCTCTGCTTCTAGCTTCAGCTCAGAAGGAGGAGGAGAGCGAACCTCTGCCTGACCTCCTCAGAAGCGTACCTTTATATGAGCAAGTGGAAGGAGTTAATCTCTCTTCCAGTCTCACATCTGACCAGCAGGATGAGTAGAAGTTACCGTTAAATCAGTTTGCCTCCCTGTTCTGACTTTCACCAGGCTTGACCCCTTGGGGCCAGCATAACATACACACTGGTGACTGCCTGTCAAAAGCAGGGGGAACAGAATGTCAGACAATGTCAGATCCCACATAAGAAATGAGGTCAACAAGATGCTTGATCTCAGGGTTATAGAACCCTCTACTAGCCCATGGTCTAGCCCAGTTGTGCTTGTACCAAAGGCAGGATCCAAAGAGTTGAGGTTCTGCCTGGACTATAGAGCTCTAAATGCAGTCACAAAGACTGATGTCCATCCTTTACCCAAGACAGATGAGCTGGTGGACAAACTTGGTGTAGCCAAGTACCTCAGCACATTTGACCTAACGTCAGGCTATTGGCAAATAGCCCTGACAGACCATGCCAAGGAGAAAACTGCATTCTCCACCCCAGATGGCCTCTACCAATTGAAGGTAATGCCATCTGGGTTAAAGAATGCACCTGCTACATCTCAGAGGATGGTCAATCAAGTTCTGAATGGGATGGAGGACATCTGGATGGCATATTTGGATGACATTGCACTGTTCAGCCATATATGGAAAAAACATGTTGAACACCTAGGTTGTGTATTGCACGCTCTTGAACAGGCCCATCTGACCATAAAGGCAAGCAAATGTCAAATTGGTCAGAGTTCAGTGGTCTACCTTGGACATGAGGTAGGAGGAGGTGAAACAAGGCCATTGCCTAGCAAAGTACAGGCTGTACAAAACTGGGCCACCCCACTACTCAAACCCAAGTGAGAGCCTTCCTAGGTCTCACTGGGTATTATACGAACTTCATAGAGAACTATGGGACCATAGCTTCTCCCTTGAATGTCATCGCATCTCCCAAATTCCCTAAAAAGGTCAGGTGGAATGAGGAGCACAATCAAGCCTTTGAAGGTCTAAAGAAAGCCCTTTGTCAAGCTCCAGTCCTAAGAGCTCCTGACTATCAACAAACCTTCATTGTACAGACTGATGCTTCTAATGCAGATATAGGTGCAGTCCTTAGTCAACTGGATGAGAAAGGTAGGGAACGCCCCATTTGTTTCATCAGCAGGAAGTTAAAGGATCCTGAGACAAGGTGGGCAACAATAGAAAGAGAATGCTTTGCTATTGTGTGGTCACTGAAGAGGTTTAGACCATACATGTATGGATCTACCTTCATTAGTCAGACTGACGACCAACCCTTGAGATGGCTGATATAAATAAAAGGGGAAAACCCAAAGTTACTCAGATGGTCAATCTGCCTGCAAGGATTTGATTTTTCCATTGAGCACAGAGCAGGAAGTCCCCACCAAAATGCTGATGGTCTCTCCATGATGTTTGTAACCGACTAGAGGTATGAGGTCCATCCAGGAGTGGATTAAATCCTCCTGCCCCTTAGTCTGTGGGGGGCGAGTGTTAGGGAGAATTCTCATTGATGGCTAATTTCCCTCACCTAGTGAGTCCCCCAGCAGCTTGGCTGGACTTCTGGAGTTTTTTTTTCCACTTGGTAAGAGTGTGAGCTTTCCCCCACTCTTACCTGTGTTTTGCCAGGTATATTTCTCTGTTTTTGTGATTGTGGACTCTGAAGTACACCACTTCAGTAGCCCCCTTCTTTTGTGTGTCACACAGCACCTTCAGTGCCATGGCACAGGGTTGTCTTTTAGACTTCCCACGACTCCATTTCTGAGGCTGACTACTGTCCCCCAGAAAAGGGTAAAGTTGCCATTAACTTTATTTAGTCATTTCACTACAGATCCAGTACACCCCATCTTACATGGAGTACTGGAAAGGGTTAATCCGTAGCCCTTGTTATCTGTGTCTCCTAGAGCATTGTTTTGCTCTTTTAACATTTAGACTTGGCTGGTGGCAGTGGTATCTACCCTAACTTTTCTACCGTGATTATATGAGATAAACGTGCTATTATATTAGCCTCGAACATAAACCCACTTGACCAAATTGTCTTTCTTTTGGCTCTGGTTGGGTTTATTCACCATTTCTTTTTGTTAAAGTCCTTCTTGTGTTTTACCTTGTGTGGCAAACTATGTTTGCCTTCTTTGTTCACCGTCTTTTGGCGGGCTTCTGCCCAGAAGCCCTCCACCAGACGCCTGGGTGTCTAGGTGGGCTGAATGTGAGGGAGGGGTGTAGTCACCCCCTGCATAGTGTATCCTAGGAAACCCAAGTCGCACTTTGCCATGATTGGCTGAGGTGGTTGTCCCGGCTGGACAACCCCCCTGCTGGGTGATTGACAGCCTGTGTGAATGGGGGTTTTGCGCATAAAAGGCAGGTCTCTTGGACTAGAAGTCAGAGTCGCCACTGGAACTACAAGGAACCGAAGAGAAGCGGAGAGAACGACGACTGCTGCAACTACCCCGTCCCGGTGAAGCCCTGCTGCAATCCTGACCTATCTACCCTTTGACGACTAGAGAACATCCAGTCCACAGTCTTCTTACCTTGAGCCTGGTGGGGATAACCAGCTCATCTTTTTCAGCCAGAGGTCGCCTTTGTGGTAGAAATTGCTGCACACTGCTGTAGTGGTCCAGATAGCCACCTGAAGAACCTCTCCCATTTTTAAGGAGCGCACCTTTTATTAATTGTCGCTGCTGCCAGCTAAATCCCTGTGTGGTGCAGACCCCCTTCAGATGTCCTCCTTCACCTCGAAGCTTCAGGAACCGTGGGTCTGCGGGACACCAACAGGAAAAACTGCCAGGGCACCAACTGCACCATTGGAATAAGGTACTGTGTCTGCTTGAGGAAACAGGATGAACCCCTTTTCTTCATCTTCAAGGCTTGCCCTTGTCTTCCCTCCTTCTTATAACTTTTGCTTCCGAACATAGACAATATTGAAGTACTCTTGGTGATGTTGAATCGTGAACTGTCTGACTGTGTGATCTTCGGCAACAGGTCCCCAGTGTCACTAAACCCTGGCTCCGGCCCTTCGACTCTTGAACTCCTGTCTCTGAGTGTTCACAGATACGTGTTTAGTTATTAGACCAAACTGTCAAAAAGTGATTGCAATCGTATTTGCGCTAACATGTTTTGTTAGTAACACCGGTCCATTCAAACCCAGGGTACTTACCTTGAGACTTACTGTACAAAGTGAATTGGTTAGTTGTAGTATATGTTTCGTGTGGTTTTAATCTAATAGAAGTTTTGTGTTTACAAATGTACTTTATTTTTCTACCTGAAACCTTGAGTCAGTGTTTGCTTGAGTCACAGTAATTGTGGTCCCTTTGTGTAATCTCTGCTACTGCTCATATACTCTTGAGATAAGTCTGAATGCTGGCCTATGCTACCACTCTGACATAGTAGTACAGGCTTGTACCAAAGGTAAAACTTGTATTGCAACATGTAGTCTTAATTGTGTGTAGTGGTCCCTACGGCCACTGCACAGGATTCTGCCTAACAGGAAGACACCCACGTACTTCCGAATTAAATACCCCCATGGCCTTGGAAATGCCCGCGGTGAAGACTTTACATACGACCATCACTCAAGCCTTCAAAAAGGCAGCAGAACACTTGATCCAAGCCAAAAAAAGACAGTAAAGATTCTCTGATCAACACATAAGAAAAGCCCCAGACTACGAAGTCCGAGATGAAGTGTGGTTGGTGTCTCGGCACGTGCCCATAAGAGGAACTCGAACATTTTGTCCCATATATCTAGGGCCCGATACCATCAAAGCTATTATAAATCCTGTTGAAGTAAAACTAGCTTTATCACCAAATTTGCAGATCCATCCCGTATTCCACGTGTCACTCTTAAAACCTGTTCAGCCTGGAACACCGGTCAAAACACCACCTAATCCGGTACTGGTTAAGAAGGAACCCGAATTTGAAATCAAGGACCTCCTAGATTCTAAACTCACCAGGTCCAAGTTATATTACTTAGTGGACTGGAAGGGATATGGCCCTCAGGACAGGCAATGGGAGCCTAGCGAGCATGTCCATGTGCCACGCCTGATAAGACGATTTCATCGGAACCATCCGACCAAACCAGGGCCAAATGGAGGAATTACCTTAAGAGGGGCCTTAGGGGGGAGTGCTGTCACGATCCATGCCCCTGACCCCCTCAGGTATAACAGCCCCCTGGCAGCAGTGGGGCTAAATCCCTTCACACTGGCCCCAAGGGCCTTAAAACTCCATCAGAAACATACATGGAGTCAGTCCTGTCGCCTTTGGCGTCAGGCTAATTATCAGCAATAAAGCAATACCAGTTTTGGACCTTAATCCAACATGGAGGCCTATTACACAGCTCAGTTCTTTAGAAGCAAGCCATGCAGTCTAGTGTTTTGGGTGTGGCTGCGCCTGGAACTACTTGGCCTGGAACTACTTTAGCAGGGCTATTTAAACCACACCCAAACAGCAGAACACGCTTCGCGTTTTCTACACTCCTGCTCCGTAATGTCCACTGTGTCCAGCTCCTGCTCATCTGCTTCTCCGGTGGTCCGATACTGAATCCCTAGATCCGGATTCCATTAATAACTGTAACGCTCACCTGATTCCCATAGAGGCGCCGGTCTTGAATGGGCGTATACCGTATCTTCAAAGGTGATGTGTAACACACGGTTGGCTCTTTGGGCTGGACCTCTGTGCACTGTATGTCTGACTCGAAGGGTAAGATGTCTTAGGTAAGTGAACGCCGTGCTCTCCATCTGCCTCGGGGCAGGGTGCTGTAACCAGTTTCTTCACTGGATAAGGGGAGCAGGCCTCTTGACTTCAGAGGACTGCTGTCCGTCGTTTACTGCACGAACGGTAAGTTTCGAGTAATTCTAATGTCTTTAAAGTCTTTAGTAATGATGTCTCTTCTTTTGCAGGGTTCCGGCGATGGCGGATGACGGGCTGAAGTGAGTTGAAAATGGAGCCCGTGTGATGAATAGAAGCGCCTGGAAGCACGTAAGTAAGCGCTTGTTGACTGCTTCACGATGCACTCTAAATGTCTTTTTTATTTTGCAGGTACAAGTTCGGAGCGGCTGCAGGGTGCCGGAATACCCACTGGGTTAGATGTGGAAAGGAGTAATGGCACGTGAGTATTAAAGTTCCCCAATGTCTTTAAACGCACCTTGTTTTGTCTTTCAGATGCGGGATGCAGCGCCGAAGGCCTCCGGAGCGTGCAAAGAGTTGGTAAGCTTTTGTCTTTCAGATGCCGGAATGCAGTGTGAAGACCTCCGGAGCGCACGAAGAGTAGGTAAGCCTTTGTCTTTCAGATGACGGAATGCAGCGCGAGGCGTTGGTGACAGCCGATGGACCAGGTAAGTGAAGAGCTGTCACTGAAGACCGTAATGCTAACCTGTTCTTTCTTGTCTTTATAGGTGTTGCTGAAGACTGG
Organism: Ambystoma mexicanum; assembly: GCF_040938575.1. Taxonomy (NCBI): domain Eukaryota; kingdom Metazoa; phylum Chordata; class Amphibia; order Caudata; family Ambystomatidae; genus Ambystoma; species Ambystoma mexicanum. The sequence goes on along the minus strand of NC_090931.1, from coordinate 1,361,734,222 downwards.
ATTCAGGAAGGTAAGCCTTTTCCCTTAGGCCCAGGATCAGATGCAGAAGACACGATGAGCGTTCTGCTGCAGAGGATGCAGAATAACGCAAAGCAAGATTCATCCATCGGCTGTGGTTTAAATAGCCTCCTGTAGTGCTTAGGTGTCTCCTTCCACAGCCACGCCTAGGTAAGAAAAGAGTTCCTGCTTTCCAGAAGAGTTCCAGTGTTCTGAATCTAGGGAGTGGCTCCTGCCCCACCCAACAGGAAAAGTAGTTCCAAACAGAAGAGGATCAGAGGCTCAACTGGCAGGCAAGTAAGCAGCATGGTCTGCTGCAGGTAAGTCCACCCAAGCATTATGAGCCCGGCGCTTCCAGCGCTGGGACTGGGCATATTTATGAGCCTGGTGCCACTGGCGCCAGGACTGGGTCCAAAAGGTCCCAATTGGGACTGGTTGGCACTCGGAACCTGGGTTATGGATCTGCTTCCAAGGGAGTTGGGAAAACCCTGACCTTTTGGAAGCAGAGATCATGACAGTACCCCCCCTCAAGGCCCCTCCCAAACCGGGCTTCTCCGGGGTTTTGGCTTGTGAGGAAATGTTTGGTGAAATCTTTTGATTAGGCGAGGAGCGTGGACATATTCAGCAGGTTCCCAGGATCTCTCTTGTGGGCCGTAGCCTTTCCAGTCAATTAGGTAAAATAGTTTAGATTTGGAGATCTTGGAGTCCAGAATGCTTTTGACTTCAAACTCGAGTTCACCATCAACTAGGATAGGTTTTGGAGATTTAGTTAGTCGGGTTTGAGGTTGCACAGGTTTTAATAGAGAGACGTGGAAGACCGGATGTATCTTCATGTGCGGGGGCAAGTCCAACTTGACCGCTACTGGGTTTACTATGGTAGTGATGGAATAGGGACCAAGGTATCTTGGGTTGAATGTGCGTGGCCCTTTTAGAGGTAGATACTTGGTGGATAACCAGACTTGATCCCCTACTTGATATTGAGGGGCTTCCTTCCGATGTTGATCTGCTCCTTTCTTGTATTGTTCTTTAGCCCTTTGAAGGTGAGAAACAGCTTCTTTAAAGGCTTGGGTGATTGTAGAATGCAGGTAGTCTACTGCTGGTGTTTCAAGATCTTGGAGGGGATCCAACTCCGAGGTTCGAGGGTGACTGCCGTACAAAAGAAAAAACAGGGTTTTCCCAGTTCCCGAATGGACAGAGTTATTGTAGGCATATTCGGCTATCCAAAGGATGTCTTTCCAAGTTTTTTCAGTTTGTTGCAGCATGCAGCGTAAATACTGTTCCAGAGTTTGATTGGTCCTCTCGGTTTGTCCGTCGGTCTGAGGGTGGTGACTGGTCGATAGTCTCACATCAATTTGAGCCGACCGACAGCAACTTCGCCAAAAATGAGAAATAAATTGACTACCTCGATCCGAAATTAGAACCGAAGGAAAACCATGCAGTCGGACGATGTTTTCGAGAAATTCTCGGGCCAGAGTTGCTGCTGTTGGCAAGCCTTTGAGCGGAATGAAATGTGCCATCTTGGAGAATAAGTCCACGATTACTAGAATCGTATTGTATCGGGAGCATGGAGGTAGATCGGTGATGAAGTCCATAGAAAGCGTATGCCAAGGGCGAGGTGGGATGTCAATAGGGCGTAAGAGGCCTGCTGGTCTTTCCTTTTGACTCTTGTTTTGGGCGCATACTCCACAGGACATTATAAAGTCTCTGATATCTTTTTTCCAAAACGGCCACCAGAAGTAGCGCTTGATCTTTTCTGAGGTCTTGGCCATACCGGGATGTCCTTCCATTAAAGAATCGTGATAACAAGAGATTACTTTTTTCTGTAAATCTGTGCTGGGTAGGTATAATCGTTCTTGGAAATACAATAAGTTGTCCTTTACTGCAAAGTCCTTTCCCTGCAGATGCCAATTCTGTATGTCTGCTGGAGTTACAAGTTGCCTGGCTTTATCCTTAACTTCCTCTATGGATTCTGTGGCGATTACACCCAGAATTCTTTGTTCGGGAATAATTGGTACAGGTTTAGGGTTGATCAAGTGTTCTTCCACTCCCATCCGAGAAAGGGCATCAGCTTTACCGTTCTTTGTACCAGGTCGATAGGTAATTATGAAGTCAAACTCGGCAAAGAATAATGCCCAACGGAGTTGTCTAGAGGATTGGGCTTTTGCGGTTTTCAAATATTGCAGGTTTCGGTGATCCGTAATCACAGTAACGGTGTGTCGGGCCCCCAGCAGATAATGCCGCCAAGCCTTAAAGGCAGACTTGATAGCCAGAAGTTCCTTGTCAGTAATCGTGTAATTGATTTCAGGAGGCGAGAATTTGCGGGACCAAAATGCCACGGGATGCAACTGATTGGTTACCAGGTCCTTTTGTGATAGAACTGCCCCCATGGCAAGGCTTGAAGCATCAGTTTCCACGATGTAGGGGAGTTCGGGGCAAGGGTGTTTTAAGATTGGTGCAGAGATAAATTTAGTCTTCAAATCCTGGAAAGCTTGTTCCGCCTCGGTAGACCATTCAAAACGTTTGTTTTTCTTTAACAAGGCAGTGATGGGCTGGACTATTCGAGAGAATTCGGGGATAAACCTGCGGTAAAAGTTAGCGAAGCCTAACATGCTTTGCACACCTTTTACGGAGGATGGTGATGGCCATTTGAGAACTGCATCGACCTTCTTTGAATCCATACGCACTCTGCCAGGTGATAATATGAATCCCAAGAATTCAACTTCAGTCATGTTGAAAACACATTTTTCCAACTTAGCGAAAAGTTTGTGTTGACGCAATCTTTCGAGGACCATTTTCACGTGTTTCCGATGTTCAGATTCCGATGAAGAATAAACGAGGATGTCGTCAATGTAAACAACAACACACACATCTCTGAGCTCTCTGAGGACATCGTTCATAAAATATTGAAAGGCGGCCGGGGCATTGCAAAGTCCGAAGGGCATGACCTGATATTCAAATAGCCCATACTTGGTGGGAAGGCCGTCTTCCATTCATCGCCCTCTTTTACTCGTACCAAGTGGTAAGCTCCTCTAAGATCCAGCTTTGTATATATGCATGCTTTTCTGACTTGGTCCAGGAGTTCAGGGATCAAAGGTAACGGATATCTATTCTTAACGGTGATCTGGTTCAGGGAGCGATAATCTATACAAGTTCTAAGGTCTCCTTCCTTTTTTGGAATGAAGAACAAAGCTGAAGAAGCAGGGGACTTGGAAGGACGAATAAACCCATTTGCCAGGTATTGATCCAGGTATTGTCGAAGGTGAAGGTTCTCAGGCTCGGTGAGGGCATAAATTCTACTACAAGGAGGAGTAGATCCAGGTATCAGGTCTATCTGGCAGTCATAAGACCTATGAGGAGGTAGAGAGTTAGCCTGATCCTTCCGGAAAACATCTTGGTATTCTAGGTATTCGGGAGGTAACTGGGGAGTCTCTGAAGAAATTGCTGCCAGTGCAACACCAGGTGGAGGGTGACAAGTAGAGACACATTCTGGAAACTGGACCGTTCTTGCTCGCCAATCGATCAGAGGATTGTGTTTCTCTAACCAAGGTATTCCTAGAATAATCTGAAACTGAGGGGCCTTGATCACATCGAACACGATCTTCTCATGGTGTCCATCTTGACTTACTAGCGTCACTTCTTGAGTGGTATGCGTTACTGGCCCGGAGGCTATCTCCGTACCATCCACCGTAGTAATGACGTCCTTTACAGCCTTGGGACAAAGAGTTAGATTCATCCTCAAAACCATTTCATGATCCCCATAATTGCCGATGGCACCGCTGTCGACGTAAGCTTCAATTGCATGTAATCGATCCGGATTATCAGGGCTAATGAGGACCATAGGTATCACGAAATGCGAGGTCACGGAACTGGTTTTCACGCTCGGCAAGAGGACCTCTATTCTTGTCAGGCGAGGTCGTTTCCCTGCTCAGAGTTTGTAACTTTGGTAACTGCAGCTCCTACAGCCTTCTTGGCAGGTTTCACCGGACAGTCTCGAAGAAAGTGCCCTGAGTTTCCGCAATAGAGGCATAATTGCAACTGTTTTCTCCTTTCCCGCTCCTTTTGTGTTAGAGGACCTTTCAGACCCCCTATTTTCATGGGTTCCCCAGAGTCTACTCCTTTGGAAGGAGTTGGCGGTTTGGAAAATACTCGAGCATCAAACTTGGAACGATCGGCCTTCCTGTTCTGCAGTCTGTGATCTATTTGAACGACTAAGTCTATATAGTCCGAACAATCTTGTGGGGGATTCACTACTTGGGCTAACACATCTTTGAGCTCTCCACGTAGACCTCTATAAAACAGCGTAATCCTTTTGTCCTCAGGCCATTGAGTTTCCACTATCAGTCTGTTGAAAGACGCAATATAAGCCAAAAGGTCTTGATTACCTTGTCGCAACAAAAGAAGCTCATTGCCCAAGGCCTGCCCCTGTGAATGTCTTGCGAACAGTTTTTCCATACTGAGCTGAAAAGCTTGAAAATCATGGAGGACCGGATCATCTTGATTTACTAGAGGGATCGACCAGTCTGCCGCATTGCCACTAAGGTACGAAAGCACAAAAGCTACTTTAGCTTGATCAGTTGGAAAGGCTGCTGGCCGGCATAAGAAATGCAACCAGCACTGATTGATAAATACTGCAAACCTCTTTGGGTCACCAGAAAATCGTTCGGGCGGAGCCAGAGGTACATTCCCAGGTAGGTTGATCTGCACTGGATTCATAGAGGATGTAGAAGGAAGATTTCCCCCAGATGCCGGTAACGGGGTCTGTCCAGCTTGTGACTGTAGCAATTGTCTAGCGAGATCATCTGTTTGCTCCTTGGAAATAATCAGTTCCCTTCTTAGAGCGTTCGTTTCCTGATGGGCTGCATGCACTTCTGCCCTTAGTTCCCCAAGTAACTGGGCTAGCTGGTCGGTATCCAAGGTTTCCATAGCGCCTGGACGGGAGTTTTGTGGTAGGCTTTGCGTTCTGTAACGCTCACCTGATTCCCATAGAAGCGCCGGTCTTGAATGGGCGTATACCGTATCTTCAAAGGTGATGTGTAACACACGGCTGGCTCTTTGGGCTGGACCTCTGTGCACTGTATGTCTGACTCGAAGGGTAAGATGTCTTAGGTAAGTGAACGCCGTGCTCTCCATCTGCCTCGGGGCAGGGTGCTGTAACCAGTTTCTTCACTAGATAAGGGGAGCAGGCCTCTTGACTTCAGAGGACTGCTGTCCGTCGTTTACTGCACGAACGGTAAGTTTTGAGTAATTCTAATGTCTTTAAAGTCTTTAGTAATGATGTCTCTTGTTTTGCAGGGTTCCGGCGATGGCGGATGACGGGCTGAAGTGAGTTGAAAATGGAGCCCGTGTGATGAATAGAAGCGCCTGGAAGCACGTAAGTAAGTGCTTGTTGCCTGCTTCACGATGCGCTCTAACTGTCTTTTTATTTTGCAGGTACAAGTTCGGAGCGGCTGCAGGGTGCCGGAATACCCACTGGGTTAGATGTGGAAAGGAGTAATGGCACGTGAGTATTAAAGTTCCCCAATGTCTTTAAACGCACCTTGTTTTGTCTTTCAGATGCGGGATGCAGCGCCGAAGGCCTCCGGAGCGTGCGAAGAGTTGGTAAGCTTTTGTCTTTCAGATGCAGGAATGCAGTGTGAAGACCTCCGGAGCGCACGAAGAGTAGGTAAGCCTTTGTCTTTCAGATGCCGGAATGCAGCGCGAGGCGTTGGTGACAGCCGATGGACCAGGTAATTGAAGAGCTGTCACTGAAGACCGTAATGCTAACCTGTTCTTTCTTGTCTTTATAGGTGTTGCTGAAGACTGGATTCAGGATGGTAAGCCTTTTCCCTTAGTCCCAGGATCAGATGCAGAAGATACGATGAGCGTTCTGCTGCAGAGGATGCAGAATAACGCAAAGCAAGATTCATCCATCGGTGTGGTTTAAATAGCCTCCTGTAGTGCTTAGGTGTCTCCTTCCACAGCCACGCCTAGGTAAGAAAAGAGTTCCTGCTTTCCAGAAGAGTTCCAGTGTTCTGAATCTAGGGAGTGGCTCCTGCCCCACCCAACAGGAAAAGTAGTTCCAAACAGAAGAGGATCAGAGGCTCAACTGGCAGGCAAGTAAGCAGCATGGTCTGCTGCAGGTAAGTCCACCCAAGCATTATGAGCCCGGCGCTTCCAGCGCTGGGACTGGGCATATTTATGAGCCTGGTGCCACTGGCGCCAGGACTGGGTCCAAAAGGTCCCAATTGGGACTGGTTGGCACTCGGAACCTGGGTTATGGATCTGCTTCCAAGGGAGTTGGGAAAACCCTGACCTTTTGGAAGCAGAGATCATGACAATAACCTGGAAGAACAAGAACAGCATTAGTGAGCAAGAACACTTACCTGTAAAGTAACCGGTCTTGAATCCATCCTGCGCTTCGCCCATCTCTGGAGTTGCCGCAACCTGCAAGGGAGAAGGATCAAGGTCAGCATTAACAAAGCACTTACCTGGGCAAGCAGCCCTTCTATCGCTCATCACTCCGGAACATCACCGCAACCTGTACAAAGAAGGGAAGAGAACAAGGTTAGCAATTAACACCAATAAACAGTGCAGCGCTCCGCGCACCAATAACTCACCGTGGTCTTTGCCATAAGCGCGGCAACTCCGAGATCGCAACCATCCCTGTGAAAACAAAAAGAGACATTGTTAAGGAACAGTGTAGTAGAGCAAGATGTCGAGAAGACAGAGAAAAAGGAGGGAAAGAAAAAGACATTAGAACTCACTGGAAGATAGAGTGAGTCACAGCCGGTCTGGACCCGACATAAGGGCCCACGGACCAGTGAAGCAACTAGATCCACAGAACGCCCGCACCAACCATGCGCCCCTGCACAGAGACCCAGGACGGAGAATTCAACGCACAAAAAATCTAAGGTGAGCAATAACCCCAAGGGAGGGGATTTGGACCAGAGGGAGGTGGGAGTGCACCCATCACAGAACTAGTATCTTAACCCTCCATTCTCCTGTTATAGGCGATACCCAACGTCTGGCACATAACCAAGCAGAGAGGGGTCCGGGATAGCGCTTGGACCTGCATTCAGTATCATGTGGCTCCCCCGTGGATACCAGGTGAGCATAACAGGTACTTGATTTGGCTCCAAGAATATGATGTTCCAGATTAGCTCATTTTGCAGCCAGGATAGTGTCTTTATAGATCACATTTTTTCCGGTTGAGATGGATCCATCTGATTAAATCATTACGTGACATTTAATAAGAGAGTATGGGGGCTAAAACATACTTACAATAATACAATCCTATTGTAAGGAAGAGCCAGGAAACAGATCCTCTTGCACAGACCATGCACGAACCGGCACAAACCGGCTAGTTGGGTTCGCGCTGGCGCAATTCGCACCTGATGTGCAAAAACGAGCAAAGCCGTGAACTAAAAAGCCTAGGGGAATTGTTGTTCAGCCGTGACGTGTGTGCAGAGCCAGCTGAGAGGGCTCTGATTCAAATTGCACGGATGTTGGTATATAAGGAGGAAGGTAAGTGCAAAATCACGACAGAAACAGTGCCCTCGGTAAAAGGTTAAAACACAGGGTTAAGAACACAATTCCACACAAAAACTTTTAAGATTTGAAGAGCTAAAAAAATCTGTGTAAAAATATCAAGCAAATTAGAATAATCAATGAAGGGTAAAGCGAAGCCGAGCAGCAAATATAAAGCAATCTATCTGGCCATTTCCATTGCAATTCATAGTCAAACATTGGCACCCACTATTGCTAATCGCAAATCATTGTACTCCATCAAAAGTAAACAATATCCCTGGTAATGTTCGCAAATCATTTTTTGACCATTTCAGACCATTGTCTACCACTGCCAACCACATCAACAACCATGTTTGGCCTTATAAAACCAAGATGTACAATCACTAACCATGAACAAGCATCTCCAAACATGGTTGATGATCGCTAAGCATGGTCCTGTATCCACCCATGGCTAACCATCATCATTGGCAACTATTTTTGAACATTGAACTCCATGGCTCGCCATCTTCAACTATAGCTGACCAACAAAGGCTGCCTTTGCCATGCAGGCCACACTCCTGAACTCTCTGTCTGTGACCTGGAAGGCAGCCTATCTGATTGAAGCAGTTCCCTTTAGCATAGCTAAAACCTTTGGCGTTCTCGCTAGCCTTATACGTGGAGAGAACAAAGCACACCTTCTGTTATGTAGAACCACGCACAAGTGATTCACTGTAATGCAAAAGGTTATACAATCTCCATTCAACTGTCCATGTCTAATTCTTCTAATTTGTGGTAATAGCAAATAATCAGGCCTTCTGAATAAGGGACTTGCTAATTTAATAAAGTGTCCCTGATATTCTTCAACAAGGACAGTATGTTCCTTCATTTGGTGAAATATAAACCAAGGTGTTTATTTGCTTTTCATCATCTCCATGTGGCATAAGAAAAGCATCGGTTTTAAAGGCTTCTTCTAATATTACTCATTTCACAACCCACTTCTAACCTGTGAGATATCTCAAAAGAACAGGCTTCTGGATAATCAGAGTTAAGTTAAATCAAGTCTGTATGACTGCAGTATATGCTATCTTTTCAGCAACCGATTATTTATTGCACCAGAGCTGGCATTTAAGCTACAGCATCAGTGTTTGAATTACCTACAACATCTCCCTCTAAGAAATATGAAGAGGTTCAATGTTAGCTTATAGTCACTAAGTCATCTTCACGCTTATGGAAAAAAAAAAATATGTTGTAGAATTATTGTCCAATAAAGTGCAGTTAGAGGGTACATTAATTGAGGCCTGTCTCTGTTCCTGTTTGCCTGGAAGATATAGGGCGGTAATTGTGTATTCTCTGCAACCAACCTTTTCCATCAGAGTTTACTCAGCTACACTATTTCTTTAGATGCAATAGTTTTCGTCATGATAGTAATGTAAAACACATATACATGTTCATTCTTTCACAACGGTTTTGAGGTGCAACCCTACTAATGTGTCATCTCAAAGATTAAATGTATTTAATGAGAAATGTCTGACTACATTGTGTAACCACTCAATTATTATGGGACCCAGGGAAATAAAACAGACATCCGAGAATATGTCTGCCTTATATTAATTACCCGATTAGTCACGTGTTTACAGTTTTGCGTAGCTTGTACCTACACTCCCCACCACCCAAATGGGATCAGAATGCAGTCTGACAGAAGTTCCAAGGAAATATACTGTACATAATGTAGCATTAAGACTCACATTGTGAGGCGGGATTTGGTGTTAATGGCCCAACATCCTGAGTCCGTGTAGGCCCCACTATTGAAGGCCTCGGCAAAGGCACAGGTCATTAAGGTCAAAATCCACGCCACAGCCCCACGACAGGGTGCTCATAGTGTGTTTTTTTTAAAAGTCTGTTTCTTTTTAGATACTTTAAAAAGAAAAAAACACACAATAAAAACCTGCTTGTAATGTCGGTGGGCGATATATATATATATATATATATATTTTTTTTTTTTTTTAAACAAACAAATGAAAGATGGCTATGCATGAATTGATGGAAACGCGGTGCTGGGGCGGGAGAAAGAGGCAGGCAGGTAAGTGTGGATCAAGGGGGTGTCTGGTGCATTTTGCAATGGGATTTTGCCAGAATAAAATGCTTCTGTGAATCAGGCCTTTACTGTCATGAGTCCATAAATGTCTGCATATAGAAATGGTCTTGAGTGCATTCTCCCTTATAATCTTTGTTCCTCTGCGTTTTCTTTGTTCTTTGTGTATGTGATTTCTTTCACAGTTCTTTCATGTGTACACAGTTGAGACAGTTGAGACACATCATTAATCAGATTATAAAATAATACAGACCAAACATTAGAATTAAACAAATCTGTAGAGATTCACTCTGGATCTGGGGATTTGTTTGACCTCTTAGAGACTAAGGTCATATTTATTGTACATATTTTTATTGCTTATAGTAGAAACTTAGATTGAGGGCAGAGGGGCACTTTACAACAGCGAGTGCCAGCACTGGGTATGGGGTTTTGCACAGTAGCACAGTAGTGTTATTGGGGGTCAGGCCAAATGTTATATTATCCGGCAGGCCTACTCAGGCCTCCTCCTCCTGTGAATGCCTGGTCTGGAGGCTATCTCTCCTGGCCTTTCTCTTACTGTGTCCACCATTTACAGGCCTCTTGGCCAGGTTGCCCCATTTCCACTCTGAGTGGGCCAACCTCTCCTCTTTTCTCCTTGTCTCTACCTCTCAACTTCTCCTCCTCACAGACCTCGACATCCATCTGGATGTTGCTAACCCTTCCTTAGGGCTCTTTCACAATCCCTGAGACTCTGTCTCTCTTTCTATTTTACCCTCTGTCCAGGCATTCACTGGATGTTCTCATCTCTTCAGACATCCCCCAGTCTAACCCTCACACCACTCCTCTCTCTTGGACTGACCACTTTCTACCCTCCTCCCACCTGATGCTCTGTGTCTCTCAGGTCAAGCTGATGCCAGCACTGCCACCCACTTTCTCGGTCCTCCTGCCCATGAAGCATGTATCAGTGGAAGCTTTCAACTCATACTCTGACACAGCCCTCTCTAATCTCCATCTCTCTATCTCTAACACTCTTGATGTCCTTGCCCGTGTTGCAGGATCCATTTGAAACGTACCTCCAAGTCAAACTCTTGGTATGATTCCGACCTCGTCATCCAAAAACGCAAGTGTAGGGTGGCTGAGAGGAAGTGGAGGGCATCAGGCACATGTACTGACAAATTGGCATGTTGCCTTCTCCAAAGGCAATACAGACTCTCTGTCATGTCCAAGAAGCGAACTTACATCCAAGCCTGCGTTTCTGTGGCCTCCAACAACACGGGCAAACTCTTCACAATATGCAAAGTGCTGGCCAATCCAGTTGCAGTCTCCACCTCTCCTGTCCCCTACCAGGCCCTTTGCTCGGCACTGACATCCTGTCCTCTCTCTCATCTACCACTCCCTTTACCTCTCTCATCCCTTCTCCGGCCACCTCTCTCTCACCTTCTCCTTTCTCCTCTTTCCCCATGTTCACTTCCGCCGATGTTTCTAGACAAGTCCGATCTATGAAAGTGTCATCAAGCAGGTCCAGCCCTGCTCCTCCAGAACCATCAAGGACCATATTGACACCATCGCCATCGCAATTAAGGGTTGTGATAGATTTTTTACGGAGGATGAATTGATATTGGGGATCTTTTATCTTTTATCTTTTATATGTGTATAATGGTATGTGTTTAAAAATGAATTGCTTATTTTTACTATGTGTATTATGTTGTATAAGGTTTCATGTAAACTAATAATGCAACAATAAAAAAATTAAAAAAATTGACACCATCGCTCCAGTGTAGGCCGATTTCTGCAATCACTCTTTTGCCGCCGGTACTTTCCTTTCCCCCTTAAAGTACTCCTTAGTGCACCCCGTCCATAAGAAGCCTTCTACCGATCCTTCCTCTCCCTTAAACTACCACCTGATTTACTGCTGTAAAGGCTGGTTATCTCTCTGATTTCTCTCCATACTGAATCTGTTGGTTGTCTCCATGACCATCAGTCTGGCTTTAGAGAAGCCAGAAGCACAGAAACTGCTCTCATGAACAGACCTGCAGGCCTGCTATCTAATCTTGACTCTAGCCTTTCTTCTGTCCTCATCCTCCTTGATCTGTAAACTTCTTTTCACATGGTCAACCACGCAATCCTGACTAATCATCACTGTGACAACCTATGAATTACAGAGCCCAAGCCTGGTTGACCTGCTTCTTCCTGGACCGACCCTCCAAGGTCCAACTTGGGTCCTTTCTCTCCACCACCTCCCTCTCCACGTGTGGTGTTCCACAGCACTCTACCCTCTTACCCTGGCTTTTCAACCTTTACCTGGCACCTCTGGCCCACCTCATCTCTACCTTCTCTCCAAACTTTCAGTGTCACATGAATGACAGTAATCTCTCCTTCAGGATCCCCTCAGCCTCTTCTCCTCTCTCACTCATTCCAGACTGTCTATCTGCGATTCAGAAATGATGCAGCACCAAATATCTCTGCTTTAATGCCAGTAAAACTGAGATCCTTCCCATTGGCACCCCTGCTCCCACTTTTCCTCTTTCACTCTGCCCATCCTACCCTGGGGGTATATCTCTGTCCTTGGCTGGTGCAACCCTCTGGAACAGCCTCCTTGCCTCTCTCCAAGTTTAGCAGGACCACCTCAGGTTCCGGAAGCAACTCAAGACCTTACCTTTTTGCTTCTGCTTTCTCTCTCTCTCTCCCCTGCTGATGTACTTGTCTGCTGCACTAACTGGTCAACTCACCACCCTCCGAACCTTAATGGGCAACAGGCTCCTACACGACCAGTAACCCCATGCACTACCTCCGGGCCTCCATGCACTTAGGGCCTGTAACTGTAACACTACAGTCCCCTGCCTCCTTGCACTTACTCAGAGCCAGCCACCCTGGCAGCACTTACCTGAGCTTTGCCCTATTGCATTTTCTCCATTCTCACCTTCTGGCACTTCTCCTTTCTCCCTTTCCCTTGCACTTACACGATCTAAATGACACATGGCCTAGTAAGATTGTTTGTTTTGTCAGACCTTTGTTTCTCTTTGCTTGTCTTGTCGTGCCTAGAAAGACTTGTGTACAGGTGCGTTGTAAATGACTGATCATATCAGATCATATCATATTGACATAGGCACATTTTTTGTGTTTAGCAGAAAGGAAGGTTGATTGAAGCATTCAAGCCTTTGCCCGAATTGATGTCCAGATGGTGGGTGTGTGGGTGGCAGGAGAAGGGCTTCTTTTGAGACTTCTCTTTACTGGCTAACTTAGACTCAAACCTTTTGATTTTCTTGCTACATAAGGCGCAAGAGACTCCAGAAGTGAATAGTTTAGCCAGCAATATGCTGGTGTTGCATTTGAGACTGCTTTGTAAATAGTACTTGCCATCCCGGCAAGGCGGAGCCAATGAACATTGTTGCAGTATAATAGATAGATTGAGGTCATTTTTTGAATGGCAGAAAGACATTTGTGTGGGCAAGGAAAGTCTTTGGGGCCACTGACCTTAAGGTACAGCTGCTCACGGTGCTTATACTGGGGTCATTTAGCAGAGTTCCTAGGGTGTAATATATAGCTTTACCACAACTGGAAGAGGATGGAACCCTGGGGAATGCACACATGACTGGAGTCAGTTAGATCTGCATTTGCCCTGCTGTAGGTTCTGGTGTCTGCAGGCCAGCTAGGGTGGAAACAATTTTCCGAGAAGCCCATTCTGTCATTGAGGAGGGAGAGGAGGATTAGCATGAGTCTACTTTTTCAGTGATTTGCAGTGCATCATCCACCATTTGGTTGGATGCAGTGTCTGTGCTCTGTTTGGGTTGCAAGCCAGTCTTGCACTCCTGGAGGAGACCGAGTTGGACGATTTTGACAAGCAGCTCTCTCACAAATATTTTCTTGATAAGCTTCCTGATGAGAAAACTGCTTGTGATGGGTATCTAATTTGCTTGATCCTCTGAGTCAAGCAAGAAGATTTTAAGAATGGGTTGCACAAGACTTGTCACCCATGCATCTGGGAATATCTGTTGATGAAGGTGTTCACAAAACTGAGAAGTGCATTGATAACTGTGTTGGTGAGTTCTTTATTGGGAGATGCTGGGAGGAAGTCTTCTGCGCAAGCAGATGCTTTAAGGGAGCAAGTGAATCTGAGAATCCTTTGGAAAGAAGAGGGTAAAGTCAGTCCAGGGGGCAGTGCCGAGGGGGCTAGATAGCAAGATTTTGAGCCATTGATGAGATTTCTGATCTTATCATTTTTGTTAATGAAAAAGTCATTGATTCTCGCATATTCTCTTGAGAGGACTACACCTTGGGTCGAGTGTAGGCTTGGCACACTGTTTGACAACTTTGAATAAGGTATTGGTTTTATTAGAGGGTCTCTCAATTGTGGGGGTGTACTAAGCCAACTTAGCCTCAGAGATCATGCAGTGGCATTGGGTGCACAGGGATTTGAGGGATGATAAATCATCTGGGATGTGTTCCTTGTGCCACTGCTTTGCAAAAGATCTGATTCAGCAAATGTTGGTGGCGGGATAGGTTGTGCACCAGGAAGGGGATGGTTTGACTTTAGCACAACTAGACTTTAGGGGTGCATGGGGATTTACTGTGATTAAACCGAAGCTGAAATGTTCACAGGATAAAAGACCAAAAGTTATTTGACCAAAAATAACTTTCGGTTTTCTCCCCTGAACATTTCAGACTATCCCCTTGCCTACCACCCCCTTACTTACCTGTGGGCGGCACACCGCCTTGTGTGCCACCGTCTCCAGCATCCCTCTGCAACACCGATTCCCTTCACTTGCGTGTATATGACTGGCACTGCAGGGTCCACTTTTCCTTTTCTTTTTTTTAAACTATATTGAGACGGGAGCGGGGGACACCCCTGCAACCCCTTCTCACAAAACAGTGAACAAGGGTGTGGGCGGCACCAATGCATCCACCGGTGCTCTTTTCACTGTAATGCAATCAAATCGGAGACTTGGTCGATATTTTTGGCTGCACGTAATTTTCGTATGGCAGAAATTCGGGCAACTCTCCCATTTTTTTTAATTTTTTTTTCTGGTCTTTTTGGGTCTTTCCATGCATGGGTATCCACTATTTCTTTGGTGAAGTCATTCAATGTGTCTAGAAAGGCTGAGGAATTCCCTGCAATGAGGAATGTTGTGAGGTTGACTCCAGTGTGTCTAGTGTGAAAGTCTTGAAGGACGGGCACTGAATTGCTTGGCATTTAGCTTGTTGGGCAGTTCTATGTGTGATATGGGAAGGGGGGTTGCTTCATGGCCAGTCCAGTGATGGGTGAGGGGGTTCTAGCACTAAAGAGGAGGGAAGCAGAAGTAGACACAGTCAAGCATGTGGTCTTTGACATGCATACTAGAGACTATGATCTGTTTAAGGTCCATCAGGTCAGACAGGGAGAAAAGAGAGTTACATAGGTGTTACTCTGGTTATGACTCAGGGATGTTGAAGTCTCCAAGGAGGATGATATTAGATTAGGAGACTGCTGCTTAGGAGAGAAAGTTGGAGATATAATCCACAAAGTTACCACCTCCCTACAGTGATTGATAATAAGGAGGAATACAATTGAGTCATTATTTGAGATGAGGAACCGGCATTAGAGAGATTTGAAGGAGCTGTGTGTGATGGTCAGGATTACCATGCAGGGCAAGTCAATCCTATGGATGATTGCCTCCCCACCTGCAGTTTTTCCTGTGAGGCCAATATGTCAGATAATGAAGCTGTGAGATAGGAGGAGGGTGTAAAGCATTGCTTTGTAATTAGTAGAATGTCAAGATCATTATGGTTAAGATTTAAACATTAACACCTCGTGAATACAATTGACTTTCCATTTAGGTATACTCATCATGGCTGCAGGTAAGAATAGCATCAGTACATCATTGAAGCCTAGAGAACATTTTAAAATAAACACGCAAGGCCTCCTCTTATGATTTGTTTTGTTTGTTTTCAGGGAATACTATTTAATTGTATTGGTTTCTGTCTCCAATCTGTTTATATTTTCCTTTCCATCATTACTTGGAATTTCATTGTTCTTGGCTAGACTCAAAGTTGTTTTGAAAACAACT
Source organism: Ambystoma mexicanum (assembly GCF_040938575.1). NCBI lineage: Eukaryota > Metazoa > Chordata > Amphibia > Caudata > Ambystomatidae > Ambystoma > Ambystoma mexicanum. The sequence goes on along the minus strand of NC_090931.1, from coordinate 1,361,718,625 downwards.
GTTCTTTGTGTAGCACAATGTTACTGTAGAACTTCTGCAGTATTTTTTAATAATAAACTTGTGAACAAAAAAAAGATCATTATTGGTTATGGGGTCAATACTGTTGGCAGTGTTTGAGATCACTGCCATTTACCATAATAATGGGGCAGGTGAAAATAGTGTGCATGTTTTGTATAGGTGTACATGGGATGTTGACAAGGTTTGCTAGGTTAGCTTTCCTGAGTTCTTTGGGCATTTTGTTGTGCAATCTTCAGAGATGATAAGTAACGGTTGCGGAAAGAAGAGACACATTAATATATAGCTGGTGCTCGATGTGAAGTATAACTGGCTCTTTGCCCTTTACAGACCCAAATAGCAACTAGCAGGAATTGCCCTTTTCTTTGTCTGCCCTTCAATTTGGACACCTGGGTGATATATAGCATGTGATCTAACAGTTAAGGAAGGGAAGCTAGAGGAGGATGGGGGGGCAGAACTTATGTGACCTAGATCCACTTACACTAACTGTAAACATGCTATGCTAGAATGTTTCTTAAGTAGGAAAATGAAGGGATGAGGTAAAGAGAAACAGTGTAAAAACAAGAAGGCATCATCTGGTTAGTGGTGATCGACAGGTGGGTGTGGCAAAGGTCATGTGACCTAGAGCTACTTGTAACAGATGACCAAGTCAGTCAGTGTATCTTTCAGAAGAGGTGGATTTAAAGTATCTATGTGGAGCAGGATAGTTCTGGAGAACCATATTCTAGCCCATGTCGGGAAATCATGGTAACAGACCCTTTGGTAACATTAGTTATAGTCACATTATTTGAGTCAAAACATGGGCCTTTGTCAATCATCTCCCAGAAACATCTGAAATTAGCATTATGTGTTCCTTCAATAAACCCCACCAGCAAAAATGACACTTGTAATTATTCCGTTCATGAGCAATACTACTCCTATCAGAGTCTCTATATTCAGTACTCCCGGAGTCGGCAGAGCCGTCCGCGTACCTCCGGGCTGGGGAGGCCCCAACTCCTCCTGTGTCCCCAAAAAGAGTATGAGACAAACACAAGAAGCAATGTGAGTACTGCTGTTTATTATAATAACGGCAGGGATGGGTCTTGGCTCCTATGCATCCGATGAGACTCTCACTGTTAGTGGGACTCGCAGGCCCTTTTTACAGCAGTATGACGCGCTACTCGCGTCACCTGGGAAAGGTCATCACAAAAACTATCGGCACTCTGGATTGGGTCCCCGAGTGGTAGGGTTAGTATATGTCCCCTATGGAAGGAAATGTTAGTGGATAAGGACGGGTCAGGTGGTACACTTGGGCTGTCCCTAACAGTTGTTACTTTAGAATTGTTACAGGTGGACCCTGGGTGATTGGCTAAGAGTACTGGCATCAGTAATAATCCCCCCTGTATTCTGATTTGTTCTCCCGCGAGCCCCCAAGCCTGGGACCATCGTTGTTCCCAGCTCGCAGTGTACCTGTCCTTGGCAACAATGTGCAACTATGTGTTTTGTGCGGACAACGGACAGGTCTGCTCATGGGCTTATGAGCGGGTCTTTCCCATCGCTGTAGGTGTCCATCTTGCCGCTTCGTTGTTGCAACCTGTGTCCCAAACGTGGGAACTGGCGACTGTCTGTCTCGTGAGCTTGGCACCTTGTTAGTTCGGCCTGGTCACATGTGGAGAGACCGTAGCTGGAGCAGAATTATGAGCATTCGTTTTTGTATTTCGTCTCTGAGGGCTTGGCACTTGCAGGTGTAACCTTGGTGCTAGGCTCGCGTTATGCGAGCTGCAACATTGTGGCCTTGGCTGTGAGCTCTTGTTGGGGGCTCGTTCTGCATGGTCAGCACTTGCACTCTTGTCGCTGAGAGGATTTTCATGGTGAGGCTCCTGTCTGGGACTCTTGCTTGCGGCCTACTCGGGCCTAGTTCACGGGTGGCGGTACATAGTCCATAGTATGGAGGTCGCGGGGTGACAGAGTGTCACAGGCAGCACTAGATGTACGTGGTGGTGTCGTCCTGGAGTTGGGTTGCGGGGAAAAGCATCAGCAAGCATGTACACGAGCTCTTGATGCGTCTTGCGTTTCTGCGGAGCTGTAGAAGGCCTATGTAAAAATAACAACAATGTACGTCAGTGGGTGTGTCAGTCCCTTACGTCATAGCACTGAGTATGTTCTTCGTGTAGGTTGGTGTGTGAGTGACCAGTGTGCATGGTGGCACGTGTGTTCTTGTCTGTTGGCTATGTCATTGTGGCATCTCTAATGATGTGAATACTTATGGCTGTTGTTCTAGTTGAGCTGGTCCATGTTGCAGGCGTCGGCTTGAGCCTGTCGCGCTGGTGGACACATTCCTCTTATGTTTAGGTTTCTGAACCAGGGTATTTTGTCATCTGGTAGGTAAATGAACTCCTCTTGTGGGGGATGTCTGGGTCGTGATCCCCTAGGCCATGGTATGGATGAGGTTGGGGGAAGGGTGCTATCCCATTCTCCTACTTCAGTCCCCCCTCTGGTCGACTTGTCGACCACAAAATCATCCTTTCCTTTATTCCTTTCACTCTCCATACTTTCGTTATTCTGGCCAGGTGTCCCTAGTGGTTGACATGATCTTCAAATGACCAATACATATAAACACATCCGCCACCTGGTTTGCAATAGACCCATCTTCCAACATAGCTCCTCGGGTTCCTTGGGTTCTCCACCTTCACAGATGGTGGGTCTATGTGAGTGTCCAATATTTGCTTGCATATTCTCTCATGTTCCTTTATTATTATGTCTGTGTGCTTGTCATCTTCAGCTGGTAGTAGGGCGTGCATACCGACCATCTCCATCATTTTGTTCGTTGTACGTGCTTTTCTATTTTTCCAGAACTTTATTACTATCAACACAGCTGTCACCAGTATTATGCATCCTATGATTTACTTCAGCCCGTCTGACAACCAAGAAGGCATCCATAGCCATAGGAATGAAAACCTGCTGCCATCCTTCTCCACTCCTTTACTTTCTTCCACCATTTTGGTGTGCATCAGGGCAAGTTGTGATACTGCTTCAGTAAAAGTTCCATTGTCTGCGTCATTAGCAGGGATGAATGTGCAACATGATTGTCCTACTTTTGCACAAACTCCTCCATCCATCGCCGTGAGAAGGTCTAGCACATACCTGTTTTGTAGTGCTACCATTCGAACTGCTCTCAGTTCTTCTTTTATCGCATTGAATCCATTGACAGTCAATTTTATTGTCATCATCAGCTCCCATCTGGTGATCTGTAACCATTTTGCATTTGCATATTCTTGCAATCCTGGGTGTATTATGGATGATAAGAACATTGCTGCTCTGCTAAATAGCCTGTGTTCTGGTGGGATAGAGGTGAGATCTGTTTCCGATCTTCCTCATAGGTAGTTTCCCATCAGTGGTTCACCTTGTCTTTTCACTCTTGGCAAAACGTTATTGTCCCCTATGGTTCCTCTGCAGTGTTAGGTGTAACCGATAGGATAGGACACATCAAGGACGTCTGTGGGCTGTCCTATTGTGGGCATAGTGACTGACCGCTCCCTATGTAAGGGTTGTGGGCCAATATCATCACCTTCCCCAACTGTGTATGCTGTACTTGTTCATTTGTCGTTGATACTGCATTGTCTTGTACTTGTGTGAGCTGTTGTACTGGTTGCATTTGATGGTGTAGGGTTGCGATTGTCTGTTGCTGTTGTGATGTGTTTGTTTGTACCTGTTGCTGTGGAGGCGGTTGTTGTAGTTGCACTTGTTGTTGTGGTAGGCATTGTTGTATACCCTGTTGTTGTCGAACCTGTTGTTCTCCAGTGTGGTCTTGTTCTCCCCATGCTGGTTTGGTAGGCCTCATCCTGGACGTGCGTGACATGTGCCCTACCATCCCACAGATCCAACATATTGGTGGTTCCCTGGCCTGCCATGGGAAAACCCCAACGCTGTCTTGGTATCCTTGCTGTCCGTTTTGGTAGTAGCCCCTGAACCCTCCTTGTTGTTGTGCCTGTTGGCCATTGCCCCTTCCTCTCATCACACCACCCCTCCCCCTGTAGTTGTTAGAGTATCAATTTCCCATTTGCATGTATCCTCCTCCTGTGTATGCCGTGTATGGTGGGGGCGGGGGCATCTGCTGTGTTATTACTTGTGTTGGCTGTTGTAGTTGTGCTACCTGTTGTTGTGTAGTGTCTTGTGTACCTGTGATCTGTGTGGGGGCGGGAGCTGTTATTAGTGCTCCTTCCATAGCATATTTGGATAACTTCTTTTGTACCAGTCTTGCCTCTTCAGCCTTCCTATCTTCCTCCTTTTGGTTTCATCTTTTCCTGCCACAGCCTGCAGTGGTGTACTATAGTCAGTTGTATTTCCGGTCAAGCTTTAACTTCCATACCCACTATTTACTTCAGCTGCCTTTGTACTTGCTCCGGGAGCCCCTGTATTAGTATATGGTAGAAAATTGCTAGTGTTTTATCCCATGGTTCCCGCGTTTCCAAGCGCCACTTCTCCTGAATCTCCTGGATGTAATCAACAGGATCCTCATTCTCACGCATCTTGTGTGACGTTATTGCTCCGATGTCTGACGTGTCTGGGTACTGAACCCTTAAAGCCTGCCAAACAGCGCATGTCTGCAATTTGCAAATGGCGCTCCAACATGTGACGTGTCTGTTACTGTGACCCCTGGGAAGCCCACCCTTTTCCACATGTCATCTGCAGCATGCCCAGTATTGATATTAAGAGCCCCTTCATGTCCCCCACCACTAGTTTTTGTCCCGCCGTGTGTTTTTCATGCTCATATATCCATTTCCCTGCTCCTCCACTTAGCGATGGGAGTCTGCACTTAATATGCTCTTTATCGGCATGCTTCCAGGGGACATATTGTGGTCTGGCCGATCCCTTTTCCACAAGTGGCATTAGATTGTACCCCCTCATTCCCCCCATGGGGTAATGTTGGTGTATGCCTCCTCCTTCTCTGTGTCATGTAATTCTTCAATCATATCAATAGTTCAGTTGTCTGTTTTTCCATCCCCTCCATCCTTCAACCCTCTCCTGTTACCCTCTTCTCTCACCATGGGCGTGCTTGCTAGTTCTTCCTGCCTGCGCCCTGGGAGGTCTCTAAGTCTGTCGACATATGCGGTACGTGCAGGTGTGTGTGTCAGTGGGCGTGGTGCTAGAGGTTGTGTTGTTAGAGTGCGTGGCGTCTGTACCACTGTCGGTGGTACTAGTTGTGACGCTCTACTTGTTACCTTCTTTGACTTCTCCTTACCTTTCAAATCTTCCTCCCTCCTTTCGCAAGACCATGGTGACTCGTGGTTGGTGCGTGTGATGTACAGTTTCTCTAAACTTTCCCCATCGCCGTCTCCTCTGCTTTTCCCTAAACATTCTTCCTCCTCGCTACAAAATCCATCAGGAAAAGATAATCCCCAATTTGTGCGTTTTCCACCCACTGTCACCATTTTAAGATCTATTAAGTCTGTTTCCTTGTGCTCTTCTCCCTTAACAGCTACCCTTTGTGTTGACGTTGTAGCCACCTCCAAATCCTGGCGTGTGTATGTTCTTTCACCGTTCTCCACCCTTCCATCTCCATCCTCCTCATCCCTTTTCCTATTATGTCAGCACCTAGTTCCTCTCTTTTCCTTTTTAGTTCTTCCAACACCTCCGCACTTACCTTTGCTAATATCCTCTCTTCTTCTTCTCTCCTTTCCCATTTTGCTCGTTCCCTTTTTAGTATGCTCTTTATTACTTTACCTTCTTCATATTTCCTGGCGCTTTCAGATAGTATTTTCTTTTTCTACATTTCCATTTCCCTTTCTTTCTCTTCTTCCCTCCTTTCATGTCTCGTTGCTCTGCTCGTGATACCCTTTCTGCTATTGTCTTCATCCGCTATGCTTCCTTCTTCCTTTCTTCCATTCGTTCCTTCATCCTCTCCTGCTCGTCCCTATTCTCCTTTCTCTCCTTCTTTCTGCTCGAACTGTCTAATCAGTGTACTTTGTGCGTCTCTTAATTCGGCCAACCTCTCCTCCAACATTTTTCCTCTTCCTGCGACAGTTGACCTTCTCTTGTCTTACTCACCTCTGTCCCTGTCTGTGTGTCACCCATTTCATCCTTTGCTGTTCTTCTCACTATGTCCTCTTCTTCCTCTGTAAGTGTCCCAAGAGTTTCAGGAGTACCTGTGCTGCTACTCATTCGTCTAGTCCTATGTTTGTAATGTGTTCCCCACTTTCCTTCCCCCTCTTCATTCCTGCCTGTGTGTAATTTGAGTTTGTCGTGCTAGTCACCTCCTCCCCCCTCTGGTAGCTATCCATAGGGGTATATGGTGGAGGGCTGTATGCAGGGTTGGAGTACCGTTACTGGGTACAACCCCCCTTCTTCCTTCTTCACAACCTTTGCCAGCGGCATATCGTCTGCCCCTTCTTCCTTCACCTTCTCTTCAGATACCTTACCCGATCCTTCCTTCTCCTTCTTCCTCTCATCTGCGCATAGTGCGTTGCCACTCGCCGTGCCCATGCTCTCTTTGTTGTCTTTTTCTTCATTTCCTCGCTCTTTTTCTGCTCTGTTGCCCCTTCCATAGTGAACATTCCCATTGCCCCTGGCCTAGCTCCTTGGAACATCTTCCATAAATTGAACACTTCTATATGGTGAGCTAATTTCTTTCCCTTGTACGTGTTGTGTATATATGTCAATAGCGAGTTTTGTGTGTATGAGTCAAAACTACCATTAGGCGGCCCTGGTGTCAGTATTTTGCTGTCCGTTCCTTGTGTCCAGTCTATACTGTACTTTATTGTTTTCTCTTTGTATGGTGATAGTGACGTACAAATGTGTTGGAGGGGTGTGGTTAGAGCGTTTCCCCTCACCCCAGACCCCGACCCGTAATATGTGGCCATGTTACAGTTTTGTTTCCACAATATCAACCTTCTTTACCTGGCCCCGTGAAACTGGGGCCTTCCGACCGTCCGCTGATAGGTAATACAATTGCAAGATATACAGTTTTCATCCTTTATTTTTTGTCCCCCTTGAGGTTACCAGTATGGCCCCCTACGGCCGTGGCACACGGATCCCCCTGCAGCTGTGTGCCCTGTGTGGCATGCTTTTACAGCCACCCTACCTTTCCTTCTTCAAACCTCTCCCTCCCCTTTTCCAACCCCCTTGTTGAGTGTGACCGGCGTTCTCCGTGCGCGGCCCTCTCACCTTTTCTATCCCGCCTTTCTCTTTTCCTATCCCCCGGTCACTCCTAGATCAACCCGAGATGGTTGCGGTATCCTATACAAGCCCTATTCTGTAGACTAATATCGGTGAGGGAATTTTTCCATGAGATCGGCAGGCACGCAATATACTTAACCCCCTCTTATCTTCTTTAACCCCACAGCTGTCTTCCCACAATACCAATAGTGGAGAATGCAACAATCAATTAACTCATTACAATCGGACTGCGCACGGTGCGTCGCCTCGCGTGTGATACGCCCCTTCTCCAGAGTAACTTAACCAGCCAATTGTCTTCCGCACTCAGGACCAGAACTAGTTACCTCCTGCGGGAAAACCTCATCTACCTAACGAGCTTCAACAATCAGTCGGTAGGGATCCTCGTCTATTCATTGATCAAAAATGTCAATTCATAGGAAAGCCACACACCCCCTCTACAGGTGACTGTGATTTGGACAAATCAGTGCCTTCGAACAACCACACGTGGTACCTTTTGGCTCCACCTGCCCTGCTCTGTGTCGTGGTAGAAGACGGCCCTCTTGCCTGTCCCGCTACCGCTCACTTGTCTGTCAACACTTATTAATCAAATCGTTTAGAACACACTGTAAAACACCTCCCGCCACCCTTACTACAATTCCTCCCCCCACCCGCACAACATTACATTGCTTGTTGGGAGTGCCATACTCACCAAGTCGTCTTGAGGCGGGGCTGCTCGACTGAGTGCACCCCACCAAAGCGGCTCGCCACCTCCCCTCGTCTGGACCACGTTTGGACACTCGAGAACAAAAAGAAATCCAAATTATGGAAAACTGCGTCCCCTGCACACTTTCTAGATGGCATAAAGCCTAGTTGAGTTAAACAAAGTTTTGAAAATCTATAGTGATTAAAAAATGTTTGACAACAGTTCATAAAGAAATTCAATAGATCATTTTGCTTTTTGAGAATACAAGGGTCTTCTCCTTTTTATTGCTTTTTTCTGTGATGGCCCAACGCGTTTCGAGATTCATATTCTCTTCATTAGGGGCTTACATTTTCAACATAACTTTCACAAGCATCTATAAAGAACATATATAGAAAGGAAATTACATGAGTGTCATGCTAAATTCCCCAAAAAATGTTTATGACAAGTCCCTAGTGTCCTTGGATGTCTGATAATACTGAACTGTGAAATAATTTTGGTAATAGACACTTATTTGTATCAGGAAGAGGTTTTAGTATGGGCAGTGTTGTGCTAAAAAATGGCGGTTTAAACACACTGTGTGACCAGTAACATAATACTCAAATTAGATGTGGTATTTTTAGCAACTGCCTAATCAATAACCATTGTGGATATACATGATGGAAGCATTCTGGGAGAAACTCACCCCTCTTCTAAAGGTCTGAAGAAGTGGCTCTATTACAGGTGAGGGAAAAGGGTTCCCAAGTAGTTTCTTTACTGAAGTGACATCTGTACCGAATATTAGTTGATTCTTGTCTCCTAGGGGAGGGTGTGCATATTAGAGTCTGAGGAACTGGTTAAGAACATGGGCATAAAGAGGTAACCCCTGTAACCCCTGTATAGACTTACCAATTAGGAGTATCAAAATGGTCCAGTAGCGGCAATGCGGTCATGAAGCGCTGCTTTCCGACCGCATCTACCGCAAATGTGTTTATATATGTAAAAGTGGTCTGCATGACGTCACTCACGCATGCGCGATGTTACTTGCGCATGCGCGTGTGATGCCAACATTGATGATGTCACTCGCGATTGCGCGCATGGCATCATAGTGACGGAAAGTAATACAAAATGTAGAGTGATGGAACAATTGTAGTTTCTGAGGCCATAGGGTTGACATTTGTACAAGTAAATGGCTGTGCCACCATAAGTGACGTACAAGATTGCAACGCGGTTAATGTGCTTAAAAACGAGGACCTTGCATACTGAGATTGTAATATGATGTATTTTAGGATTTAAAGTAAAAGGCGAAGATTTATTTCAAAAAATCGATTTTTAGAAAAACCGGGAATAGATGTATTTGTAAGAAAAAAAGAGTGCCTGTTAGTGAAGAAGAGGCTAATATGGTCTAACTTGACTTAATGCAAGAATGGACATTTTTGCAATTAAGGTCGGCTTCTGATGTTCGAGGTAGCTATAGAGCAATAGCGTTGTTATATATGTTAAAGGCATGGAGTGTAAAGCGTATTTTAACAACATAATAGAATAATCATTATCTGCCCCATAGCAGTTGGGTGTATATTCTTTTCCAGATTTCATAATATATGTGGATTCAAAAAAAAGTATCTAGTCACCATAATGTACAGTAAAAGCATGAAATACAAGGCATATTTTAGTAGCAAAATAAAATGTTAGTCATCTAACCCATGATCGCTGGGTGTACAATCTTGTCTAGATTTTTGATAATAGTATCCAACTACCATCATATGGTTTAGATTAAAAACTATTTTCGATCATAAAAACATAAAGGAAATGAACAGGAGTTAAGAAATGGCACTTATGACTCTTAGATGTATGTCTACAGGAACGGTCCTAACTAATATTCTTCATTTAGACCCAAAGGGGTCATCGCATCCAGTTTGTTTATCCAAAACAATTCCCTTTGTGCTAGCAGTTTGGGTAAGTTACCTCCCCGGCTGAATGGGCGTATAACTTCCAGTATTGCTAATCTCATTTGGGAGACGTTATGTCTCATATCTCGAAAGTGTCTGAAGACCGGTGAATTAGTGTTTTTTGTCCTGATACAGGATTTGTGTTCCATCCATCTATCTTTGGCTCTCCTGTTTGTCTTTCCAACATAATATTTACCACAGGGGCAGCGTATGGCATAGATAACATTTTTTGTATCACATGTTTCAAAGTTCTTTAGAAAGATCTTTTTGCCTGTCTGTGGATGGCGGTTATGGTCACCTTTGATCAGATTGTTACAGTGTTGACAGTGTAGACAGGCAAAGGTGCCAGCTTTTGGTTTGCTTAATGTCCTCTGTGATGTTGGTTTCACTCTTTCAGCTCTTATTAGTTGATCTCTGAAATTTTTCCCACATTTATATGCCATCATTGGTGGATCTGGAAATAGATGTGAAAGAGTTTCTTTGGATTTGATTAGTTCCCAATTTTTATAGATTATTCTTTTTATTTGGAAACTCTGGCTTGAATATCTAAGCGTATGTATTAGATTTCTATTTTCCGTCTTTTGATGACCTTGTAGGAGGTTGTTTCTATCCTAAGCTTCAGTCTGAGTGATAGCTTTGTTGATTGTTTCTGGAGGAAATCCTCTATCTAGAAATCTTTTTCTCATGATGTCATATTCATCCTGTAATGTATTAGTCTCAGAGGTTATCCTTTTGACCCGTAAGAGCTGGCTATAGGGTAGATTGTCTTTCAAGTGTTTCGGATGGTGACTCGCATGGTGTAGGCAGCTATTGACATCTGTAGGTTTTCGGAAGATTTTTGTGTTAAGATTTGTGCCAGTATATTCCACTGTGACATCCAGGAAATTCACAGAGGGTTTGCCAATTTCTATTGAGAACCCTATTGTTGGGTTACAGGTGTTCAGGTAGTTCCAAAAATTCAAGAGTTCTATCTCTGTGCCTTTCCAAATACCAAATATATCATCAATATATCTCAACCAAATCTCTATTTTGTTTTTCCAAGTGGGGTTGTCTAGTACAAATGTTTTCTCGTAGTGATACATGAAGATATTTGCATAGGATGGGGCCACTGAGGACCCCATTGAGGTATCAGATGTTTGAAACAAATTTTGGAAGATACTAATAACAAATTGGATTTGTATAAACAGGACATAGAACAACGTAAGATCAGAAAATTCTGCGATGATACCTTGGATTACGCCAGAGATATTGTCTACTGCTGGCAGGAGTTTTATGCCAACAACAGACCAACAACCAGGAGACCAAATAGACCTCAAAACACACCGGATAGTAACACGGATAGTAGCAAAGTACTAAGTGTAGAAGTCGAAGATAGAGGTCAATCAACATCAGCATCCACTTCCTCTAATAACTTAACTCCAGTACATCTTCTTTACTTCAGTAAAGAAACTACTTGGGAACCCCTTTCCCTCACCTGTAATAGAGCCACTTCTTCAGACCTTTAGAAGAGGGGTGAGTTTCTCCCAGAATGCTTACATCATGTATATCCACAATGGTCATTGATTAGGCAGTTGCTAAAAATACCACATCTAATTTGAGTATTATGTTACTGGTCACACAGTGTGTTTAAACCGCCATTTTTCAGCACAACCCTGCCCATACTAAAACCTCTTCCTGATACCAATAAGTGTCTATTACCAACATTATTTCACAGTTCAGTATTAGCAGACATCCAAGGACACTAGGGACTTGTTGTCTATCTCTTGACTATTCTTGCTAAAAAAAAGATTTGGGAAAAGAAAAAAACTGTTGTCAAAATAATTTGAATCTCTATAGATTTTCAAAACTTTGTTTAACTCAACTAGGCTTTATGCCATCTAGAAAGTGTGCAGGGGACGCAGTTTTCCATAATTTGGATTTCTTTTTGTTCTCTATTGTATTCCGGCCCAGATACCAAGGCCGAGTCCTTCTCCCCTGCACCTTGAATCCTACTAAAACATACCCTATGAATTAGAATATTTACATAGAATTGCTATTTAAATACTGGTGTGCAAGTGTACTTTTGTGTTTTGCCACGTTTGGACACTCACCAACCGCGGGCGGGATACTTCTCAATCGGCTCCCGAGGGTCAATATCCGGATTGCGCTGTCCAGTCTTCTGACAGTTCCACGATGGTCCTGTAGTCCTCAAAAGGAGGCAACGGCAGAGGGGGCTGCGCTGCCAGGTTGCCTCACTGCAAGGGGCCTTTGACTAGTGCTACGAGGACAACGGACATCAAACAATCTCAGAAGCGCTTCCAATTTATCAGGGTGGTTCTCCCGGGGTCGGCACAGCCATCCGCAGACCTCCAGGCTGGGGAGGCCCCAACTCCTCCCGTGTACCCAAAAAGAGTATGAGACACACACAAGAAGCAAGGTGAGTACTGCTGTTTATCATAATAACGGCAGGGATGGGTCTCGGCTCGTATGCATCCGATGAGACTCTCCCTGTTAATGGGGCTCGCAGGCCCTTTTTACAGCAGTATGACAGGCTACTCATGTCACCTGGGAAAGGTCGTCACAAAACCTATCGGCACTCTGGATTGGGTCCCCGAGTGGTAGGGTTAGTAAATGTCCACTATGGGAGGAAATGTTTGTGGATAAGGACGGGTCAGGTGGTACACTTGGGCTATCCCTAACAGTTGTTACTTCAGAATTGTTACAGGTGGACCCTTGGTGATTGGCTAAGAGTTCTGGTGTCAGTAATAAGCCCCCCTGTATTCTGATTGCTTCTCCCACGAGCCCCCAAGCCTAGGACCATCGTTGTTCCAAGCTCGTGGTGTTCCTGTCCTTAGCAACAATGTGAAACTATGTGTTTTGTGCGGACAATGGACAGGTCTGCTCATGGGCCTGTGAGCGGGTCTTTCCCATCGCTGTAGGTGTCCATCTTGCCGCTTTGTTGTTGCAACCTGTGTCCCAAACGTGGGAACTGGCGACTGTCTGTCTCGTGAGCTTGGCACCTTGTCAGTTCAGCCTGGTCACGTGTGGAGAGACCGTAGGTGGAGCAGAATTATGAGCATTACTTTTTGTATTTCGTCTCTGAGGGCTTGGCACTTGCAGGTGTAACCTTGACAAGGGGCTCGAGTTATGCGAGTTGCAACATTGTGGCCTTGGCTGTGAGCTCTCGTTGGGGGCTCGTTCTGCATGGTCAGCACTTGCACTCTTGTCGCTGAGAGGATTTTCATGGCGACGCTCCTGTCTGGGACTCTTGCTTGCGGCCTACTCAGGCCTAGTTCAAGGGTGGTGGTACATAATCCATAGTATGGAGGTCGCGGGGTGATAGAGTGTCACAATCAGCACTAGATGTACATGGTGGTGTCGTCCTGGAGTTGGGTACCGGGGAAAAGCATCAGCAATCATGTACACAAGCTCTTCATGCGTCTTGCATTTCTGTGGAGCTGTAGAAGGCCTATGTAAAAATAACAACGATGCACGTCAGTGGGTGTGTCAATCCCCTACGTCATAGCACTGAGTATGTTCTTTGTGTAGGTTGGTGTGTGAGTGACCAGTGTGCATGGTGGCACGTGTGTTCTTGTCTGTGTGCTATGTCGTCGCGGCATCTCTAATGATGTGAATACTTATGGCTGTTCTAGTCGAGCTGGTCCATGTTGCAGGTGTCGGCTTGAGCCTGTTGCGCTGGTGGACACACTCCTCTTATGTTTAGGTTTCTGAACCAGGGTATTTTGTCATCTGGTAGGTAAATGAACTCCTCTCGTGGGGGATGTCTGGGTCGTGATCCCCTAGGCCATGGTCTGGATGAGATTGGGGGAAGGGTGCTATCCCATTCTCCTACTTCACTATATTCCGTACAGTTAATACATTTGTTCTTCCTGGATACCATGCAATTTTTACCAAGTCAAGACTGCATTCAATTAGTTCTCAAATAATTAAAATGCTGAGTTGCAATTCTCTTGTGCAGTACATAATATTACTGAAACTCTTAAACTAAGCATCCAGGGATGTATCCGTACTCAAGTCTGTCGAACAATTAGCACACTATTCAGTTATGATTGAATCACTATTATTAACATCTAAGAAACCTTCTATCGGCGGATCAAGACTCCTCACATGCTGGGCTACGCTTGATAACTTCTTCAATAAAGAGGAGAGACCAAAGCACTACTCAAGTGCTCAGGAATTACTGTCTTGTCAGGGGAGCAGTGCAAAGGACTGAGCCAATTACCAATATGGCAAAAGAAAACAGAAATAGCCAATGGTCGCTTATTTCTATGCACCACTGATTTAAGGTGATGTGGAACATAAGGTAGAACTACTCTATGCATTTTTTTCAAAACCAATTCCAAAAGGAGCATGTAAAAGGCCAAAACATAGGTGTCATTTCTACATTTATTTAATCACAGGGCTTGATATCCCATCACAAAGTATTTACTTCCTGATCCAATAGATGATCCAGAGCTCCAGCTCATTTCTTCACACTAGCGTGACCCCCAAGTAAATCAATAAACTCTCTTCTTTTTGAACTTAACATTAGTTTTTATTTAATGGACAACTTCTGAAAAGGAAAAGTTCCAGCTGGATGATAACAATTGAACAGAAGTAAATTAATGGAATCAGGAAATGATTAGCTTCACAAATTGGAGCCAATACACATTTGAATAATGTGACAACAACAGTAACTTAGAGGCTATGAATACTGCCATCCCTTAAGAGTTTACAGTGATAGAATGTCTCATAGCAGGTCATCTACTATGATAAATACAACTATATATTGAGTTGTCAAATAGACACCAGGAAATGTCCAGAGATCTCTCAGAGGCTCCATGACATGCACTGTAATAACATTTCATTGATCAATGTTGTTAGGGACGTTTCCATGTTCCCTGTTTTTTCTGGTCATTCCATTTCATCAAAAGACCCTAAAAGTGTAAACCGATTAATGGATGGTTCGTAGGTCATTTGGTTCGAGGATTGAAAATGTGCAGGAGTTTAAGAATAATAATGCTAACCCTAGACACATTTGAGTTCATAGCTTATTTCTAATTGAAGGATTCCTAAAGGGCCCTACTATACAATTGCTAGTCATTGTTTTCAAGGAAGAACATGCCCAAGGAATCCTCTTGCCATTAAAATATCTTGAGGATTAATTTGTCTACCTATAAATGTTACTGTTTATCCAATAAGCTAATTTAAAATTCCCTGTAGACGCTACCTGATTTAAACTAATTTGAGGAACATCTACCAGCACAACTGCCAAAGTCGTAGCATCCGGTGGAATGTTCAACCAATTTTTGTTTTGATAATACTCATTGCGCATTGAAGCCATACAAATGGGGAAAGAGCGCTATATAAATAACCAAATACAATACAATAGCCTTGCAGACTTAATTTGTCATCAAATGATTGTGGGACACTAAGATTGTTGGTCCTCGATGCTTCTGATGGCAAGTGCTGTGCGACATGGTGGGCTTTTGAGTATCGCTCACTATTTGAGGTAAAGAATCATTATAAGCACATGGAAATTGTTATTGACCTCTTCTCAGGCAACCACAATTTCTAGCGTGCAATCATTAACTCCTGGTATTGACTGCATTCTGAACATTCTGTCTTCTGAAGCAGAAATGCAATTTCCAGGCAACATTTTGTTTCAACAAGATGCTTCCACTGTGGGAGCACCGTATTTTAGCTGCAGTATGCTATTTTACACACGAAATAGGTAAATACATTAGAATATATTTTCACTTTCTTATAGAGAAAGCATTTACTTTTACATGACACCTGATGCCTGCTCATGTTAAGCCTATTCCAGTTAAAACAAGTTAGAATTAAAATGCTAATGTTTAATGTCAAGCATGTAATTGAAATACTTTAAAATAAAACCACATTTAATTTACTAACTCAGTTTGTCTGTTTACTTCACTCACTATTGAAGCACAATTGTGTACTCCACCACGAAAACTTCAAAGCATGTATTACAACTACCACCATGTACTAATTGCCTTAAAGATCTGGGGGGGGGGGGGGCAATTATCATTTTGGATAATGACCCTTCCCCAACATATGTCCCTGGGCTTTGTCTCCATAACTTGCTTGCGGGTCATTATACCAAGTAAACAACCCCTCCCACAATCTATAAGGCTATAATAATTGCAACTAAGGGAAAAGGTTGAGAATGTATAGTAAGAGGTTCCAAATACTGATATTTGGAGCAGGTAGAGACATACTACTGTTTATCCCACAAAGTTGTTGTGCATTAGGTTGGGATGTACTTGATGTTATGAAATCTAAAACACAATGGACCTGATTTACAAAAGCCCCTTTCAATGGGAAACACTTTGCAAATCACGCCTTCTATGTAAAGTATGCATCGCCTCTAAACCTTCTTTTTATGTGTGCCTTCGAGTGTTCCGTTTCATTCTCACTGTTGATATGATATGAAATGGCATTTATAACGTGTCTATAGTGTTTCAAGACGCGACAAGGCCTGGGACGGGAAACAAAAGGAAGACAAAGACAAAAGATCCTACTAGGCCAGGTGACATTGAGATTGCGCAAGTACGGGGGGGGGCGGGGTTGCAGAGGGAAAGGGGAGGGGATAGTGCAGTACATAGGATAACAGTTAGACGATAAAGACAATAAATAAATAAATAAATAAATAACGACAATAAATAAATAAATTCCAGTTCTGTGTCAATACAATTGTGGCTTTCCGCAATGGCTTGAGCTCTTCGATTTGCTGCATCATTCCATAGATACATACATCCCAAAACTCGCTGGGTCCACCTAGGACTCGGATTTATTACACCAACGTGACTGATTCTCAGTTTTCCTTTTTTTATGCACTGTATTCCACCAAAGTGGCTGATTCTCAGTTTTCCTTTTTTTATGCACTGTATTCCTTGCCGTGTCACACTGAATATACACAAACATGAAACTCATATATATTTCAAACCGCTGTATCTACCATCTTTTGTAAATACATATCTTCCTAGATGCCAGCCTGGGTATTTCCTATTTAAATCACAAACATCAACTCAATCTGTCTTTTCTTTGTCTTCCTTCGACCCCTTTCCGTGTAATCTGAATGTCCTACAATATCCATGCATCGCAAAAAAAAAAGCAATCTTTAGCCATGCGTTACACTGAATTATACTGATGTGACTATTTTGCGAAACATCTGTGATAAAGGCACACAAGAAGCAGAAACTAAGTGCTGTGGAACACATGCACCGCGGCAGCCCAGTGGCTGTCTGCAGCAATGTAAATCACCCCAGGTTTACGTGACTATAACATCCAGCTTCCTGTGAAAATATAAGCCTCGTGGTCACAACTTTCATTCCTTTGACACCAGCAAATAAAACGTGCCTCGTTGTGTTGTGATTGATGATGGCCTGTGCACGCCTATAATATATCTCCAGAACCGGGCTCCTACTTTACATTTACTTTACGCTACATTGCATGGGGCATCCCACCAAGACTACAGGAAGTGGCAGGGGAGTTGCTAGGTCTGGAAAAGACCCGGGGCTAAGCTGTTGTCAGTACTGTTGGGACTGGGGGCTAGCTAGTCTTTTGGCTGTAGCTCCTGAGATTCTATCCGGGGCTACAACCAAAAGATCCGGGGCTATAGCCCCCTTAGCCCCCCCCCCCTAGCAACGCCCCTGGGAAGTGGCATTTTATTTGTATAACACGATTAATTGCCGTATTTCACTATTGCTTTGGTTTACGAATTTTAGTCATAACAACATGGGATGCCACGCCCCGACACGTAGGATCCAGGCACGTAGTATCCATAAAAAAATTACAAAAAATAAAGAACTCCGTTTTTTTATCATCTTCTTTCCCAGCAAACGTTTACCATTTTTCAAATGTCCATTTCTTCTCCCCCTTTGCACCTTTGCTTACCCCTTTTTCTTGTATTCCCCTTCTATCGTTTAACATGGAGTGTGAAAATGAAAACAGGAGCAATAAGCATTGATGAATAGACATGTGACCATCGATTTAGCATTACTTTTAAAATAATCCAATAGATTATCGGTCAATATGATATTTGACGATTACAGAATTGGAATATGTAGCCAATAGGTCTAACAAATTATGTCGCAATGTTAGATTAGTCCGTTTGAAAAAGAACAAAAAAAAACAAATTATTTTTAAAGGAAAAGAAGTACAGGTCGTTCATTGCACAGATTGTGTTGTTGGACAACATCTCACAATGGACATTTGTGCTGCTGGGGTGAGATTTGGAAATACAGCAATGCTTCCCTAACACTTAATGTGCCCAAAGATCATGCAATTAATGGGGTGTCAGACCGCAACAGATAATAAAGTGCAGCTAAGCATTGATTAAAATGTATGGGTCCAGGAACTCGTAATGACCATTGATTGGAAGTTCCCCTATATGGCGGACAGAAGAAACACAGATGCAACACATCTTTTTCAGACATACAAATTAAACAGAGGGTATTACTCTCAATGGTCCATTTGGCTGTGACACCTCTTAGCCAGAATAGGTTGAATCGAGCACATTTAATAAAAATGTGATCCCATGTGTACTTAGACCATGACAAGAAGCCAGGAATTTGACCAGACATAAGAGGTATATGTCTTCTGTTAAAAATGATACTATGTTATTTTTCCTCCCTACTGATTTTACTCTTTCTATCATATCTCCCTTAATAATGTTGGTCCCTTGCATATTAATAGCACAGGAATCCTGGCAGTACATATCTGCATTAAGATTAGTTAGGGAGGTTTTAATATGAACTAAAAAAGGTGTTTTCATATAATTATGCTCAACACTTAAAATGCTATTCTGTGTACAATTGGTGAAGCCGGCTTTCTTATTGGCCCTGGCTCTCAGCCAAAAAAGGTAGGTTCTGTAAGACATCAACCAAAAAAGCCATGTTTATCTCCATGTGTACAGTGCCGACTGAGGAAGGCCTAAACTCAGTTTCCGAAAGTTATTTTCCAGGAACATTAGCAGCAAATCCCCAGATTCCAGCATCATATCTAACCATTTCTTTTAATTTGTATAGATTTGCAGTAGGCTCTCAATAGGTTAGGCTTTATAACTTTTATGGATGGCAATTTGCTCTATACACATGTGGCACACTTAGTGCCTGTGTACGTGGTTCATAATAACAAACCATGTGAGGAGCAATCAAGACCTGTGTGTGGCCACCACCAAGGTCGTATCGAACATGTACTGCATACATCATTGGATCCCCATCTTAAAATGTCAGCTTTTTAAATATAAAAACTCATTGGTCCCTGTTCATGTACAACAGGGCACACACATGCAATGGGCAAAAGTAGCTCTATGTAACACACATGTCTCATATGTGACCATATGACATGCACCTTGTGGGAGGTCCGTGTGGGCCCATCAATGCTGCACTTGCTTCCCCTCCAGTACATGCCAGTAATATTCAAACTAATTATACACATGCATATGCTCCTAACATATACATGGGTTTAGGGTGGGGTCGTATTTATGTAAGCCCTGGCTCTCTTCTACATGGCCATTGGGAAAGACAGTGGAAGTCCACAAAAAAATGGATCATATTTCTGTGTTGCTTGGAAAGAGAACTACAAAACGTAATGCAAGCAAAACATCCTGCAGTGACTAAGCATTGTGGCGGGTTATTAGGAAGTAAGGTACAGGTTCCGGTTTAACCTTTTCCTTTGTGCCTAGTCTAACGAGACACAAAAAGGATGGCAAGATTTGGGGTGTACATATTAAGTTTACCTTTCTCTGGAATGCAGGAAGAATTTCCAACTTTGGTAGAATCCTCTAAATGTACCCAAACCCTACCAATTTTAGCATAACTTATCAGCTTGTGCACTGAAAGTACTTGCAAAAGTTAAAGTAAACGAGGGACTTCTCTCTTAGTAATCTACTTCGTGGTTTACGTAGAAACTAAACCCAACCCAATATATCTTTCAGTATGCTTATCTACAACCAACCTCTGTTCTAGTGTCTCAATACGCTTGTGTTATTGTCAGCTTTCATAAAGTCAGGATTAAAGCTCAGGAGACATTGTACCAGTCTATGTACTCTGAAGCATGACCTCGGAATTTGGGCTACATTTCTGTTAAATCTCAACAGGGTTTCTATATGGATGGGCGAAAAAGTGAGCAGTGCAGCAATGTTATTTTACAGTGATGTAGTGAGTAACATTGGCTTGGGGACAATATGAAGACAATTTATGCCATTGGTAAGTCATTTATATGTATTGATATGCCGGGAAAAGTAATGATTTTTTGATCACAACAGAACATAAAATAGATAAAACATCAGATTTGAGTACTGCACTTCTTAAAATGGGGTGACTGTCAGTGTCACTCTGAACAGGTTGTATACAAGAACAATTGTAACAGTCACCATGGACAATACATGGGTGGACAAACTTAGATCAGGGACAATCAACATTAGACATATTTTAGTGCAGGTAGGTAGCACGACCAGCTGTGTTAGGGATGTGACCATGATGGATGAAGTGCTGAAGTGGAGGCAAAGAAGGAGAGGGACAGAGGGAGGTTAGTGGCTAGGGAAACATGTTATCTCAAAGTAGATTAAGAGGGTAACTCAGAGGCGAGGCAGGATACTTTCTGTTCAGCTTTGAAAACTTCAGAGCTCAAAAGGACAGTGTGGCTGAGTGGGGAATGATGTACTGTTGAGCTATGCTCTCTCCTGGTAGTAGTTACCACAAGGGGAAAAGGATTGGTTGTGTTCACAGGTGTGTCCGGTATGACCGAAAAAGAACTTGATAGGAGGAACTGTATTTCTGGGGAGACATTAGGGCATCCCTGGCATGAGTATGCAGGGATTGGTTATCGTGGACAATGTGTTTTTGTAAGTGCACAAAGGTCAACTATCAAGTAGCTATTTCATGTTCATTTAGCCCTTTTTACCATACTTAAACTTGCAGTCCAATTTAACCCAAACATATTCTTTGCATCCTTATTGTTTCTGAGTCTTTTATTGCCTGCCATATATTTAGTGTGCATTTCATGAATTTGAAGATTTGCAGCAGAAGATGACATCTAATATTGATTGGGCAAGGTGTACTATATAAGAAAAGTACATGTGGTGGTGGTAGGCACTCCTCTGTTCATTCATATTGTAAGAATAGAGTGCTGAAATATAATTAGAACAATACTAATTCAAGCTGTTACTACATTGTGTTTCAGGTGTCAACTTTGCAATTGTAAATGAAGAAATAATATCCAGAAAAATGTGTAAGTTCAACAAGATGAAGATTCATTTGTCACCAGAGATGTAGTTTGCTATGCTAACCTTCATTTTAGAAAAGCACGCTCCAGAAGAAATGCTCTCATTTGCCTGAATAGACAGAGAAGAACAAAACATGTTGGGTCAATACCAGCTGTATGTTTGACAGTTGTTGCAAAATTCATTGACAGACATTGATTGCTACATAACAGTAGCAAGGACACTAGAAGATTCATACTGGGGTAGCGCGCCAGATAATTGTTACGTGTCACAGCTACAAAAAAAAAAATGTAGGAAATGCTGAATATGCAAATTGGTTAGCAATATACATTTGAATACATTCTTTAGATTTGTTTAATATTGTATTAGTTATCTGTTACGCTCACCTGACTCCCACGGAGGCGCTGGCCTGGTTCGCGCTGCTGTGACCTCTTCTAAGGTGATGCGCAGGGTTCGGAAGACAGACTGGACCGGGCCCCCAAATCTGGCTTGTCTGGCTTGCAGAAGTATCCTTCTGTAGGCGAAAATAGGGGATTAACTGTCTGCGGGGTAATGCAATCGGCCTCCCACTTTCCCCTCTCACCCTCCTTGAAACCCTTCTGTGATTTCTCGTAGCGTCTCACCTTAGGGTCTGGAAGGACGACCTCTCCATCCTGCTTCTGATGCAGGGGCGCGTTGGTATCCAGTTACTTCACTGGATTTTCGGATTGGTGAGAACCAAACTTGCTTGGCTTCCAGGTAAGTTTTTTTGATAAGAGGTTCCCCTTGTGTCCATGCATTAATGTACTAATGCTAGTGTCTTTTTCCCCATAGGGGCCGGGGTACGGAATGCCGGGGAACAGGCACCGACCCGAGATGAGAGGTGAAATCCTTGTAGAAATCAGGTAAGTCTTTAAGGAGCGTTTTTTGGTAATGTCTTTTCATTCGCTCATTAACGCTGATGTCTCTTTTTCCCCTTAGGGGCCGGGGTCCGGAAATGCCAGGATGCGGCACGGACCCGAAATGAAGAGAGAATGAATCAACAGGTAAGTCTTAATATGGAGATTTAGCTTTCCTTATTCCCTTCTCTCTCTCAACTTTTGTTCTGGTGTTTTTCTCCCTAGGCGCTGGGGCGTGACTGCGAATCCGGATGATCGCTGCTGAACATGGAGGCGCCTTGTAAAGGTGAGTGGAATGCGGCGCTGCAGCGATCGACGCGATGAGCTTTTAAATTAAAGTCTTCCTTTTCAGGATTGTCGGCGAGATGTCTCCGGGATGCGGATTTAGCAGGTAAGGACTTTTCCTTCTTCTGTTCTCTTCTTCTCTTCCTTTGCAGGTGATCCAGGATGCTGGCAGGCGTGGCAGAAGTCAGGATGCAGGAGCAGACACGGTGAGCGTCCAGCTGCTAGATGCAGAACAACGCGAAGCACATGTGGCTGTTCGGGTGGGGTTTAAATAGCCTTGGAAGAAGTTCCAGGTATGTATCCTTCCTCCAATCAGGTATGTATCCTTCCACGACCACGCCCGGATGGTAAATTAGTCCCACAGGTAAAGTAGTTCCTTTCAGGCCTGAAGGAGGCCGGGATCCTGCAGCATGGTCTGCATCAGGTAAGTGCACCCAAGCATTCCCATAATGAGCCTGGCACCTATGGCGCCAGGACTGATGTCTTTTATGAGCCTGGCGCCATAGGCGCCAGGACACTGTCCAAAGGGCCCCTATATGGGGTTGCT
The DNA here is from genome assembly GCF_040938575.1 of Ambystoma mexicanum. Lineage (NCBI taxonomy): Eukaryota > Metazoa > Chordata > Amphibia > Caudata > Ambystomatidae > Ambystoma > Ambystoma mexicanum. The sequence goes on along the minus strand of NC_090931.1, from coordinate 1,361,695,908 downwards.
GGGTCCTTCCTTGGGGACTGGATGTCCGCTTTCGGGGACGCCGGGCTTGAACCGGCTCCCCGGGAGCGGGCAGCATGACAGCACTCCCCCCCAAGGCCCCTCCCAAGGTTGTTCCCTCCGGGGGTCTTGGTTTGTCTGGGAAGAGTCGGTGGAATTTCCTGACTAATCGAGGTGCATGCACATGGTCGCTGGGTTCCCACGACCTCTCCTGAGGTCCGTACCCTTTCCAATCAATTAGGTAGAACAGTTTTGACCTAAACATTTTTGAGTCTAAAATGTTCTTGACTTCGAATTCGGGCTCCCCATCTATTAGAATAGGTTCTGGAGGTTTGAGTAGTCGGGTTCCGGGTACCACTGGTTTCAGAAGTGACACATGAAAAACAGGATGAATTTGCATACTAGCTGGTAAATCAAGTTTAACAGCCACTGGGTTAATTATTGCCGTAATAGAATAAGGTCCCAGATATTTTGGGTTAAAAGTTCGAGGCCCTTTGAGTGGTAAATGTCTGGTAGCTAACCACACTTGATCCCCAATCTGATACGGAGGTGCTTCACTCCGATGTAGATCAGCATTCTCCTTGTATTTTCTCTTGGCTTGTTTTAAATGCGTAGTTGCCTCTTTGAAGGCTTGGGTAATTGTAGAATGCAGATGTTCTACTGCAGGCATTCCGAGGTTCTGAGGTGAGTCAAGGTTTGAGGTTCGAGGGTGATGCCCAAACAAAGTATAAAAAGGACTGTGGCCAGTTCCAGAGTGCACCGCATTATTATATGCGTATTCGGCTATCCAAAGAATGTCTTTCCAGTTGCTTTCAGATTGCTGTAACATACACCGTAAGTACTGTTCAAGGGTCTGATTTGTCCTCTCGGTCTGACCATCGGTCTGAGGGTGGTGACTGGTCGATAATCTTACGTCGATCTGCGCTATTTGACAACATTTGCGCCAGAAGTGGGAAATGAATTGGCTTCCCCGGTCAGAGATTAGTATAGATGGGAATCCATGTAGCCGAACAATATTTTCGAGGAATTCTTTGGCTAGGATAGAAGCTGAAGGTAAACCTTTCAAAGGAATAAAGTGGGCCATTTTGGAAAACAAATCCACAATTACCAGAATAGTATTGTACCCCGAACAAGGAGGCAAGTCCGTAATAAAATCCATTGATAGGGTGTGCCAGGGTGCTGGTGGTATGTCTAGAGGTTGAAGGAGACCGGCTGGTCTTTTCTTTTGACTTTTATTTTGGGCGCAAACACCACAGGACATCACAAAAGATTTAACATCTCTTCGCCAAGAGGGCCACCAAAATTGTTGTTTCACCTTTTCCTCTGTCTTGGCAATACCGGGGTGTCCCTCTATTAATGTATCATGATAACCGGAAATAACTAGTTCTTGTAATTCCTTATGTGGCAGGAATAAGCATCCTTGGAAATAAGGTAAACCATTATCTATGGTAAAGTCTGATCCCTTTTGTATCCATTCCTGTAAGGTTGTAGGGTCCAGGAGTTGTTTCACTCTGGCTTGAATGTCTTCAACCGTCTGTAACGAAGTCATGCCTAGAATCCTCTGTTCAGGAATTATTGGTACTGGTTCTGAGTTTGTATCAGATTCTCCCATTCCAATTCGGGATAAGGCGTCTGCTTTGCCATTCTTGCAGCCAGGTCGATAGGTAATCGCGAAATCAAATTCAGCGAAAAACAAAGCCCATCGGAGCTGCCGTGATGACTGAGCATTGGCGGTTTTCAAATACTGTAAATTCCGGTGATCAGTGATCACTGTGATGGTATGTCGAGCGCCAAGCAGATAATGCCGCCAGGCTTTAAAAGCAGACTTAATGGCTAACAGTTCTTTGTCCGTGATTGCATAATTAATCTCGGGTGCCGATAATTTTCTGGACCAAAATGCTACGGGATGCAGTTGGTTGGTTTCGGGATCTCTTTGGGACAGAACAGCTCCCATGGCTAGGCTGGATGCGTCAGTCTCGACAACATAAGGGAGATCTGGATGCGGGTGTTTCAATATAGGTGTGCAGGTAAACTTAGCTTTTAAATCCTGAAAGGCCTGCTCGGCTTCTTCAGACCATTCAAAATGTTTATTTTTCCTCAAGAGTGCAGTAATGGATTGTACCACGCGTGAAAATTCCGGGATAAACCTGAGATAGAAATTGGCAAAGCCGAGCATGCTTTGAACCCCTTTTACAGAGCTAGGTGATGGCCATTTGAGGATGGCATCCACTTTTCTTGAGTCCATTCGGACTCCTTTGGGTGTCAGGATGAAACCTAGAAACTCGACTTCTGTGGTATGGAAAACACATTTCTCCAATTTAGCAAATAGTTTGTGTTGGCGCAGTTTTTCAAGTACTGCCCTGACGTGTTTTCTGTGATCAGATTCCGAAGAGGAGTACACCAGAATGTCATCGACATATATGACAACACAAACATCGATGAGTTCCCGAAGGACATCATTCATGAAGTATTGGAAAGCAGCCGGCGCGTTACACAATCCGAAAGGCATCACCTGGTACTTGAATAATCCGTATTTAGTACGGAAGGCAGTTTTCCATTCATCGCCTTCTTTAACTCGTACCAGATGATAAGCCCCCCGGAGATCTAACTTGGTGTATATGCAAGCGTCCTTCACCTGGTCAAGGAGTTCAGGGATCAGAGGCAGAGGATAACGGTTTTTAACCGTTATCTGGTTAAATGCGCAGTAATCGATACAAGTTCTAAGGTCGCCTTCTTTTTTGGGCACGAAGAACAAAGCCGAGGATGCCGGGGACTTTGACGGGCGAATAAAACCATTAGCTAGGTATTGATCCAAATATTGTCTCAAATGCAGATTCTCAGGTTCGGTAAGGGCATAAATCCTGCTACAAGGGGGTTGTGCACCGGGCACCAGATCGATTTGGCAATCGTACGATCTGTGAAGAGGTAACGTGTTGGCCTGTTCCTTTTGGAAGACATCCTGAACGTCTTGGTATTCCGGAGGTAGTTGCATGGAGGCAGAGGTTACAGATGCTAGATTAATCTTCAGGTTTTCTGGGTAGCAGGTTTGTGTACAATCCGGGAAGGTTATTCTCTTAGCTCGCCAATCAATTCGAGGATTATGTGTCTCTAACCAAGGGATTCCAAGAATAACCTGAAACTGTGGAGCCTTGATTACATCAAACACAACACCCTCCCGATGGTCGTCGGGACCAATAAGAGTCACCTCAGTAGTGGAATGTGTTACCGGTCCAGAGGCAATTTCAGTTCCATCGACTGTGGTGATGACATCTTTGCTGGTTTTAGGACGGAGAGGGAGGTTAATCCTAGAGACCAATTCACGATCCACGTAGTTTCCAATAGCCCCACTATCGATGTATGCCTTTATTGCATGCAACCGCTTAGGCTGTTCTGGATCTACGAGAACCATTGGCACAATGAAATGCGAGGTCTGAGAGTTAGTTTTCAAGCTCGGCAAGCGGACCCCTACACTTGTCGGACGGAGTCGTTTCCCGAAACAGAGTCTTCATGGTTTTTATCAGCGGCTCCTACCGCCTTTCGGGGCAGTTTTGGCGGCCAATCTCGTAGAAAGTGTCCAGAATTCCCACAATAAAGACATAATTTTAACTGCCGCCTCCTTTCACGTTCCTTTTGAGTTAAGGGTCCTTTAACCCCTCCAATTTGCATAGGCTCAGAGACATCAACTCCCTTGGGATTAGCATGGGTCCTGACCAACACCTGGGTCTCAAACCTGGACCGATCTGCTTTTCTGCTTTGAAGTCTGTGATCCAATTGGACCACTAAGTCTATATACTCTGTGCATTCTTGGGGCGGATTTACAACTTGGGCCAAGACATCTTTAAGTTCTCCGCGAAGGCCTCGATAAAACAACGTGACTCTTTTATCCTCTGGCCATCCCGTTTCCACAATTAGTCTACTAAAGGTTGCAATATAGGATAGGAGGTCCTGATTGCCCTGTCGCAGGGATAGAAGTTTGTCATCCAGAGCCTGCCCCTGAGAGTGTCGAGCAAATAACCTTTCCATGCTTGCTTGAAACCTTTGAAAATCACAGAGAATTGGGTCATCTTGAGTAACCAGTGGAACTGACCAATCGGCAGCGCAGCCGCTGAGATATGACAATACAAAGGCTACCTTGGTCTGATCATTAGGGAAGGCCCCAGGTCTGCATAGGAAGTGCAAACGACACTGATTCATGAATACGGCGAATCGTTTGGGGTCCCCAGCAAAGCGTTCGGGTGGGGCCAGCGGCATGTTTCCAGGTAGATTAATCTGCACAGGGTTACTGGAAACCACAGGAGCGGGGTTCCCTCCGGAACCAGGTAGAGGAGTTTGCCCAGCTTGACCTTGCAAAAGCTGTCTGGCCAGGTCATCAGTTCTTTCCTTTGATATTATTAATTCCCTCCTGAGGGCATTAGTCTCTTGACGAGCGGCATGTACTTCGGCCCGTAATTCCCCCAGTAATTGGGCCAACTGATCAGTCTCAGAACTTTCCATAGCGCCTGGGTGGGAATTTGTAGGAAGGCTTCGTGTTCTGTTACGCTCACCTGACTCCCACGGAGGCGCTGGCCTGGTTCACGCTGCTGTGACCTCTTCTAAGGTGATGCGCAGGGTTCGGAAGACGGACTGGACTGGGCCCCCAAATCTGGCTTGTCTGGCTCGCAGAAGTATCCTTCTGTAGCCGAAAATAGGGGATTAACTGTCTGCGGGGTAATGCAATCGGCCTCCCACTTTACCCTCTCACCCTCCTTGAAACCCTTCTGTGATTTCTCGTAGCGTCTCACCTTAGGGTCTGGAAGGACAAGCTCTCCATCCTGCTTCTGATACAGGGGCGCGTTGGTATCCAGTTACTTCACTGGATTTTTGGATTGGTGAGAACCAAACTTGCTTGGCTTCCAGGTAAGTTTTTTTGATAAGAGTTTCCCCTTGTGTCCATGCATTAATGTACTAATGCTAGTGTCTTTTTCCCCATAGGGGCCGGGGTATGGAATGCCGGGGAACAGGCACCGACCCGAGATGAGAGGTGAAATCCTTGTAGAAATCAGGTAAGTCTTTAATGAGCGTTTTTGGTAATGTCTTTTCATTCGCTCATTAACGCTGATGTCTCTTTTTCCCCTTAGGGGCCGGGGTCCGGAAATGCCAGGATGCGGCGCGGACCCGAAATGAAGAGGGAATGAATCAACAGGTAAGTCTTAACATGGAGATTTAGCTTTCCTTATTCCCTTCTCTCTCTCACCTTTTGTCCTGGTGTTTTTCTCTCTAGGCGCTGGGGCGTGACTGCGAATCCGGATGATCGCTGCTGAACATGGAGGCGCCCTGTAAAGGTGAGTGGAATGCGGCGCTGCAGCGATCGACGCGATGAGATTTTAAATTAAAGTCTTCCTTTTCAGGATTGTCGGCGAGATGTCTCCGGGATGCGGATTTTAGCAGGTAAGGACTTTTCCTTCTTCTGTTCTCTTCTTCTCTTCCTTTGCAGGTGATCCAGGATGCCGGCAGGCGTGGCAGAAGTCAGGATGCAGGAGCAGACACGGTGAGCGTCCAGCTGCTAGATGCAGAACAACGCGAAGCACGTGTGGCTGTTCGGGTGGGGTTTAAATAGCCTTGGAAGAAGTTCCAGGTATGTATCCTTCCTCCAATCAGGTATGTATCCTTCCCCGACCACGGCCGGATGGTAAATTAGTCCCACAGGTAAAGTAGTTGCTTTCAGGCCTCAAGGAGGCCGGGATCCTGCCGCATGGTCTGCATCAGGTAAGTGCACCCAAGCATTCCCATAATGAGCCTGGCGCCTATGGCGCCAGGACTGATGTCTTTTATGAGCCTGGCGCCATAGGCGCCAGGACACTGTCCAAAGGGCCCCTATATGGGGTTGCTGGGTCCTTCCTTGGGGACTGGATGTCCGCTTTCGGGGACGCCGGGCTTGAACCGGCTCCCCGGGAGTGGGTATCATGATATTATCATTGTCGCACAAAGCACTTTAAAGGGGAGCACAAGTCACTTTTCATTCTTGAGAGTTTAAGGATAGATATTACTCTGTGATATGTTTAGGTCTTGATACAAGAATAAATGATGATTTCAGAAATTATCACTCTGGAATTTGGTATTCAGTTTCAATAACAGGAAGTGTGAATAACGATAGGTACTTTAGTTATAAGTACCTAGAAAACCTATTATATTTAATATTTGTTTGTGATATTAAGGTTTTGAGATACACCTACACAACTTTAAGGTGAATAAGGTTATGTTGTTTTGTTGGACTCTTATGACACAACTATACTTCATTTTTTCCCAGTCCAATGGATAACTGCTTACAGTGGTTTTGAGTTGTTAGAACATACAGATTGTTCGGAACACCATAGTGCTCCTTATCTATTAGTTTGTTTTCTCTGAGGCACTTCACTTCTCTCAAGGAAGCTGTTCAAATGAAATCAATGTTTTCCATATTATTGATGAAATTAGAACTTTTTAGCGGTTCATATGTTCTCACACCATCCCCTTATCACACCATCCCCTCTTCATTATTACCAAATTAATTCTCACTCCAAAAGGTTCCTTGAAGATTGTTCACTAGCCTATACAGAAATTAACATTAATGTTAGGATTTGTTCTGTGGCAAACTGCTGCCTCCTTTGTCTTTCACTAAACTGAAGAAAAACAGTGTATCTCATATTCATTATGACATAGACATAGATATAAGTGTAATCATTGTATACATGATTATAACTCCACACCATCTTTTCACTAATTTGTGTGGTGGTATTGGGTCATGGGTCAGAATGTCAATTTCCACCATCCCCATTCCCTCTGCCATACAACTATTACAGCATTCACACGAGCACACCATTTATGTGTTGGTGTAAATACTGTGGATTTATATGGAATCTGCCTGCTTTTTACACCAGCAAAAAGAAGGCAGTTTCCATAGGAAAGCAATTGTAAATGCTGCCTGCCTGTGCAAAGGATAAAAAAGGCAATTTTGTAGGCATTGTACACCTCGTTTCTTTTCAATTTGTAGTGCTAATGAAGAAAATTGCCAGGAGTGTAACTGTTTGCTCCTAAATCTCACAAATGCTGTGAATAACCTTTAGTTGATAGGAGTGAATATATTTTTCAAGACATTGATGAGTATTGGTCGATGTTCATTTTCACAACTGGGATTTGTACCTCCATGTGAGATTCAGAGTTTCCACCAGATCTACGTCCACACGGATAATTGTATGATGTAATTTGTCTGCACCTTTTTAAAGTGATAACAAGGTATTTGACCAATTTCTCGGACCATTCAACCATCCAATGTGTAACGTTTGTTGGTGCAGGCCTTCCATCAGAGGCATCACTTTAGCTTTATCCCAGTTTACTATATACCCTTTGAGTTGTCCATATTGCTGAATGTTACAGGTCTTACTGATGTCCACATGCAAATGGCAGCCAGCAAAACTTGTGTTCTCTCCAGCCTTTGACTAGCCTGTTTCATCCCTTTGATCTCTTATTCTTGGAGGCTACTGTTTTTGGAAAAATGTACCCATCTAGTTCTCGTATCATTGTTGCCTTTTCACATGCAGCCAACATGACAATCAATAAGAAGATACTTTAGGCGTGGATGGCAAAGATGCAAAATTAATGCATCACAGGCACATGCAATGAAAGTATGAAAACAGAGTTTCAAAGGGTAAACAAAATCAAACAAATAATTAATAATAACATAGCTTGTAATATGTCAGAACAGAAAGTACATAACCTCCTGTGCTTGACCAGTGTTAATCTTTGGTTTCACAAACATACAATGATTCAGTCACTTCCATACTTGTCTCAAAAAACAAAGTAATGCAACAGATACAATGTCGTGGGTGTTGGGTCTGTGCTAACCTATCAATAATTTCCACAATTATAAACATTTTCAGAGATTCATGAACCTACTAATTCAAAGCATATTTAAGCCATAGCGTTGTGCTCTTCATCAGGGATTCAAATCATTCTTGTATCCACAAACCTCTCCTTGTTTCATTAAAAGTAGGATTGAGTTTCTCCTCAACTTACGTAATGTTCCAATCTGTATTCATATTAAATTCTCAAGAATTTGTATTAATTATTAATGTCTCAAGATCAACATTTTGCAGCAGCTTGGTTCGTTCTCCAATGTGGTTTGTTGTCCATGCTAAAATTCTTTGCATAAGGGTTACCCTTCAAATGAAGAAGTTGACGTTTCAATGATTCAGATGGTCTGGACAGTGGTTAGCCTAGCATAAATGTCATTGAATGTAAGGTTACAAGTTCAATGTCCCCTGCCATTCCTATCAATAGTGCCCCTGGAATGCCCGCCCTCGAGGCTCAGTGCCATCCTTTATGATGACTGGATTATGCACAACGTCCCAAATATAGAGTACATTTACATAACACAACACATTGTTCTTCTATAATGTAAATATTTAATATGCATATTGTATAGACTTTGTATATATGATGATGTTTAATGTTATTCCCCCATGTCAATGTACTAATGCTGCAATGTACAAGTTACTCCTCCACTTTGAAGCCGAGTGTGTGCGCGCAGCAAATACTATGACTAAATCAAAAGATATGCAGGTGAATTTACCCCTAATTAATTGTGGCTTAATTTGTCCTGGATCAGTTACGTGTCATTCTGTCATTCTGTCTGTCATTTTGCAATTACAATAACACTGCCATGTTGCATGGCCCAGTGATTGCATAATGTGTTTTCAAGTTCATTGCAATGGTGTTCTGAAAGGCAAACCAGACACCTGTGTCCTACCCAAGTATCAAGCATTATTACAATAAACACTGATAGCTGTCCATTTGCTTGGTCAGCATTACTACTGATGCTCAGGTTCATTAATAGTGCTAGCGAATGTTAAAATGCCTTCAGGGTGGCTGACATATATGAAGTGCATGAAAATGAACATTCTTAACAGTGATCTTAGCTGGACCAAAGTAGGGGCAGCTGTAACATTCAATCATATTGTTTTCCTTAAACGTAATTGATGATTAACATGAAATTCACTGAACTGGGCATTTTGTGAACGACGGGACAGACAAGAGGAGTAAGAATGAGAAGCAGGTGCACAAGCCAAGACCGGGAAGGATCAATGTGACAAGAGCAGCCAATAAAAGGGCAGAATTGATGATCGAGCCGCTCTTTAGCCATAGCTATTTTCTCTGTTTTACAGATGTTCTTGTTCATGCGAATCATGTATGTGTGCTTAAACACCATTTAGCGTAACAGCAACATAACATAATATTAAAAGGCATACAACCCTGTCGTTTGACTTTCTGATTGCAGGAGTTGAATGGCGTACCATGTGTTTGACCTCTGACGAAATGCGTGTGCAATGCATCCATCTCAGGATCAGATTTAGTCTCTGACAGCAAAGGGTGGACACATGCGGCTCATCACATGTAGCTGTTCACAGTATGGATGCCAAACTGCAGAGCAGGGTCAGACTGGGACAAGAAATAGGCCCGGACACCCAAAAGAAAGTGGCCCACCCCTTGCCTCAAAAAGTGGCCCTCAAACCATCATCCCTGAATCGCATCAATTCACAACTTTACGGAAATTGCTACTTATGGAGGGTTCATGTGTCTGTTGCATGTTATGTTTTGCGTAAACGCTTGAGAAATGGATAACATTCCTTTTGTTCCTTTAAAAAAATATCATCACATAGCTAGACTCAAGACATGTCTACTCGTTGCCACCAGTAATGAAAATATAGATGTATTTAATAAGCAGTACAGCCAAATGATGACATTGGAAAGTATGACATTGGAAATACCAGTTGTATTTATGCTCAAATATTACATTACAAAACATCTCATAAAATAACATAACTTTGCATACAGTTCTGTGACAGAGTCCACAGCTCTGAGGCGCAGGAGTGCCTGGTTTTCAGCATGGGGCATCTCACTATATGAGTTCAGCCATCCACTCTGATGGATGGGGAGGATCAGCCACAGCACATGGTCCTCTTGCATAGCAATGGTGGTGAGGAAATAGGCATCACTGATGCCCACTTTTTCACTCCCATGGCCATGAACCCTAGAACACATATTGTGCAATACAGAAGGGAAGCGCTTGCACTTTCATTCAGTACCAGGACAAAAGTTTGGTAACTTCAAGGGATTTTTTATAATGTTTAACTCCACCTCTTGGTTCGAGATGTAGTACAATAAAAAAGGTTTCTGATATCATCATTACCAGTGTAATTACTGCATGAAATATTCCTGTGGCATAGTTAATGTGATAATTGTGCTAGGCCCCATATCAAACGGGGGATATAAACAGAAGGTATAAAAGAATGCCGCCTTTTTTCCGTATGGGCAAACTCATAATGAAGTCCTAATTGTTTACTGTGTGTTTCATGGTATCAGTGAATGACATCCTCAGACTTCAGTCAGAAGCCTGAACAACGGACCAATGAATCCCATGGACAAGTCTGCAATATTACAAGGCTTTGCCATAGGTAGATGCATAGCAGTAGCCAAATACCAATGAACACAGCATCAAATAATTGAACAACTGAATCATACCACACAACTACCTGTTCTAGTACAGGGAACGTGAGTACCCTATGGCAGCTCCCCTTCTAACACTGTGTATATAATTCGTCCATAACCTATATCTCCTGCTTTTAACCTCTGAGTGCACTCTCTCCATTATTTCAAATTCTACATGAATTCTTCTTCCATTCCTGTCATACCCTATTGATGTCTTCTATACAAATAGAGGAAGCTGTTGCTTCCTAAGGAGTTTTGCAGTACATACAATATAACACAGACATAAATGCTAACGTGTAAAGTCTGAAATGAGGGAAGCGCTGTTGTGTTGTTGGATGAGAGGCGGGTCATGTAAAATGATGGTGCATAGTCGTACAAAGTTGTGGCATGGGGAGAACATTTCACCCTCTTCCAGTTGAGTGAAAAGAGGCGAATTGGTCCATGACCACAGAAGAAATCAAGGGGCTGTTAACAGCCGGGGGATCAATTAATTCAGTATCATTCACAGCAATAATTTGCAGTTTAGGAATTTCATGCTGCAAACATAAGAGTCATGAACGGTTCAAAACTGGACTCTCATGGGCTGATTCCAAAATGTATAATGGTCTCCAAAATGTTTTGCTATCGGAGGAGAGCTGTTTAGAGACAAATGACCGTGACAGATGAGCAAGAGGCAAATCTCTGGCACTGTCTATCTAGAAATCCCCGTCACTCTCACAACTGCTTTCTCCCTCTTTCAATGTCTCCATCTCTTTGGAAGTCTGACGTGCTGCTATACATTCTCCCCATCACTCCATTTCTCTATTGCTCTATACATTAATGACCGTCACTGCACCTGTCTGATTGCATCTGTTTCTCTCTTGATGCCCCGAATGTTGGTCCCACTGACTCTTTCTACATGCTCACTTTTTCTCTCTGTTCGCTTCCCTGTTTCTATCTGCATTTATCTCTACCACTCTTTTCAGATTTCTTTTCTTTTCTGTGTTTCTGTTTTCTTTTATATCATGGTACTGCTAGAACCTTTAGTCATCTGCATGTAATCACCAGGCACCTACAAATTACCTGAGTTTGCATATACAGCCTCAGCTCTGCAAGTTGTTGGCCGAATACCTAATAGAGCAATGTTTAACATTAGCTGACTATGAGTAGCAATTGCCACTCCAAGGCCATACCATTTGTAGGCGCCCTCCCCGTCTTTAGACGTGCAAAGAATAAATGAGACTCTCCCCAGACGGGGAATAAGGCTAAGAGGATAGGTTGAGTGAGTTCAATAATAGTTTATATATTTGGCATCCATAGAACTCTGCTGCCCAAGAGTGCTCTAACAATAATCACAGTTACATCATATTATAAAGGTACATTTCGTCATACATGATGCAATTAGTGTAGGGTGTCAAAGCGGTACATGATTAGTCAGCAAGTATAGGCACATATGGCGATGACGACACTGTTCCATCTGGATTGGTTGCTCCTTCGCTGGGAGGATAGACTTCACGTGACTCGTTGCCAGTGTCCAGGAGGGGTGAAGGTCAGGTTGTTGTGAGGTGGGGTGATCACTAACTAAGCTAACATAATACATCTCTGTGAAGCATGCATTAAATAATTACTTTGCCATTCGTTTGAACAAATCATTATAAACCTATAAACATCTTACATGTATTTACATCAGCAATAACAGTCGCTTATATAGAGCATCAGGTTAAAGGGCTTTGACCATCATGATAGCATTGATTGAAGCCAGGGTCTGGACTCGTAAAGATCCTGAGGTACATTGGCATTTGTTAGTATTGGGAAGCGATATATTATGACAGGGGTCTAATGTTAGTTGGGGGTCTGCTTGGTGGGCATCATGATGGGGTCACATATTTGGTACATCAAGAGAATATCTTGCAGGGACAATGGGTTACACTGGCAGTAATTTTCCAAAGGCAAGGATGAGGGGGCATGGACAGATTTATGGAGATGTATGCTTGGCTCAAGCCGGTTCACATGCAGGGCAGTGATCTCAGAGGGAGAGAGGGTTTTTACATTAGTTCTTTGTTGCAATTACCTCCGGAATCAGCGTGAGAATGGAGCCGCACAGTTTTCCAGACACAGTTAGAGAAAATGTGGGGGTCATGTGTGCTGCGTGTGCAGCGCTGCAAAGGGGAGAGAGCCTTTTTGTATTATCGCAGTGCGGCCTAGTTACCAAGATGGCGTCAAGGGGGTACAAAGATGGATGCCTTGAGTCCTGCGCGATGGTCCCTTCTACACAAATGCCAACCAATGCTGAAAGTGCATAAGGTCGATGGGGGAACCCCTCACCATTGGAGGCGCATGGTGAAAGTTTGTACTAAAGAGAGGGGGGGCCTATTGGCCCCTTACTCCCACACACATTTAAGAGGTCTTTCCACAGATGGCAATGGTGGTGCCTAGTCACACCTGCATTCTTCAGATCTCTTTTTGTCACTTTCGTCATGGCTTGAAAAGTTACATTAAGCTGACTAATAAAATAAGAAGTTTGGGCAGGTCAGAAAAGCCAATTAGCGAGCACCTTGACGTTGAGAGGGCACAATCTCAACTGCCAATGCCCTCTCATCTCAAAAACGTTCCTTCCATGAAGCACTCTCCAGACAGACGATCTGCGCAGTCACTAGCTTTAGTGTGATTTTTATATGATAGTGGTCACCTTGAAATGAATGAGGCCCTCAGACAACCAGGTCATCTCACACTAATTGGAAATATCCCCATCTGCTGTTGTGTTTGGAAGGTCTCCAGTCCTAATACATGATGATCATGGGCCAGTATATGTCACCCTCATGGATATAAGGGAGCTTGTGGGTCCTAGTATTATGTACCATACAGAAATGATGAGCTGTAATGTTTCTTCTTGCCAGACACAGCGGGATGGTTGGGTACCCCTCATGACTGAGAAACCTACCACCGGCACCATATGGACACTGGACCATCCATCACCACAGATCGCAATGTCAAGTCTTGATGGCAGAACTGACATGCTTTGGTCGACGGTACGATGGAGGCAGCTATTTCACCAGAAATCTTTCCTTTCACTCTGTCAGAACCGAGCCCTCATGTGCTTCTCAACCCCCACCACTGGGCTCCTAAATAAAAGCAACACCCAAGCCAATAATCTGCCAAATACAGTTTGTTTCAGGTTCGCAAAATACAGCACATACCTATTCGACCAAAATGCAAATTATAAGTTAACACTGTTAATCACAATTAGTCTCTCTTTTGCTAAATGCTGCATGTTTAACCCAGTTAGCGGAGACAGGATGTAGCATGGCCGAGCTACCGGTTCTTTCCATAACCAGTTCTATCTTGAGTGTGTCTATGCGAGTGTTGCACTGACTGCATTAGATATTTGCAAGAAATAGTGGACTATCCCAGTTTATCTGAGAACCTAACCTGTCAAAACAGCCCGAAGCAGCTTCTGATCTATCATGGGCCCTCCCCACACCACATCCGTCTAAGCCTCAACCTGGGCACACAACAGCTCTCAGTCAAACGGGTGAGCTCGTGGATGGGGGTGGAGGGCTGTCCCTCTGCACATCACGGAAGCTGACAAGGCACCTCACACTCTGGATTGTAAACAGGTTTTGCAAGCGCGACCGTCCAGTGGGCTCAAACAGGTCAAACATGACAAGGCACTCACAGACCCAATGCTTAATCCATATTGCAAACAGAGTTGGGGAAATCAATCAACCTATTTCACAGCACACCAGCCTCTCTCCTCTCTCCCAGGTTCTGTTTGCAGTGCCCAAGCATGCCCACGCCCTGAATTGCCAAACGCAACCATTTTCAGTAAAAAGGAAATAGGCCAGCTACAAAAAGAAATGCGTTCATAAACTTGCATTTAAAATATATTCCCAACAATAAGCGCTCTTGGACAATCCTGCCCAACAAAATGCCAGGCGTGCACGTAGGGAAAAATTTAGAAAATTGGTACTCACATATAACACCTCCTGCATTGTGGACAGGGCTCGGGGTGTGCTTCTGCACAGCGGGATGTAGGACAGGTAGAGCTTGTGAGCTGCCAAGAGAACCCCACATGGCTTTCACAGTGTGCATGTGCGTGCGTGCACCCAAATGAAAATGCTGGGCCAGCCAGGCCCAGCCAATTAATCACCTCTGCTGCTCCAGGCACGCAGAGTCTAATTGACTCGTTGTGCTGTCAGTGCTGCTATTTCCCTGGTCCTGGGCACCAAGACAGCAAAGTTGCTTTCAACTTTGCAAGTGCAACAACAATTTATTGGCATCTGCAAAGTTGAAAGCAAATTGCAAATGGACTCTGACTGCAGTCTGCAGACAGTGCAGTGTGAGATGCGAGCTGAGGTAGGGGGTTAGTGTTAGTGATTTTGTTATTACAAAACAAAAAATGAGGAGAGCGGCCTGCCACCTGATCAGCGCCATGTGGATTCCATGGCCAGCCAGGCACTGAGAGGCAGGCCAGTGAGCATGGCCTCTCTTGTCTCCAGTCCTGTCCTTGCATGATAATCAAAGCAAGGTAACGTGTGTGTGTTACCTTGCTTTGATGAATGCTGCTGCCTGCGGCCATCCCCAATCTGCGGCGAGCTGGCTCCTCACTCCGCAGGCAGCCAGAGAAAAAGTAACTAACGTTCCTTAAAGTAACATGAGTTACCAATAATGTTAATATTGGACATAAAACTGGCCCGCGGTGGCTGTCCATAAAACCGGCCCCCAGGCGCTCAAATTCGTTCGGCCAAGACCGATTGCCCAATCCAACCCTGCTGCAGAGTGACCATGGGATATCATTGCAGCTTGATACAGCTTCACAAACACACACAGCTGTCTGTGTGCATTGCCCTCCAGAATCAAATGAAAGGACCACCATACCAACTACAGTAACAATTGTTCAGCTTTAAATGATAGAGATATAGATTTTGGTTAAAAAGTCAAAAAAGTATGGTGTCTCTTGTATGCTTTATTTGTAACCCATAGAAACCATTGAATCACATGCGGTCACAGTGACCACCAAACCTTTCTTTTAAGGTACTGCTTCTGCTCAAAGTGTGTTAAGTGGAAACACATAGATTTGTTTTTAATGATTGTCTCTTGATTGTGAGCAAACTCTGCAGCTCCATCATGCACCAAAAATAGTCAACTGAGCTATATTCTTTCTCTCATTGGAAGGATATTTGAAGTGGTGACTGCTTCTGCAAATGAATACAATGAATTTCTATTCTTCATGTAGGCATTTCCAAGCCCAATTATTACGGACTGTGCAGTCCTTTTCACCCAGCAACACTGTTTAATTAATTACTCCTAAATCTATGAATCCCAGCACATATGATCTTATTTGTCAAGCAAGCAGGATTATTTCGTTATTTATTCACATATTTAGGTATTTATTGTCGATTTGTTATGCACCTTCTGTGACACAACGTCACTTTGTTGTGCGAAACGTCGAAAGGAAGGAAGGATAGAACCAGTGTTTAAAGACGTATAGATTTCATATGAAATCTGGATAGAGAGCAAACAGTGCCAGGCAATACAGCTGTTGTATTAGACTTGAAATATAGGTGTATATCTGTGATAGTGTATATAAAACCAGTGACACGCAAGGCCACGCCAGCACCTGTTCCCAAACGAGAGTGAACATGCAGAATAAAAAAACTAGAATAAGGTGCCATGTTGTGTATGCCACTGCCATGCAGAATGTAACACAAGCAGGATAGAGTTAGTTTTGCCACACTGTAGGGAGCTAGCTTGCTTACATTATAGGAAGGGGTAGGTTGCTGAATACACATAGAGGGATAAATGGGAGTATACACCGTCAGGAAGGGTATATATGTAAAGCAGCATTATAAATGGAAAGAGGAGCACCTTTCTTCCCTTTTGCAAGGCCCTGCACAGCACATGGTTAAAAGCACAGAAGTGTGGTTTAAATAGTTTAATAGGGTTTTTTGTTGGTCCACAATGGTGTTCAGATGACTGAACATGCCAAGGCTGAGACAAAGGGAGGATAGGTCTGTTTGTTGTATTTTAACTGTTAAATGTACCATATTCTCTTAAACTGCCTATGCAGACTATTATCGCTTCAGAAATTCAAGGTCTCTGAGCGACTGTTGTTTTTTCCTTGTTCCCACCCTCCTTGAACGCCTTGAAATACTTGCCTGTGTATAGGCTATTTATAAATAAACAATACAATACCATACCATAGCGGAAACTGCATGAATTGGCCTTTCCCATGGTTTCAGATTAGATAACCAACAATTAGGTTTGTTATGTTGCTAGCAGACAGAAATATATCTTCATTCGCCAGGTGCATGCTGTAACCTTGTCAATAACACACTAGCGAGATAATGGTGAAAGCATTTGAACGCACACGCGAGGAACACATTGACAGTATGAATAAATGGTAAGATAAAACGTATGATACATTGGCCTCAAACTGCAATGAATTAGCTATGCACATCACGACCCAATTAGATCAAACACCTGCAAGCAACAGAATGTATCAGAAGGGAGTACACTAATAGCTATCCAAGGTTGAGCAAAATCTCTGGGAGATTGGGGCCTGGCATGGAAAGATGAGATTGATGTGAGTTTGATATTTGTTCCACCAGGGCAATGTTTCAATCTCACCTTTCCCTCCAGAAGTTAATTGTACTGTTGTGGATAAAGGTAAAACCCAAGGCCACATCTGTAACATAAACCAGTATTGTAATATGTCAGAATGTTGCGGTACCAACCAAATAGAGCACGGCCCATGAAGTACAGGACATGACATCTTGCATAGTGGGAGGAAGCCTCGGCAGGCTCAAAGATAATGATCATCCAAATAGAACAAAATAATATATATACTAACATAGGTGTTTTTACCCTAACAACCATTGGCAGCTTTTCAATATTGTTGTTGATGATGTCATTTATTTAGTGTATAACCCCTGGGGTACCAGGAACTGATTGAGAACATCTGTGGAACTCCTACCAGCGTAATGGAGTACATAAAGTGGGTTTCTTTGTGGACCTTGGTATGCTCCCTTATATTGGGTGGTGTGGTTGAATGGGAGCTTATCTACATAGTGGATGCCTCTGGGAGTGTTACAGAGTCTTCAGAGGGTTGAAGGCTACTAGCCACACCCATTGGACAAAGGTGTTGACCCATTGAAACCAGAATCTGTGTGCACACATGAGGGGGTTAGCAGGTGCCGAATTCTGCTAGAGTCCTATCCAATCTCGGAGGCAAACATGATGAACCCAAGGAAGTGCAGGCAGTTGAGAGAGGTTTCGCATTGGAGGACCTCGGAAATCCTGGAATGTGAGTATACTCATGCACAATGAATTATAGCTATGTATATATGCATGATTTGTATTTTGTTTAAGTGTTGAGGCCAAGAAGAAGAGGTAAAAGAGATATTTCTGGAGAACTAAAGAGTAATATACAGTTGATGTGACCCAGAGAGCCCATGTTTTTGTAGAAATAGAAATTCTAAAGAGATATTGAAGAAGAGGACACCCCTATTGTATTAAGGGAAGACTGAATCATGTAATTTTAGTTTTGTGAATAAAAGAGGATATTCCCTGAGGTGGAGGGCTTGCTGTGTAGCATGGCATGGCCCAATATATGAGGAGAGGACATGGTTATATAGTAGTGCTGTTTTTTGTATAATTATTGATTGTTGCATTTTGGTAGAGTAGAATTGTTTTGTATTGTGAAGAGTTGACGTATGTGATGATGTATTTATATGTGTGAAAGTGTTTTAGTTGGATTGGAATTTTGTTTAAAGCGTTTTTTGGGGTATATAATAAAAAGTGGAATGATTTGATTAAGGGAAAAAAGGGAATAAGGTGATGGACGCTGCTGGAACAGCATCAATTGACACATTTGGTAAGTAGAGTACATTATTTTGTATTATGGAAACCACGCTGGCACACATCTCCAAATCACTCCCCCAATATCGGGAGAACGTTTTAATGTATCACACACAATGGATACAGGAAATGGCAAGTAAAAGGTTTAGGCCATGGCTCAGGTAGGGAACATGCATGAAGGAAGTACTGCAGCACATGCATAAACATTTGACTGCCACATATAAGGGAAAGAAGTTTGAAAACAGATTAAGCATTCTTGAAATATGGAAGATGTTTGAGGAAGAGGAGGAAAGCAAGTTCAATTGTAGTAACATGAGGCACAATTGAATAGGCATTCTGCCAACTGCTCCTCCTCCTCCGCAATGATTTCCAGTGTCGACCGTACCTTTACAGCTCCCGTAACAGCCAGCCATGGGTTATACCAATTCCCAGTTCACCCCCGATGAAAACAGTGACACAAGGACAAGGCAGATACAAGTGGACACACAAAACTTTCTTGCGTTACAGTAGAGAATGATGCGCGGTGGCACTTAGAAGACCAGGTGTTAGAAGCAAAGGAACTAGAGAAAGAGAGGCATGCAAGAAGAGAGGAACACAGCATAGGGAGATCTCCAGATAAATGGAGAGCAGGACAAAATATGTTCAAGGTAGACAGTTGTGCTGTCGAGGACCCCTAAGTGAGACTGCCAGCAGAAGTTACTGTGCAGAGGTAGAGGGGGGAAAGGCCAAGTATGCTGGATAGAGTGAGTGACCCAATAAGGAGCAGAGTCATTTCTCTGAGCGTGGAAAACCCTAGTAGTATTGATTATGGCTTAGTGCATGGCAATGAGTAAGAGCTATGGGAGGATAATGATGATGCATTTGATGTTGTCCAGGGCAATGATCAGCAAACTGAAGAGGAAGGGGTACCAGGGCCTCCATTTCCCACACCCCTGATAAAAACAAGAAGAAAATCACTATATAGAGATAGACTACAATGCCTACCAGGTCATATGAGCGTGACAACAGGGAAAACAGTAAATAATGTACCCACAAAAATGAAGCAGAGCATACAGCTTCTCTTGTTACAGGAGGGGACATGATTGGCTCAGTATATCCTGTGTCCCCACACAGATAAAGATCATCTATAGCTAAATTGCCATTCCTTACAGCAGGGGAAGGCAAATGGATTAATGAACTGGAAAAGAGAACAACAGGAATAATGATACCTTTGGGGGATATGGCGAGTTTAATTGCTTCAGTAGTGGGAGACCAGGCAGATGACCTGTGGAAAAAGGAAAGATATGCAAGGCTAACAGCAAACAGTAATCAGCACGATGAATCACCATTTAATAATTGTAGGGCAAACATGTGGCATTAAGAGTAATGTACCAAGATACAAAGACATGATTGGAAAAATGAAGTAAAAAATGAAATCAGTTGAGGACCCTGAGCAGTATATTGAGAAGATGAAAGAAAAGTGGTGCTTAGAAAAAAAGTGGGAAGGGACAAAAATATTTCCACTTTGCACTTTTCCTCTTCCCCCTTCCCCTGCACTTTTGCAAACTGAATGACACCTGGCCTAGTAGGATTGCCGTCTCTGTCTTCCCTCTGTTACCCCTCCCTTGTCTCGTCACACCTTGAAACTCTTGTGTATAGGCATATTATAAATGCCATATCATATCATCGGTTATCACATCAAATGCCAAGGTCTTCCTGACAGCATGCAAGCTCAAATATGTAAGGTAGTAGAGATAGAGATTAAAGCATTGCCTGAAATACAGTTGCATATTGTTCATTTGTGTACGTTGAAACAGGAGAATAAAAGGAATAAAGTAGAAGAAAAAATTAACAAGGAAGCTAAATTAGTACAAAAGAGTTTGGAGAGGAAAAATATCAACAGAGTTACTGGCAGGCAGGACAAATGGGATTTAATGGACGAAAAGGAGAACAGATGTAATATGCAAGAGAGAGAGAGAGACCTCACAAAAGGGTAAGGGGAGGAGGATTTTGACAAGCATATGAAGGTGGATTTGACAGAGGTAGACATCAAATTGGTGGCAATGGGAATTTTGGAAGACACTGGGCCTCATTCCGGGTCCAGCTGTAACCCTGCCTGTGGTACCGGTGGATTGCCGCTAGACCCGTACAAATATACTGGTGCCGGACATCTCAGTGCCACCGGCTCATTACGAGTCAGGCGTCTGGGAAGTCAGGCACCGGTAAATTTGGTAATCCCCATTCCAATAGAGTGCGGGTGGGGACACGGAAGCACTGGCACTGTTTCTAACGGTGTGGTGCTTCCATGATGGGTTTGCTTACAATGACCGCTGTGCACAGTAGGGCCAGACATGTTGGCCACAGTGGCACTGGCAGGCAAACACGTAGTTTGCTGGTCCTGAACAAAGGGTGCCAGTGAGCTTACCAGCACCCTACTTTCCGGAACGGCAACCTTGTCATGAGGCCCAATGTTGGACATGTGGGATAACATGACATTATGCGAGTAGGTGCAGAAGCAGAGGAAGGGCAACACACTTTGCACCCACATATCCTCCACAGAAGCATATTCTTATGATGCACCACAAGCACAACAGATGCCATATGCCCCAACAAATAGTTTGGGTTATACACAGCAACAGACATAGCCCCAAGTTCAACAACAGCAACCAAATGAATTACAAGCACAAGCACAGCAGACAGCACAACAGTGGGATGAAAATCTGACACCCACATGTGTTGAACTGCATTTTGGGGTGCCACAGTTACGGGAGGGAATACCCTCTCACCCACACGCACAAGCATGTATCCGCAATAGTACAGCCCAAGGGGAGCACTGGTGTGTCCATTACTATCAGTAACTCCATACCCAGAAGAGGAACCAAGGGTGGGAGTGAGGATAGGGAATGGGGCATTCTCTTTTTTAGTAGACACATTGGCTACTAGTTCCTACATTAGCGAAGGGGGAATTCCTGTTGTCAGACATGATTATGGATGCACAGGGATATTCTGGGGCTATGCTATGGTTTCTTTTACAGAACATTTACCAGCTACAATTGCTCACATGCATTGTCAGTACCTTTGTTATATTGACAAAGCACACCAGTGAATATTTTATGTAGAGATGTGATGTGCAAAATGAATATGACTGTTTGGTTTACAGGGAAGGGCCTAGTGTGGTCCACAGCAGGTATTCATTATGTGAGTGCCAAAACATTAATTCAATCATTTTGTGCCCAGAGAGTTATAAGAGGAGTGACACTGAATGTGGACTTGTTCTGGTATCACAGGTGTTGTTGGGAGGGTTGCCCAGAATAAAGGACAATGTGTTGAGGTTGCCCACATAGTATTTGTTCAGGCATTAAGTACCAACAGACATTGAATGTGAAACAGATATTATGGTGCACATAGAAGCAGCAGTGGTGAGGGAGGACAGAGTCATTTTGAATGTAAGATGACGAAGGCATTGCTTGGTGCACAGTATTAGTGATCGATCCAGCACTGCAACTGCCAGACATTACTGAGAAACAACTGTTCAAAGATGAGGACAATGATGGTGAGTTTATTTTTCTGACAAGCATCCCATGCCAATTGAAAATAGCGTACAGAAAGGACCCCCAGAGAATATGGTTGGCTGGAAATGTTTCACATTGTCATGAACATTTTGGGAAAGTGCCCAAAGATTTATGGACCAGTAACCCCCATGATGTTGGTATAATTAAAAGCATATGAATGCTTAGAATAGCATTGAAGAAGGCTGCAATATCCCATTTCAAGAGATGCAGATGGCGGGATATACAAGACAATAGCTGCGCTGCTGCAGCAAGGCATAATAGTACCATCAGAATCCCCATGTAACAAGGCTGTGTATCCAGTTAAAAAAGCAAAGGGGGGGAATGGAGATTCATAAAAGATGTTTACCCCTTAAAAAACTTTGTGGAAGCAGAGTTCCTAATTGTTTCTAATCCAGTCACATTTGTATGTACCATACCTACTATTGCCATCGTTTTTACAGTTATTGATTTAAAAACACCTTCTTTTTCATTCCATTCTATCCAGACTCACAATACCTCACTCCATTTACCTAGAGGAAAATCATTCCAGCACAAACGATTACCACATGTGTACTGTAAATCCCCTAATGTGTTTAACAGATTTTTACAGATGGATTTTGAAAACATACAGACACAGAGCACAGTGTTACAATATGTTGATTATCTGTTGGTGGTTAGCACCACAGAAGAGAAATGTATGGAAGATTCAGTGAAGCTCCTAAGGTTATTGGCCCAAACGGGATACAAAGTTGACAAAGAGTACAATATTTTCAAAAAGAGCAAATTTATTTGGGACAGATAATATCAGCAGAAGGAAGGAAGGTGACACACAAACCAGCAGAAGCTATCCATAACATGCTCCGCCCAGCTACAGTGAGACAAATGCAACAGTTTTTGGGATTGTTCAACTGTTGTCGATCCTAGGTTTTTGATTATAGCATGTATTTCAGACCATTGTTGAAACCATTGGACAAGAGTGATGATTGAAGCATGTAATAAATTGGTGCAATCACAACTGCCACAGCTTTAGCAATACCATATTATGTTGTGTAGTTTTTTTTTTTTTTCATTCAAACGGGTATGTGATGACAGCTGTTCTCACACAGAAATCTTTGATTGGGTACAAACCCCTATCATATTACAGTGGATTTTTAGATCCCATAATCACAGGATATTTCCCATGTGAGCAAGCATTAGCTGCGGTGCCTTTGCTAATGAGAAATCAGCTACAAGCTGGCTATGAGGTGAATATATCCAACCCAGAAATTAAGGTTGTGAGCTGCCGCACTGTGATTACGGCAATCTTTATCACTGAAACATTAGACAAAATTGTTTTTTTTACATGACCGCTCCACATATACTGATGTATATGATGACATACCCCAGGTTAAGGAAAATAGACTTGAGGGGGGAGAGATTGTGATCATTGATGGTTCATTGATAATCGATCAGAGCACAGGATTGAGACACTTGGCTGCATCAGTTGTACATAGTGTAGTTTCTTCTATGCACTTACTCTATCAGAATTGTCCCTGGATCTAGTATGATAGCAACCTCGTCTGTCTCATCCACCCTCCCCTTACTGGTTTTTCCTCCCACCCTCCCTCCAGCACTATCTGAAATGTTGTCAGGCCTAGCATGATAGTCGCTTGTTTTGTTCCTCCCCTACCTTTCTGAACCCCTCTCCCTCAACTCTTGTTTTTCTCCGGCTATACCAGAAATGGCGTCAGGCCTAGTATGGTAGTTGCCTGTCTGTTTCAATTTCCTTCCCACTCTCCCCCTCCCTTCCTTATCTATGTCTTAGCTCTTGCACTATCTGAAATGTTGTCAGGCTGAGTATGATAGTTAATTTCACATCCTTACTGTTCATGGCCTGTAAGAATGTCATTGTATTTTTCCTTGTTCCCTCCCTTGCCTTGAAGCGCTTTGAAACACATTGTGTATAGGTGCTATATAAATAAACTATCATATCATATCATACTCTGATTCAACATAAATAATACCCACCATACATTCAAGATTGTCCCACTTTTAGAGAAGCCCCTCAACGATCACACTAGAAAAAATCCAACTCACTAGGGAAAAAGGCCTAGCACATCTTTTGCAAAGAGAACAAGGTTTATTTCCACGAAATCAGAATGTGCCAGCAAAGAAATCTGCTGCCATGTAACGTTCTGGCAAAATTAGTATGAGCAACAACTTATAAAGGCACACAGTATCCTCAGTGACGTAAGTTGAAAAGTTACAAATGCAAAAGGCTGCTTGTTGCGACCATATACATAGGCTACCTGCTCCATATGGCATGAAGCACCAGTCAATTACCAATTAGAAGTAAGAAAACAATACATTCTCTATCTCTAGCCTAGACTATTGTGAACATGGTACTGCAGACAAGGGCTTGGAGGATACTTTCGAGGTCACTGGAATTAACAATCCCCAGCTTGATTCCAAACACTTCAGCGCCCTTCCAAATCTCCCCACCGTCATTTTAAATATGTTGTTTTGGCCCTCTCGGCACCTCACAGCACAAATCACATGACCTAATAGTTGGGGCAGCCTGTCTCTGCTTTCAGATCTTTCCTGATGGATTGGAGGTGTAACAGCTGTATGATCAGTGGTATGGGTTTGGCTGGTACTTTGGAATGCTCATTCTTGGGACAGGCATCGGAGCACTACAGCTTGAAACTGGGACAGGAGAATGTTAGAGGCTTGTGCCCTCCTTTCCGAGGGATAACTGTTTGCAGAGAGCTCTCAGTCCCCTCATGGCTTTGCGAGGCACATTCCTACTAGGGTACGAGTGCTGGAAGCATTAGACAATGAAAGGTTTTTGGACTCTGGCCTTTCTCACTGCTGCCCATGTTGCAACCTATTGTCGTGTGCCTAAGCTTATTTGTACTGTCCTAGCCTTGGCCTACTGTCTTGGTTACAGCGATCTCAGTATGGCTGCTTGTGTCTAAAATGGTGCTTCACTCCTCATGCAATATGTATTTGTGCAAGCACTAACCTACCCAAAATGTGACTTTGATGAATAATTGACAGCATTATTAAAACAGCTACACTATCCTGCGTAAACGTCTATGGAATATATAGCTACATATTTTCATGACCAGTGGTTTATGCCCAATTTGCATGAACATGTTCAAAATTATATTATTAACTGTGCAGTTTGTCAGCAATTTACTGCATTGAGGACGGTGACAGTAATATGACCCCGCCGTTCAGGGGCATTTCGGCAGCGCTATATTGATTACTTTGATATGACACAGCGATGTAACGGCTATCGGTACATGATTGTCCTGGTTTTTCCTTTGTAAAGCTGGATAGAGACAGGTCTGTGTGCTCATCCTGATGCAAAATTAGCAGCCAAATCCCTTGCATGTGAGGCATTCCCCCGCTGGGGAGTATGTCAAGTGTTACGATCCGATAATGGACAGCACTTTGCAAATTAATTATTAAAAAAAAAAGTCACCTTATTGGGCATAAAGAATACGTTATGTTGTGTCTCTCACCAACAGGCCAACAGCATGGTAGAACGCCGCAGTGGACTGCTAAATGAGCGCATTGCTAAATTGCACTTAACACTCAGCAAAAATTGGCTCTACTGTTTGACACTGGCTCTTCTTGCATTACACAATCAGCCAGGTTCGGATGACCACTTCACCCTGCACACATTGGTTAGTGGCATTAGAATGCATGTTCCCTTTTGCACGTAGTAAATTTTGATTCCCAGAGTTCTGCCACCATTTTGGGTAATGGGTTTGTGCATATTTGACTGCCATGACTGATGCACCATAGTTTACATCCTGACAGGTGAAGCTGTGATGGGGAAACTGGCCACAGTGACCAGAAGTGAAGGAGAAGATAAAGATACAACAGCTCAAATACCACTGCTGCTACAACTATAACCTGGCGACAGGTTGCTGATAAGATATGTTGTTAAAAAGTGGGATGCCCCAATGTTTTTTAGGATCATACATCATATAGGGTGCTACTGAATCAGCTGTGAAGATCAGAGGAAGTCAAGGATGTCTCAGAGATGTCAAGAAGAGCAACAGCAGTGGGCCCCTGTCCAACAACCTGGCGCAGGAAGGAGGAGAGGACGGGGACCCCTGATGAAGTTGAACTTTTTTAATATTGCGCAGCTATCAACACGCAAAGATTTTTCTTCTCAATGTTTTGGGAGAAGTTATTTGTTTTAAAGCCAACTTTGTCATGAATTTGTTGGTCGATAATACATTGCACGGCCATATGCAGGAGGTGGGAAGAGAGGGATTGAATGAGTGTTGTTATATTTGTTCTCTCATACATCACGCCATGGGTGCAAATTGTTTATAGCAAATGAAATACCAGAAGACACAGCACATTGTCTGGTTCATCTGGCAGTTTGCAAAATGAGAGGAATGTTCAAGGGCTACTGGGCCTATGTTAAATTGGTAGATAGTGTAAGGAACCCATGGTGGCCACAGTAAAGACAGACACAAGTGATCACAGTTCAAGGGTGTTTATTGAACTCTATGATGGGTAAGATAAACATCTATTCTAAACCCTAAATCTAAGATGGGAGCAAGCCACGACCATCAAATAATAATAAGGCAGTCCTGGTGGCATCTTGTCAAATAAAAATGTTGTTTAAGTATATCAAAACCACGGTGAAAGGTCTCACCGCCTAGGCGCTGCACACTCAAATGTGGTCATAAAGTCCAACTATCACCAATTTCTTAAACACATTTAGTCAAATGAAGTAAATACAATGTGTTACATTTTAAAACAAGTGTCCCTTATTGCTTCATGTTCAAACCTGATTGCTTAAAACTGTTGTAGACACTCAAAACTTTGTGAATTGCTCAACCTATTTCAGACTCTAAAAGTCCTTTTGTCAAAAATACTTACCTCCAATCAAAAACAATCCGTATCCTACCTCACGCTCTTCTGTTCTGTTGTTACCTCTGAAAATGTAATCCCGGGTGGATAGCTCAGTGGCAACGTGGTCGCCCTGGAAGCAAGATAACATGAAGAAACACAGGTTTGATCCCCTGGTCCGCGCTTAGAAACCTCTGGGTATTTAATCGCGTTATAAATAGGCAACTAAGACAACAACAACAATTCTGTAACAGCGCCTCGATGCCCATGGGCTGTGTGAGCATTTTAAAAATGCAAATAAATAAACAAATAAAAGCACTCAGTTATGCATCTGTACTGTTGCAAAACTCTGTAAAGCGGACTGTTAATTCTCAAAGCTAGGTCTGTGCTCAATAAATACCATAATAGTAATAATAAAAACTATGCAATCTAAAATGAAATAAATAGGTGTATCTAACCAATGTATCTGACAAATCTAACTAATCATAACACTATGTTTTATGAAAGAAAGTCTGAATAGACAAAGTTGTAGAATCTTACTTATCAGACAAATGTCATCATTTTATGTCTAATAACATATATATTATTCCTAATAACAATGCAAAATCAAAAAGTATCCACCAATAATGGTATTGAGATATCACTCAAATTCACCCATCGTATAATAAACAGTAAAAAAAAGAAACACACGAGACAAAGAAAACAGTCAAAGTGCTGCAAGCTTCACATTCAAAGCAGAAATAAAAACAATCACGTTTAAAACCTACCCGAATCTAATCACTATGTGAGACAAAATGATAACCTGCACCTACTAAATCATTAGCATTGATCAGGATTATAGCGAGACATTTTAAAAATGATGCTGCTTAGTAAAAGAAAATCATAATACGTATTGCTGATACAAAATAACACATAATCAATACTAACGTGTTAAAACAAACAAAAAAAGACACAAAGCAGCTTAAGAATAAAAGCGGGTTCAGAACACCATACTACTGCCTGAATATTAGGTCATCTTTAAGCTGACCTCTTAATCAGCATCTAAGTAGTAAGCAAAACTGGTTGGTTACATTCAAGGGTAAAGAAACCATACTACACATGTCCAATGAAACATGTGTAAATATAAACTCTGCAAATAATAATATGCAATCAAATAACCTATTACTGTTGAAAACCTGAGAACCCGGCCACCAAGAGGTTCACAGGAAGCCAACTGGGCATGCACCAATTTGCCATAGTCATCCACTGACATTTAAAGAGAGTCACCAATGAACACAAATAATATGATATGATATGATAAATCATTTACAACGCCCCTGTACACAAGTGTTTCTAGGCGTGACAAGACAAGTAAGGGGAAGACAAATGGGAAAAAAACAATCTTACTAGGCCTTGTGTCATTCAGATTGTGCAAGTGCAAGGGGAAAGGAGACGAGAAGTGCCAGGGGTAGGGAAAAGGAGAGTGCCATAGCAAAGCTCAAGTAAGTGATGCCAGGGTGACCGGTTCTAAGTAAGTGCAAGGAGGCAGGGGACTGTAGGGTTGCATATACAGTCCCTAGTGCACAGTAAGCCCCGGAGGCAGTACATGGGCTACTGGTTGTGAAGGTGCCTGGTCCCACTAAGGTTCAGAGGGAGGTAACCAGTTAGTGCAGCAGACAAGAACATCAGCATTGGATAGAGAGCGAGAAAGCTGGCGCGAAAAGGAAGGTCTTGAGTTTCTTCTTGATCCTGAGGGGGGTCTGCTCAAGTATGAGAGAGTTTGGGAGGCTGTTCAAGAGAGATGCACCAGCTTATGAGAGAGATATACCCCTACTCTCAGCCTGGATAAGTGTTTGACCCTCAGAGAGTTGGAAGAAGATGAGCAGAGGGCTTGAGAAGGAAAGTGCTTAGGAAGAGAGAGTTGGATGTAGTGTGGTCCACGGCCCGGGAAGGCCTTGTAGAAAATGCAGAGGGTCTTGATCCTTGCAGCCCCTGGGAGCCAGTTGAGAGATATCAGGGCTGGAGGGATAGGATTCCTGGGTTTGAGGCTAAGGACAGCTCTTGTTGTCCTGTTCTGGATTTGTTCCAGGGAGCGAAGAGTAGAGACAGGCAGATTTGGAAAGAGGCTGTTGAAGTAGTCCAGCCTAGAGAGAACCAGGGCTCTGAAGACAGTGAGCTTATGGAGGGAAGAGAGAAAAGGAAGAATACCTCTGAGGAGGTGCAGCTGATAGTGGGTCTTATTAGAGACTCTGTGATGTGAGGGGAGAAGGAGAGGGTGGAGTCGAAGATGACACCGAGGTTTTTTGCGTCGCAAGAAGACGCACTCTCATTCCTGCGAGGCAACAAAAATACCAGAAAAATCTATGGTTTTCCTCAAAAGGTGCATTCCTTTTCCCTCCCAAAGAGCACACATGAGAAATCATGAACATCTGTTCCCTCAATAGTGTAAATATTTTGAAAGTAAATGAGTACCTAGTGTATGCACCTTGGGTCATCACTTGAAAGCTGTATGTGGGGTATATTATTCATACTATGTAAAGTTGGCTAAATCCAAATAAGAAAAAAACAGTATGGGCGTCATCTTGCACAGAGAAATAAACTTCTGGTTCTATTCACGAAAGATACTCAATCTAAAGTGATACAGATAAAAAAGATTTACAGGAAAAAGAACCTCATATATAATACAAGATTTTGAAAAAATATCAGACAAAAAAGTACAAAATTCTTACCAATAATAATATCATCATGCACATTGAAAAAATATATATTCAACATGCTAAAAAAGGACACATTCAAACACTCAAAAATAAAAATAAAAATAAATGTAAAACATATGATGAAATGCAGACAGATGCCTTTCGAAACATAACTTGAGCAGTATTCCCTGATACTCCCTCACATCACCAAAAAAGTTCATACCTTACATGCAACCCACTATTGCCTCCATTTCAAACCCTCTCCATCAGGATTCAAAAGCCACACATTTCAATTTCCTAACAGTCAATAGATGTGACCAATTGGCTTATGTGTTATGGCTATTTGCTTCATTCTCCTGAAATGTATCAACCAGACACACATAACCACTCAGCTTCAACCTTCTAAACTCTCTTACAAAATGAGCACTCAAAGTTGTAATTAATGCCCTTGGCCTAGAGGGCATATATGTTCCTCATTTCCTCACCTTATATAGTAATTCCTTTGGAAGTGTCTCCCGCTGTATAGCCCAGAAATACAATGAACACTCTTGCTGTGAACCAACACCTCTGCTGAAATGCTTGAGCATCTCAACACCAATATAATAACCCCAACTATTCATCCTAGCCTAGAACCTTTCTTGTGATCTTTCATCATCACCACCACACCAAAGCCACCATGGATGTTATTTCACCAACATGTCAGGGGTAGCGTAAGTGACATTGCACATCGCACAACCCTTGTCCTCCGATAACTTCAGAGAAAATGATGTTGGTGGTTTAATGAACTTCATTATTCGTGCAGCCATCTCTGATATTCATCTCCTTCAGAAAATAGAGCTAAGTTTACAATAGGTATGGATTAGTGCCTTGGCAAATACTGCTACCTAATCATCTTGCATCTCTTCAAAATGCTTGCATAACTCAAGAGAAACAAAACATTTTTTAACACTACTAGTATTTCGCTCTCACACTTTCAAACACGTGTATTTTATTTTGTTTCATGTACACCTCCTACCGTACAAGGTCTGTAGAAGTTTAGTGTGTTAAAAAACTTGATTACCAACATTGAAAACCTGTTATTCCACCGATGGAGGGCTCTTGCATTGCCATTCTAGTGTTGCATTCTTACCCAAAATCTGAAAAGGAGAGTGGCTGCAGTACTGCCTGCAAAGCTGCCATGCCCAGCACACATTTGAATTATGGGTAGGTATAATACACACACCCTGAAATCAAGACTTTGAGCCTCATTACGGGTCAGGCGGTAACGCTACCGGTGCTACCGGCGGGTTGAAGCTGGACCCATCATAATTTACTGGCACCTCACTTCCTGGTGCCACCAGGCTATTACAAGTCCGGCAGCTGGGAACTCAGGCGCTGGTACATTTGTTAATCCCCATTCCCATATGTGAGTTTGAACACAGGAGCACCATCATCGTTAGCAACGGTGCCAGTGCTCCTGTGACAAGCATGCCTACCATGCCCGCTGCACCCAGCAGGATCAGACTCAGTCAGGCACAGCGGCACCGGCAGTTAGACTTGTAGTTTGCCATCTGGAAACAAGGGTGCCAGTGAGTTTACAGGCATCCTTGTTTCCAGACCGGCACCATTGTAATGATGCCCACTGTCTTCTTCCTTGTATTCTCGTGAGGCTTCTGGTGTAAGACCTGTTCTTGTACGATTTGGGCTGTAAACAGAATAGTTCAAAAAGCTGAGAGGGTGGTGGGCATGCATCCACTCAGAAGCATGCCACCATCAACCATCCAAAACCTCTGTCAGGAGACATATTGACCATCTGACAGGCTCAGGGCAAAGTCTGCAGAGCTATCTCTCAGCTTACACAGATCCCATGAACTGATTCCTGCTGTTTCAGTCTATAATCATCCCTTAGGTTATCCAGACCGTAAGTGCCTTGTACAGCAGACCTGTCCTTTGGCTTTAACAGACAGACCTCAGAGACCCTGCCTGAGCACTGCAGAGCTATCTCTCACTAGGTTAAATGGATTGTGAGGTTGAGGCCTCAGACTGGCTCTATCATTTGGGTTACACAGACCTTGCATGCGTTGCATGCAGAGCTCTCCTTCAGGTTACACAGACATTAAAGACCAAAGCTGAGCATTGCATAGCTATCCCTGTCTTTTCCTGAGGACCTCCCCCAAGAAGGATGTCCCCTTCGTCCACCGTGGGACCCTGAATGCTGTGTTGAACATCCACAGCAGCAGCCGACGAGGCCATGACAAGATGGCCGCCGAGCTTTCCTTCTTTGTTGTGCATCCTCATCGGTGCTTGGAGGCACTTCCTCATTCCCTGCCTTCTGATTGGCCCCTGTCCTCATCAAATGCAGAGAGCCGGCCAAGCCGTGAGGCGAAGCCGGGTCCACGCATTTAAGGGCAGCACTTAAGGGCTTCATCCTGTCTTTTCCTGTCCTTTCCATGGACTTGCCTGCAGCCTACCCTCCTGGTCATCCAGCGCTCATTGCAACACCTAAACGAAGGGTCACTGCGCAGAGGTAAAATGTGCACGAACCTACCCTTTCCCTTTCTTGTTCCATGTCTACATCTCTATGATATCCCCTCTGGTCTATCTCCCCCTCCTCCATCTACCACTTGTATCATTCCGAAAAACCCAGCACCAAAGTGAATTTGACTATGCAGCATCACTTGTGCTGCACCAACGTGACTCTTTCACCGCCCTCCACCTCTTGACTCTTTGCTACCGAATCCTCTCCTCCTGCCAATGGACCCGACCCTCAGTGCCCCAACATTCTCGATATTGGCACATGTTTTTGCACGCCTTTCAACCTTCTGTGAACCTATCATCAACAGTCTCTAATTCCACTTCGGCGGAATCTTTGAACTCAACACTGTTAAATACTGTAGGAAGTTGTTTATGCGCTTTTTATTATTCTATGCCACACATCTGCCCTTCATGACATTGTTTGTTTGTTTGTTTATTTTATTTGTATGGCGCTCCAAACCCGGAGGTAGAAGGGCGCTTAAGAATTTGGTTACAGCGTTTGAGAAGTATCTTTGTGTTGCATACTTCGTACAGGTTTATAATATATACATATATATACAGCGGTCAGTAAACAGAACATATGCAGTACGTACAATATACAATTTTCAGAATAGATACAGTGTCTAAGCCAGTTACCGCACGGGTCTGGTGTTAGAGGCGTTATTCTTTGTTTAGCAGCCAGCTGATGACCTGCTTCCTAAAGATCTGGAAGGATTCGACAGTTTTGATGTTAAGCGGTAGGGAGTTCCAGAGTTGGGGGGCAAGCACTGTGAAGCTTACCCCTCCAGCTCTTTTTCGGTGGAACCTGGGTACTAATAGGCAAAGAGTGTTGGAGGATCTGGTGGATCTGGTGGCAGGTTTCAGGGTGAGTTTATTAGCTAGATAAGGTGGTGCTAGGTGATTGAGGGCTTTGTACGTGAGGCAGATGGTTTTTGGATCAATTTTTTGGCGTATGGATAGCCATTTGCAGGCTTTCCTAGTATCAGAGATATGCTCTTGTCTGGGAATGTTGAGGGCTGCGCGCAAGGCGTTATTTTGTATTACCTGCAGCTTGTTGAGTACGGATTGATTAGCACCTAGGTACAGGCTGTTGCAGTAATCCAGTTTGGATTGTATTAGGGCCCTGGCAAGGGTGAGGCAGCTGTTGGGTGATAGGAAAGGTCTGCTGGCCCTAATGAGCTTTGCGGTATAGGCTGCGGCTGAGGCGGTCATGTTAGTGTGTTTGCTAAGGTTGGTGTTGGCATCTAGATAGAAACCAAGGGTTTTTACGCTTTTGGCTATGGGAATGGCATGACCATCGATGGTGATGTTATTATAGCTAGGGTCAAGTTTAGTTAGAGTGTTGGGGGAGCCGACGATTAGGAGCTCTGTCTTCTCATCATTCAGGCAGAGACCATGGGAGGCCATCCATGCCTGAATGATGGAGAATATTTTGTTGATCCGGGCGGAGTCTTCTTGGTAATTACCAGAGATGGTGAGGAGTATCTGGGTGTCATCTGCGTAGTTTGTGTAGGTGACACCCAGACGGTCCAGTTGGTCAAATAGAGGCTTTGTAAATATGTTGTATAAGGTGGGGGATACACAGGATCCTTGTGGGACCCCGCATGTGATGGGGATGGGGTCTGCTGCAGCTGTAGTGGAAAAGACTCGCATGGTTCTGTTTGCCAGGAATGATTGTATCCATGTGATGGCACAGGAGGAGAAGTGGGCTGCGGTGGCAAGGTGATTACAGAGGACTTCATGGCTGACCAGGTCAAAGGCCGCTGAGAGGTCTAGTAGGAGTAGGATTGCGGCATTTCCTTTGTCTTTAATTTCATCAATCTGGCTTTTGAGATCAACAAGGGCGGTTTCAGTTCCGTGTTGAGGTCTGAAGCCAGATTGACATATTCCTAGCAGTTGGTTGGATTCTAGGTGTTCCTGAATTTGGATGTAGGCAACTCTGTCCAGGATTTTCAGTAGGAAGGGGACTGTGGTGATGGGCCTGTAGTTTGTGGGTGTGGCCGGGTCGAGGGATAGTTTTTTCAGGAGAGGGAGAACCCATGATTGTTTTAAGTTGCTGGGGATAGAGTTATTGGTGAAGGATAGGTTGATGAGTTTGGTGATGAAGGGTGAGAGCTCTCTGGCTGCATCTTTTATGATCTGAGCCGGGCAGCTGTCTCCTTTACAGTTAGAGGGTTTCAGGGAGTTGATGATTTTTTGAACTTCCGGGATGGTGACTTTTTTGAACGAGAAGCCTGCGCTAGTGTTCTTGGGTGTGGATGGGCTAAGGTTGGTGACCTTATTGTTGAAGAGTTGTTGCCGTTTGTCTTCGATTTTAGTTTGGAGTCCTAAAATTTTATTGTTGAGGGCGTTCTGGATTTTGGTGCACCAGGATTTGTCTTTCAGGCAGGTTTCCGGAGGTGAAATAGGGTTTTCTAGTTCTTTCAGAATTTTGAATAATTCTTTAGTGGAGGATCCTGCCTGAGTGATCCTTGTGTTGTATGTGTCTTTTTTGGTCCGTATTATCTCGCTTTTGTAAAGTGAGGATAAGTTAGTGAGGTTGGATTTGTTTTCCGCGTGTGAAGAGCCTTAGCTTTCTCTTTCCTGAGTAGTTTGAGCTCAGGGGTGTACCACGAGTTCAGATGAGCTTTGAGTTTAACTTTGCGTATTTTTAAGGGGGCAACAGTGTCCATTGCTCTGGCCATGGAATCATTGAAGGTGTCGATCAGCAGGTTTAAGTCAGCGTTAGCTGGGAGAGCATTGAGGGTAGGTAGGACCAGTGGTAGTAGGGCTTCAGCAGTGATGTTGCGTTTATTCCTGGTGGGACATGCTGGTGCCATGGGGTGCTTATTGGGCAGTACCTGATTGGTGTTAACCTCAAGGGGGATCATGTGGTGATCGGTCCATGCCAGAGGTTGGGGGTCTTTGCAGGTTGTGTTGCAATTGTGAGTTGCTACCCAATCAAGGGTTCTGCCCTTTTGGTGGGTGGGGAGTGCAATGAGTTGAGTAAGACCATGATCGGTTAGGACATTGGCTAGGGATGCAGCATGTGCATCGTTTGGGTCTTGGTAGCCGAGGTTGAAGTCTCCGAGGATCATGATTTGTGCTGTTGGTTTGGAATTTTCGGTGATGAGGGATGTGATGTCTTCTTCAAAGGTCCCAGGGGGGCCTGGGGGTCTATATATGAGGTGGATGGTGATCGTGGTTGTGGGGGAGGTTTGTAGTTTGGCTGTGAGTAACTCGCAGGATGTGAGTGTGACTGTGTCGGTTGGTCTAAGATCTAGGGCGGATTTGGAAATGATCGCTACTCCTCCACCTCTGGCGTTTGGTCTGTCCGCTCTGAGGATGGAGTATTTGTCTGGGATGGCTAGCGATAAATGGGGTCCGGGCGCCTCATGAAGCCAAGTTTCTGTTAGGGCTAGAAAGTCAAGGTCGTTGGTAAGGAAAATGTCTGCAATTTCTGTGGGGTGGGCAGCCAGGGATCTGACGTTGAGTAGGGCGCCTTTAAGTGGGGGAAGTGTGGGCTTGTTTGGTGCAATGTGCTTTGTATTAGTATTGGTGTAAGGTTTGGAGTTGGGTTTAGAAATAGTGGTGGGGAGCCTGGAGCCTAATCTGTCATTGTGGGCTGTGATGTTGGGAATAAGGGAGGGGGGGGTTGGCCCAGGTGGCTTAAAGCGGGCGGGAGGTTTGGTGGTCAGTTTGGTTTGGTTAGATTTAGCAATGGGACTGTGGTGGCTGTTGGTAGGTAGGCCATGGATGACGATGGATGTGGAGGTGAGAGGGTGGTGGTAAGTGGAGGGGAAAGGGGGTGCAGAGGGTAGGAACGGAGTGGGGCAAGGGATGGGGTGGTGTCTTGGGCACCCTAGTTTAGCCAGGCCGTCCTGGTGGGCTATGTAGTTATTGTTGCTACAGGGTACGTTGTCCTGTATTAAGCAGAAAGGGAACATGATTAGGGCGGGCCAGAAGATCATGGTCTATGGATAGCGGTGGAGTCAAGTGGCACTGGTGGGGAGCAGGCAGACTAAGATAGTTGGTGGCTAGTTAGAGTCGGTTAGAGTTTTTCCACAATTCTAGTGGTCTGTTAGCGACCATAGGGCACAACACAATTCTAGTGGTCTGTTAGCGACCATAGGGCACAACATAATTCTAGTGGTCTGTTAGTGACCATAGGGCACAACACAATTCTATAGGTCTGTTAGTGACCATAGGGCACAACACAATTCTAGTGGTCTGTTAGCGACCATAGGGCACAACACAATTCTAGTGGTCTGTTAGCGACCATAGGGCACAACACAATTCTAGTGGTCTGTTAGCGACCATAGGGCACAAAACAATTCTAGTGGTCTGTTAGCGACCATAGGGCACAACACAGTTCTAGTGGTCTGTTAGCGACCACAGGGTACAACACAATTCTAGTGGTCTGTTGGCGACCATAGGGCACAACACAATTCTAGTGGTCTGTTAGCGACCATAGGGCACAACACAATTCTAGTGGTCTGTTAGCGACCATAGGGCACAACACAATTCTAGTGGTCTGTTGGCGACCATAGGGCACAACACAATTCTAGTGGTCTGTTAGCGACCATGGGGCACAACACAATTCTAGTGGTCTGTTAGCGACCATAGGGTACAACACAATTCTAGTGGTCTGTTGGCGACCATAGGGCACAACACAATTCTAGTGGTTTGTTAGCGACCATAAGGCATGACTACTATACTATACTATACTATACTATACTATACTATACTATACATACTAGATGCAAGTGTGGGCGCAGGGTATCCCTGGGCAAATCACAGCAACAGGAATGCTAAATGCAGATTGGGGTCAGAGCAAGACACTTAGAGCACAGGAGCTGAAAGCAAATAGGGCGCAAGGCACCTCTAGATAAGGCAGTGTAAAGCACCAAGAGGTTAGAGCAATTGTAGCGGCATATTACAAGTAGGCGTATATATATGCAGGGCAAACTGGACTAAATGCAAATGTGGCGTGAGGCCCCTACAGACGAGGGATACAGAAGAGGCCGTGCAAGAAATGCTGTACGAGTGCCCGATAGATATTATGAATCAATACGTTTTTGCGTGATTTGGGTGAAAGGTGGTTGTGGTTAACCAAGCGCAGGGGACACCAGCGATGTATAGTACTTTATGGCTGGGACATCAGATACGGCGCGCGGCGCACAGTCAGAGGTGTGGGTCTTAGTGCTTGGACATGTGCAAGCTACTCACGTGGAGGATCGTCTTCGGAGGGAGCCCGTGCACCGGCCCGTCAAAGACAGGCTCTGTGCCTTATAGTAGGTGCCTTTGGGGAGGTGCCGGCTCGTGCCTTCCGGCGGGGTCGTGCAGGTAAGAGGCACCGGAGCACCAATGAGGCATAGGGAGCTGTTGCCTAGCAACAGACAACATCGGGAACGGCGGCCATCTTGTGAAGCGCCATGCGGTTTTCACAAAGAAAAATACTGAAAACCATGGGGATTGCTGAATTTAGGCGTCGGATGCAGTTAGTGAGGTTGTGGAAGATCATCCTTCATGTGCTGGGCGCTGGATCGACGGTGGATGGTACAGTGTGCAGTTTCAGGCAGGCACGAGTACCGCGAGCTGGAACAGCTGATGGAGTCAGCTGGCGGCCGTGTGAGACGGCAGCGGCGGGGCTCCTGCCCTAGGCCCTGGGAGATCTGGTGCCAGGAGGTGAGCAGGCTCTGTGCCTTATAGTAGGTGCCTTTGGGGAGGTGCCGGCTCGCGCCTTCCGGCGGGGTCGTGCAGGTAAGAGGCGCCGGAGCACCAATGAGGCGTAGGGAGCTGTTGCCTAGAAACAGACAACATCGGGAACGGAGGCCATCTTGTGAAGCGCCATGAGGTTTTCACAAAGAAAAATACCGAAAACCATGCGGATTGCTGAATTTAGGCGTCAGATGCAGTGCGTGAGGCTGTGGAAGATCATCCTTCATGTGCTGGGCGCTGGATCGACGGTGGATGGTACAGTGTGCAGTTTCAGGCAGGCACGAGTACCGCGAGCTGGAACAGCTGATGGAGTAAGCTAGCGGCCGTGTGAGACGGCAGCTGCGGGGCTCCTGCCCTAGGCCCTGGGAGATCTGGTGCCCATTGGTGGGAATTACACGTATTTCATGCATGTTTCACCCATTCCTCTAAGCAGACGCACTGCAAAGGTTTTGTCCATTATCTATGCATGACTCCACCGTTTGCATTCACAGTTTTGACTTACCGTGAACTGCTACTTCTGTGCGACATGTGTCAGCTATAACTCGTGCCATGTACACTTCTACTGATCGATCTGCATCTTACCCCCCCCACTTCCTCCTTTTGCCTTACTCCCACTCCCCGCTGGTCGTCTTGCCACCCCTTCTCATCTCACCCCTGTAAGTGTGTCAGCTGTCCGCCATTGCCGAGACTTGGTCCACGCTACTGTCTGGCAAGGCCTAACATATGTCTACAGCATGCACCTGCCACCCCATCATACGTGACCATCCGCCCTCTGTTCTGTGTAGACTCTACTCACGCTTTCTTGGGGTGCTTGCCTCCCTTGTTCTCTGTGCTGGGTACCACATACCCACCCTCTACTTCTACCTACTCTACTTCCTACTCTCACTTGCCTGCATCTCCCCCTCCTCTGGGGACCTGAACACTCTCTCGAGGCCTTCCCCTCCTAGCACTTACTCCTATCATCTGTTCCTTGACTTTTGATAATAGCTTGTCTGTCTCCCCTCCTACTCCCTTGTTCTCCATCGCCCCTCCCCAGCTTTTTAAATTTATCTCTGATAAATTTGCTCAGTAGCGTGCCCTGTTCTTCTCCTCTCCCCCTCATATCCTACCGTGCCCCCCCTCCCCACCCTCCTCTTGTATACCTCCTGCACTACATCAATTGTCGTCAGACATAGTAATGTTACTGCTTGCTTTGTTTATCCCTCTTTTCCATTACCTCTTGCCTTACCTGTTGTTCTTGCACTTGCACTATCAGAAATGTCGACAGGCCTATTACGATAGTTATTTTTCACATTCTGTATTGCTTCAAGGACTTTAACTGAATGTACTGTATTTTCCTATGTTCCCTCCCTCCTTGAAGCGCTTTGAAACACTTTGTGTATAGGCGCTATATAAATAAACAATCATATCATATCATATCTCTCACTAGGTTAAATAGATTGTAAGGTCCTCAGACTGCTGCTATCATTTAAATTACCGAGACCTTGTGGGCTTTGCACTCGGATCTTTCCTTCTGGTTACACAGACCTCAAAGACCCAGGCTGTGTACTGCAGAGCTATCACTCAGGTTTTATAGAGAATATGGGTTTAGGTCCCCAACTGCAGCACGCTATCAATCCAGTTACACAGATTACCCAGCAGAGATATCCCTGAGGTTACACAGTTCTCAGGTGCTATCTCTCGGGTTCCCCTTGTCGCCTGACTCGGTGGCGAGAAGGGGGACCTGCGTGCGGTTCGCCAGACCTATGTGGTTCCACAGCACCACTTGTAGGAAAGTAACAGGAAAAAACGTGGCCATGCACTTACAAAGGCCATACATACGTGAGCATGCTAGACTTACTCCACTTTTCAGGCCATGCCCAGCACTGTCGAGGCTACGCCCAGCACTGTTAAGGCCACCCTTAGTACTTCTTTGGCCTCTCCCCCAAATAAATAGTTGTGTGACTTTTTAGGGCCCTCTCAATCTCTCAATGTGTGTGTGACTCGTTAGGTCCCAGCTCAGTTTCTCAGTCCCAATTAATGGACTGCCTAAGGAAGACTCTCTGGTTTCTAGCTACCAAAAAGCAACTTGGCTGCAGTTCCGAACATTGGTAAAGATGCACGTTGCATCCTTTCCCAAGTCTTTTTGGCACCATACCTTACACTCGCTAAAGTTGCATGAGACGAGTTACAAAAGTAATCTGTTACAATAAATGAAAGTTTGTTCTACGCATTTTGATCTCCCAACCTAAACACCACTTTATAAACACAATTAAAGGTAGTCAGTATGTATTAAAGTCATACAAATGTGACAGTGCTTAGAGGGGATGCCTTTTGTGTCTTGGAAAGTGCAGCTGAATGCACTTTACAGCACTCTGGAACTTTTGCTCCGAGAGCTGCACTGACATTACAACTAGAGTGTTACACTATAATCGTCTAGATGTGATGACACAACAAGAAGAGTTTATCAATTTTCTGTGATCTTAATTATGTGCATGTTATGTTTCACAGGGTTTCATAATTGAACTTGCTGCCCATGCCATACAAGCATATTGCTATTAATCAAGCAATTACAGCTGCGGGTTGATATCTGCTCATTTCAAGAGTACTGCCCATAATCCAACAGTGAAAAGCTGTTGTTCGGATGGGCATAATGAACGTATGTTTCACAGGGCAAAGGGTCAAGCAGGCTGAGTGAGTGGGTTATGTGTCAGCGCTGTGATCTAAGCCTGCCAGAGATTACCAATGAGGTGTTAGGCCATGATCACAGCCTGCAACCACTTCGCTAATGAAAACAGAACTGACCTCTGAACATGTGCTAACACAAAGATGTGTCACCACGCTGCTCCTGGTGGACGCCAGTGCATAAAGCTATTATATAAATCAGCATTTAGAAACCTGCGTTACAGAAATAAGGCTTCTTTAAATATCTATTCACTGCAGGGCTGAAGCCAGCAGTCTACAAGCACTCACGGGCAGAAGAAGGGAGAGCCCAGGCCAGGGGCCTGAAGGCTCAACACTTCAATTATGACTTACCTGATTTTATGCACCGTGGGCCTAGAGTGCTCATACAGTCGGAGACGAGGTTTGCCTTTTCACCGACAGACCACGGGGCTTCTCTCACGTGGGCTGCTACAAAATGGTGCCTATGAGGAATGCCATCCAGGCAGCAGCGATTGTATTGGAAGATGTCATGGGATTGCAAGGGGTCGCAATGGATTGGCCAGGGGTTACAAGCTCATGGCCAGGGGCCAAAACTGCGACCCTCAGCGACCCCTGAATGACATGCCTGAGAGCCACTGACAACTCCTTAAGAATATGTACCCCATCTCACTCAGGTCTCAATGAGGCATATGTCACGGGAATGGGAGGGACAGGGAACCCAGCACATGAGTGTCTCAGTCCTTTGTCTACTGGTGGGGACATTATTAAGGCAAGAGGCAGGATACTTACCCTGGCACAACTCCTCACTTCAGCCCCATTAAAAAGCTGCAGAACATGCTTTCAAATAATTTGCCTGAATTGTTTGTGACATAGCAAAACCTCCAAATAACCTAATAAATGCAAGGATTAATCCAACCTATCCCAGGAAAGTAGTGGTTGTTTTTATTTGTGGAAGGCAGGACCAATTGTGTATGAACTGAAATCCTAAATAATAAAATACCTAGGCTAGTTCAAGTGGGATCTAGTTTAACTTTCCCTCTCTCCAAAGTTGGCACTGAGTTACCATTAATATCACCTTAGTTCTCGGACTATTAATGATCAGATTCTTCTTCACACATTAAATGGCTAAAGGAAATAACAGAGAATTGAAGGCCCTCTCTGTCCTTGCCTTTGGAAAAGCATGATCTGCGTATAGCTGTAATGGAGCCCCTACAACATTGAACACAGAGGCCCTCATTCCGAGTTTGGAGGTAAGTACCTTCCCTTACCGACACGGCTCAAATAGCGTGTCCTTGCTGGCACCAGCCCGCTAATAAAGGACTATTACGACTTCGCGGGCACGACCTTTGCGCCATGCTGGTAAGGGATGTAGCGCCATGCCATAAAAGGCCCCCAAAAAGCCCTTACCGACATGAAGCTAGGCACAGATTACACCTCCAACATAGTCCAATGCGACAATAGCAGTGTCACCGCTATTTATGGTCACCGCTAAATAGCGGAACCAGAAATAGAGTCATCGCACAGGAACGGGAAGGAGCACGGCGGCCATCTTTAAAAACAAAATCCATTGCCAGCCTCAGCACACAGGATCCCTGGGACACTGCAAATCGACCAAAAAGTTCATCCTACCACCCAAGAATGCCTAAAGCACTCATGAAGGGATCTGCCTGCCTCCGAAAGGAGAGATTCAGCCAGGATGAACTGCAGATGCTCGTCAACACCTTGCATGAGCATGCAGGGACAGTGTTCAGCAGCAACCTGAGGAGGGAGGCCGTCTTGCGCAAAAAGGAGATTTGGGCACTAGTTGGCCAGAAGGTCAGTGCAGTGGGCAACACACCCCGCACGGTGAAGGATTGCTGTAAGCGGTGGGATGATCTGCACCTGAGGGTGCGCAACATTCTATCTGTAAATCGTACCCAGGCATTGGAAACCGGAGGAGGACCAAGCTCTCCCATCAAGCTCACCCCGTGGGAGGAAACATGTGAAGCATGATTGGACCGGAATCAATAGAAGGCGTAGGAGAGATGGAGTATGGCGCCATGACATCTGCTGATGGAGGTCAGTTTCCAAAGTAAAAACTGCTAAGACAAATCTGATGAAAGTCAATGCCAATGTTAGTCCAAAGAGTGACGCCATGGTCGGCCACACATACACTCCCTGTAAAGTATGCCGAAGCAAGTGAGACACATGCCGATGCCTGGTGCAAGGCCGTAAGGTACATGACACATACCACACATAGTAGGAAATTCCATGAGGCACACAGCGTGCTTGACCTAAATTATGAGAATGTCAGACAGCACAGTACCTGGCCAACATGAGTGACACCGACATATGGCTGCATTTACCACCCATGTATGAAATGACATTCCCTTCCCAACACCAAAGCCTATTACCCACAATTGTGTGGATGTGCAATCGTACCAATGTATGAATGATGCCTATCCAGACATAACTCATGCCGTCCCTCTCTTTCACCC
Organism: Ambystoma mexicanum; assembly: GCF_040938575.1. Classification (NCBI taxonomy): domain Eukaryota; kingdom Metazoa; phylum Chordata; class Amphibia; order Caudata; family Ambystomatidae; genus Ambystoma; species Ambystoma mexicanum. The sequence continues at coordinate 1,361,653,170 of NC_090931.1, read as the reverse complement.
CCACAGGCAGTGAGCATGACAGTGAAGAGCAGGACACCAACCCTGCACAAGAGAGCAACCGTCCGTCTACATCCAGGGGACAAGCCCGGGGGCGCTGTGTCCCAGCAAGGAAGAAACCACAGGGACACATACCACCAGCAACACCAAGGCCCGTGGAGGCCACACCACCCCCCACCCTCCACTGGTCTGCCTGCAGACACCTGTCTGACACCCTATTCGGAGGAATCCAGTGTGGCTGGGGAGGTGGCAGCCACGGCACCCCTCACAGTTGAAGACAGCCGTGATGACATCTGGGGCACCATTGAGGATGATTCAGTGGATGTTGTCCACACCCCAACACAATTAGCATCCCCCAGGTACCCATGAGTGACACCGTTGATACCAACACCCCGGAGCAGTCTGGGCAAGACCACACCCAGGGACATATCAATCCGGTATTCAATCCCAGGGAGGATGAGCAGGCTGGGCATCCCAGCACAGCCTCAGGTGCAGCCACAGGAGCACATCGGGCTGACCTGCTGACTTCACTCATCTGCAAATTCTTGCAGGACAACCGTCAGGCCAGTGAGGAGTGGTGCACGGAGCTGTCAGCACTGGGCCGGTCCTTCACGGAGAACACCAACCACCTCTGTGAGGTGCTAGGGCGCATCGCTGATGCTTTGGAGGCAGGTCTTCCCGCCCTACAGACTCAGCATGAGGCCACACCATCCACCAGCAGTTCGACACAACCCAGCCCGCTCCGCCGGTCAGTCCATACTCTGCACCGACGGGACATGCCACCCCCTGGCTCTGGGAGTGCGGAGTGACTGTTCTGGCAGCCTCATGTAGGCTCATGGACACTATGGGACTTGTGGGGGGACTTATGGGGGGAGACAGAGGGGGGGGAGGGTGTGTGGGGGAGTTGTGGGGGAGGGGGGTGAGGGTGTCTGGGGGAGTTGTGGCGGGAGGGGGAGGGTGGTGAGGGTGTGTGGAGGAGTTGTCGGAGGAGGGGGAGGGGGTGAGGGTGGTGGAGGGTTTTGTCATTCACGTTAATAATGTTACTTTCAATACACCGGTTGAGTAAAAAAAAAGACCAGAGTGGTCATTCATCATTGCGCATGTGTCATTTAATCTTGCACAGTGCATAGTGTACGCCCACACCCAGTGCCCTATGTCCAACCACTATGTCACCCTCTGCTGACATATATGTCAGAAATATTGTGCAATCACTGACTGGCGCACAGCACGTCCCTCCTGTCCATCACCACTGTGATGATATCCTGCCACATCTTTATCATGCCCTTCATCATCATCAGGTGGTAGCAGTTCCATGTCAGGGGGCAGGGGCACGTTCCAGCGGATGCACATATTGTGCAGCATTACACATGCCATGGTGATCTTGGTCACCTTCTCATGTCTGTAGAGGAGTGTCCCACCCGACCGGCTGAGGCAGCAAAATCGTGCCTTCAACAGGCTAAAGGTCTGCTCGATTACCACACGTGTACGGGTATGGGAATGATTGTAGTCCTCCTTGTGCCTGTTCTGTGGGTTTCAGACAGGGGTCAGGAGCCACGGCTTCAAGGGATAGCCACCATCACCTGCATGAGAGGGAAATTAAGGTAAATGTTTGCAATTTCATGTTGGACAACTGTACTAGTCTCGCATGCCTGCAGGTAATTGGTGCCCACATGCACATGTCCCTGGATGCATTGACCCCATTTCAGGTCCCTCTATGTGTCCTGTGCCATGGACCTATGGTGTGGGTTGCATGTTCAAGATGATAAATGGTGTGCACTGACATCTTGTTGCACGTGCATCATATATGCATACAGCAGTGTTGGAGTCAAATTAGTGATGTGTTGTGTTCTGTGCGATTTACTAATAGGGAGCGTTGGCAGTAGTCTGTACAATATTGGGCATTCTGCGCTGATCATTCTCATGGTGACATGCAGCACTCCTATGGGTGTGCCGACCCTGTGACACACTGTGGAATCCCTAGTTGGTTCAGTTCAATGCACTCCTAGGGATGATTGTCCTGTGTGGTGATATGCTGGAGACAGCAACATAGTGCATATGCACTGCATGGTGCAGGATGCCCTTACGGTGGGTGAGGGCCGCTGATGAGTGGTGCATGTGTTGTGGGATGTGGGCTGGTTACCTGTTAGTCATGTAGTGATAGGTGTCGACCTTACTTCATCACTATGGGAATTGGGTGTCATGTACCGATTCTGATGCTTTGGGGCACAGTGTTCGGTGATGTGCACATTGTGCAGTCACATCAACATTCCCACCCAGGTGGAGTATGCATCCCCCCAAATTCCCACCAATGTGGAGTATGCATCCCCCCCATTCCCACCCAGGTGGAGTATGCATCCACCCACCTCACAAACCCGATGCACTGCCATGGCCCAGTCAGGCAACTCACCAAGCAGCCAGGCACGTCGTCCAGCATGTCGCTCCATGAAGCGGGGTAGCATGGAGTTCCGCAGGACCATAGAGTCATGAGTTGATCCGGCGTATCGGGCACAGCAATGTGTGATGATCTTGCTGGCGTTGCATACCATCTGCACATTGATGGAGTGGTATTGCTTGCGGTTGCGATACACCACCTCCATGGCATGCAGGACCACCACCTCCACGTGGGTGCAGTCAAGGGCACCTACACAATTTGGCATGCCTGCCAGTGCATGGAAGGCACCTTTTGTATTGAATATCTCCTGGGGAGTCCCTGGTAGGGGTATGCAGTCCCTTGTGTGCTTGAGGAGGGCATCTAGCACTTGGTTCAGAATCTGGGAAACTGAGGGTTGTGATATGCCATGCATGTGCCCCACTGTGTGCTGGAAGGTGCCTGTGGCAAGGAAGTAGAGCACAGACACTACCTTCAGTAGAGGGGGGATGGCGGTGCGTATTTCTATGAGGCTCACTATGTCGTCGTGTATCAGGTCCACTATGGTGGTGATGGTGTCCCGGTCAAGCCGGTGCAGGGTGTGGATCTGCTCTGGGGTTAGATTGAATGGACTGGCTCTGATGCGAGGGATTGTGGGCTGCCGGGGTGGTAATGGTGGCTGCACTGGTGGGGCATGCTGGGCCTATTTAACCCTCCTTCACCTCCTGCGTCTCCTCTTTGGTGACGGTTGTTGTTGTTGTTGGTGTTGATGTTGTGGCAATGCAAGCAGTCCTCCAGCTCCAGTAATGCTACTACTATTGGAATCATCTTGGTGTTGGAGGGGGTGTGGTGTGTGGGTGTGCTCCTTTTGTACTGGGCCTGACTCCATTGCCTCCACCTGTGCTGATTGTGTGCACCTGTGGCAGTTTGGAACACTGCTCAGGGCTTTTTACGGCATGTCGGCGATGCCAGTATTTACGCAGTGCCGGTAAGCACATTTTTCGGCTTCATGAGGCCGGTATTTGCATGTCTGCTTCACTTGTGATCTACTTCGGTTTACAGCATGCCACTAATGCCGGCATGGTGGTTCGCGTGCGCGTAACCAGACCGCTATTAACTACATCGTACTTTACGATGCCGTTAATAGCGGTCTGGTGGGTCGGAAAATGCCGTAGCGGTAATCGATGCCGGTATTCATTTACTGGCATCGTTTTTCCCTTTGCATCAACCTCGGAATGAGGGCCAGAGACATATAAATTCAAATAACTGTGATAGCCCCTGAAATAATTAAAAAAATATCAAAATGAAATAGCATCATCAGGACACAGACGTTAGGCACACCAACATGAACGTGAAGCCATGATAAAGTATCCTCACTGGACCCCACAAACTTCTTGAACCTGTTCCCTACTTGGCCAATTCTGAAGTAAGGTTAAAACATCCTCGCTGATCCCTTCTTCTGCCAAAGATTCAGAAAAATAACTACGGTCAACTGAGTCATAGGATTTTATTATCAACAATAAACATAATTAATACATTTGACTTTTTCACAGTCACATAGCTTGCCCTATCAATCAAAAACCTAACAACATGCTTATGGTTCGAGTGCCCTCTGTACAATCTGACTGGGCAACCGGGATGATATCAGTTAGCTTCTCCCATGCCAAGATATGAGTTCACAACATTTTCCAAAATAACAATACTTCACCATCTAGAAGGGAAGGGATGTCTGGCGGTAGTTGGCCAGGTTCCTTCTATTTGAATTCCAATATATGGGAAACATGAATGAAGACTACAGGACCACAAGACAGCTGCTGAGGGCAGTAATGCATTGAATACTCCAAGAAAGGCAGAGTAAATATGAGTCCAAAATTTTCCGCTTGCCCTTGTCAATCGGTAGCCAATCATTACTTCAATGTAACCAAAACATCATTCAATGTAATTGGGGAAGTTCCTACTCCCAAACACTGGGTTCCTTGACAGTGTGGGCATTTTGTGAGCTTATGTGAATGGGGGCTGAGCAGAACTGTAGAGAAAATAATAAACATGTTCGAAAAATGCTGGAACCAGACATCAACAATGCTACTGGATCATATCATGCAGGAAAATTGCTTTTCCATGCTAGCAAGCAAACCCGACAATCCTCAAGCGTTAGAAGTCTCTACAGCTACCATCAGGCTTTTCTCTCTTTTTATAAGCGTTTTACGGTGAGATCTTAGAGCCCACACCTGGCATGGGTTGATGAATGCCTTGTTTTCCAATTCCCAGTTCATCCATGGCCGCACTGCCCTTTCCCTCCTTCATTTATCATTGAACCAGCCATGTCTGACAGGGGACTGAACCTTGGGTGGCTTATATGTAGTGAACTGCTCAGGTGGATTTAATACTAGTAATGCAAACTTCAACAGAACATTTAAAGCAGATTAACTTCAAGAGAACATTTAAAGCAGCTTGTTTTTCAGGAGACAATAGGTCTGCTAACACAGCCAAAGGTTTATTTTTAACCAGGGTAAAACCTTTAAGGGTATTTAGAGAAGACCACCCTATATATTGTAAATGAGATCATAGGGCAAAAACAAGCCTGAGGCTTTTGCAGAACCTCCTGGGGGAGGCTAACCTGGTACTCTATTGTCAATATGGGAGCAGTAACCTGCAGAAAAATGGGATTATCATCACTCTCCTTTCTTCTTTTCACTTCACAACCATTAATGCCTGACCAGTCAACCAGGGGATTATTACATGATCTTACGAGAATGACCCATCATGAGACATACAGCTTGGTGCCACTGAGGAATCAGATGGAAATTGGCTACCCAACGTGTGCAGGGAAAAGGAACATAGAATTTCTGTGAGTATGCTTCCCATATTATTTGATCCTCATATCCGTGTCAATGACAAGGCCATTACCCATGATAGCTATAATTCCCTCTTTTGGAACTTAGACAGGTCCACGTCAAGCTAGGAAGCATTCAAGCCATCCAAAATGATCAAATCACGGGCAGCCAAACATCCCCAAATGGTGACTTAGTTATAATAGTAGCGCTTATTTTCAATGCTTGTATTTAGAGCAATCAGTGCATTTGTTTCTGAATGATTCTCTTGTTTTATAAGTAATTGCAAAATAAACAGAGATCCAGATTCACATACGTCAAGGTATACATAGGAACCCACAGAGACCAAGGTTAGCAGCCCACCGCCCCACCCCCCATCTCCAGAGGTCACTTGGGAACTTTTAGAGTTGGAGTGCAGTCCATGACATTGCCCTGTAAATTCCCTGGGGGCAGCCCATGTCTCCTTGAAACAAGACAGTCCAGATCTCCCAGTTTAGGCATTTGCAATGACACATTCAAAGAAAGAAAGAGCAGGAAACTCTTACATTTACTCACAGGAGTATTCTTCTGGCTTCAGTCTATTTCATCCAATAAGGATTCCAACATAGTGAGGCACAATGGGCCTCATTACGAGGTTGCCAGTCCGGAAACAACAGTACTGGTAAACTTGCCGGCACCGTTGTTTCCGGACCGGCAAACTACAAGTTCTTCAAGGGGTGCCTTTCCGACTGCCAGGTCTGTGCCAGCAGGTGGAAAGGCACCCGCTCGCAGACCTTAACAGATGCCCAGGCACTGTTACACACAGTGCTGGTGCGTCCGTCCTCCCCATTCCCATTGAGTCCAATGGGACTTGAATGGGAATGGGGCTTTTCTTTTTCCAGAGCCTGGCCGTAGGGGCCGCCTGGGCCGTAATGCCCCGGTAAATCCCCATTGCCGGTTGCAGGAAAAAAATGACTCTGGTGGCAGCTATGTCGTTTTTACCGGCACGTCTACCGCTGGACTCATAATGGGCCTCATTACATGGTAGGTGGTAAGGGTTTACCGGTACCGGTAAATCCTTACCGCCTTACTACGAGGTCCCTTTGCGAGTTGGGGAATTTAACGCCTGCTTTTTGCAGGCGTTAAAAACCAACCCGCAAAGGGACCAGGGAGGTAATTACAGTACCGCAATTTGCGGTGCCGTAATTAGCACCTTCCCCATTCCCATTATGCCCTATGGGGCAAAAATGGGAATGGGGAAGGGCAATGGGGGAAGGGGGAATTACCGCCCCACCAACCTTGGAATAGGGCGGTGATTCCCCTTTCCACCAAGGCGGTGCCGGTATTTTACCAGCATGGACCAAGGTGCTAATAGCACCTTGGTCCACCGCCATCCATGTAATAAGGTCCAATGAGTCCAAATGTCTTTTGGAAATAGCCTCTGTGGGGTGTGCTTGCTAGCAAGCCTAGTCCTTTTCAGTGATACTTGTGCATTAGGGAAAGAAGCCAGACCTCTAATGGCTGGGAAATTACTGAATTTTAATCATTCTGTTGTAAGTGATTTCAATCCGTCACACACCCAAGTCAACGCCTAGCATGTAATGCACAACTGAAATCCTTATTTATTTTTGTCTAAAAGTTCTTCATTCTGAAGGATATACCACTCATATCACGTCCCATTCCAGGAACCCCCCCCGGTCACACTGAACCAGGAATCAGGCTGGTTTGCAAAGTTAAAATATTTATTGATGTATTTACAATTTAATCACACTATGTTTTTATGGGTTCACAATAATCACTAATGGGGTGATGTTACACAGAATAATCTCTTTAATACACAAGGAGTAATGGTGAGCAAACTCAATTAGCACAGAAATAATACTTTTGTGTGTGTGTTTAGGTCAGATAGCACTGTGGTTAAAGGTTCCCCCAGCGCGCCCCAAAACCCCCTAATAGGCAATGTAAAGAGATAGGAGGAGAGAGCAGGGAGTCAGGAATGGCAGAATTCAAACACAATAACAATCCCACTTTCCCCCAGCAAACACAAGAGAAAACAGAATTGACTGTCCAGCTGTCTGGATGGCTTTTAAAGTTATCTTGAGAATGGATTGGGCAAAAGCACTGTTAGGGTCAAAATTGCTGAAATTGCTATCAATTCTTATGGGAGACACTTGGAATGGTTGCACACAAACACAAGCAATGATTCAATACCAAGGAACAATTTGAAATCCTAAAATTTAAGTCGGGAGCAATCAAAAGCTTTTTTACACGTGTCAGAATTTCCCAAAAACGAAATTTGCGACAAACTTTTCACTGCGCGATAATCACAATAACGGGAAAACTGTATGGATTTGGGATGCGGTTTTAGATGTGATTTAAAGCTGTGGAAGTTGGCTACTGTCTACATTTTGTTTCTAGCCCTAAAACTGAGGAAGTTATGGACGTTTTAGTGGAGGTTGTTTTTTTGAGATTGGTGCAAGAATGGAAACCGGGTATGCACTTTTCAAATGAAAAAAATTATTTCTAACACTAGAAGATGACTATGAACAAAACGAATACCACGCAAGAACACAGCCACTTGATCAGAATGACTGCCTGCAGTGGTCCCGCCTTCTTCTGATGAGAAAAGATCAGTGCAACGATAGTTTTGGGTTCAAGATAGGGATTAACTAAGCAAGGTACATAGGCTAGTGACACAGTTCTTTCTATAGATACTCACTAGATATGTTTTTAAATGGAACCGTCAGGATTCTGGTCCGTCAACTGGATCTGGTTTTAGGACAGCCAGCTGGGCACATCGGATTGGATCTGCAAGGCGCTCTGGTCACAGAACGGCACAGGACTGGATCTGCAATGCACACTGATCACAGCACGGCACATGACTGGATCAGATCTGCCCTTTTTGGTTCTGATGAAAATTATATCAGTGCGCAATGTTCAGAGGTTTTGGCACGCACAAGTGTTTTGCGGCCATTTTGATGTTTCTGGCACCATCAGAACACAGTGATGCTGCATGGCAGAACAGAAGTGGGTTAAGACATCTCACAGAGCCCCCCCTCATGACTTGAGTTTGACTGCCCGTCAAGGGGAAATCGGGTGATTGGGATGTTCTTTATTTCTTTTTGGTCCAGGTGGAGAAAGTCGTCTGCTTCTCCCATCAGTGCTGGATTGACATGTTCTCCTAGCCGGTTCTGGATGGGAGTATGGAGTGATACTCTGGGCTCCTTAGGTCTTCCCTCCCAGTCCAAAGTGGTCCTCCTTGGTACTTAGAATCCTTGATTTCAGTTCTATGTGACAGAACAGATCATGGTTATGGAAATGTCCCCACTAGTATTCATGTAGTGGGGCGGATGCATACATTGAATATAATTTACAATATTCCCCACCTATATTTAGTAATGGTTTTAACAGGTGGAATGCTTTGTTTTGGAATGTTTTGAATTACCGTGAACTGCTACTTCTAGCGACATGTGTCAGCTATAACTCGTGCAATTTACACTTCTACTGATCGATCTGCATCTTACCCCCCCCCACTTCCCCCCTTTTTCCTTACTCTCACTCCCCGCTGGTCGTCTTGCCACCCCTTCTCATCTCACCCCTGTAAGTGTGTCAGCTGTCCGCCATTGCTGACACTTGGTCCACGCTACTGCCTGGCAAGGCCTAACATATGTCTAGGGCATGCACCTGCCACCCCACCATACTTGACCATCCGCCCTCTGTTCTGTGTAGACTCTACTCACGCTTTCTTGGGGTGCTTGCCTCCCTTGTTCTCTGTGCTGGGTACCACATACCCACCCTCTACTTCTACCCACTCTACTTCCTACTCTCACTTGCCTGCATCTTCCCCTCCTCTGGGGACCTGGACACTCTCTTGATGCCTTCCCCTCCTAGCACTTACTCGTATCATCTGTTCCTTGACTTTCGATAGTAGCTTGTCTGTCTCCCCTCCTACCCCCTTGTTCTCCATCCCCCCTCCCCTGCTTTTTAAATTTATCTCTGATAAATTTGCTCAGTAGTGTGCCCTGTTCTTCTCCTCTCCCCCTCATATCCCACCGTGCCCCCCCTCCCCACCCTCCTCTTGTATACCTCCTGCACTACATCAATTGTCGTCAGACATAGTAATGTTACTGCTTGCTTTGTTTATCCCTCTTTTCCATTACCTCTTGCCTTACCTGTTGTTCTTGCACTTGCACTATCAGAAATGTCGACAGGCCTATTACGATAGTTATTTTTCACATTCTGTATTGCTTCAAGGACTTTTAACTGAATGTGCTGTATTTTCCTATATTCCCTCCCTCCTTGAAGCGCTTTGAAACACTTTGTGTATAGGCGCTATATAAATAAACAATCATATCATATCATATCTCTCACTAGGTTAAATAGATTGTAAGGTCCTCAGACTGCTGCTATCATTTAAGTTACCGAGACCTTGTGGGCTTTGCACTCGGATCTTTCCTTCTGGTTACACAGACCTCAAAGACCCAGGCTGTGTACTGCAGAGCTATCACTCAGGTTTTATAGAGAATATGGGTTTAGGTCCCCAACTGCAGCACGCTATCAATCCAGATACACAGATTACCCAGCAGAGATATCCCTGAGGTTACACAGTTCTCAGGTGCTATCTCTCGGGTTCCCCTTCTCGCCTGACTTGGTGGCGAGAAGGGGGACCTTCGTGCGGTTCACCAGACCTATGTGGTTCCACAGCACCACTTGTAGGAAAGTAACAGGAAAAGACGTGGCCATGCACTTACAAAGGCCACACATACGTGAGCATGCTAGGCTTACTCCACTTTTCAGGCCATGCCCAGCACTGTCGAGGCTACGCCCAGCACTGTTAAGGCCACCCTTAGTACTTCTTTGGCCTCTCCCCAAATAAATAGTTGTGTGACTTTTTAGGGCCCTCTCAATCTCTCAATGTGTGTGTGACTTGTTAGGGCCCTCCTCAGTTTCTCAATCCCAATTAATGGACTGCCTAAGGAAGACTCTCTGGTTTCTAGCTACCAAAAAGCAACTTGGCTGCATTTCCGAACATTGGTAAAGATGCACGTTGCATCCTTTCCCAAGTCTTTTTGGCACCATACCTTACACTCGCTAAAGTTGCATGAGACGAGTTACAAAAGTAATGTGTTACAATAAATGAAAGTTTGTTCTACGCATTTTGATCTCCCAACCTAAACACCACTTTATAAACACAATTAAAGGTAGTCAGTATGTATTAAAGTCATACAAATGTGACAGTGCTTAGAGGGGATGCCTTTTGTGTTTTGGAAAGTGCAGCTGAATGCACTTTACAGCACTCTGGAACTTTTGCTCCGAGAGCTGCACTGACATTACAACTAGAGGATTACACTATAGTCGTCTAGATGTGATGACACAACAAGAAGAGTTTATCAATTTTCTGTGATCTTAATTATGTGCATGTTATGTTTCACAGGGTTTCATAATTGAACTTGCTGTCCATGCCATACAAGCATATTGCTATTAATCAAGCAGTTACAGCTGGGGGTTGATATCTGCTCATTTCAAGAGTACTGCCCATAATCCAACAGTGAAAAGCTGTTGTTCGGATTGGCCATAATGAACATATGTTTCACAGGGCAAAGGGTCAAGCAGGCTGAGTGAGTGGGTTATGTGTCAGCGCTGTGATCTAAGCCTGCCAGAGATTACCAATGAGGTGTTAGGCCATGATCACAGCCTGCAACCACTTCACTAATGAAAACAAAACTGACCTCTGAACATGTGCTAACACAAAGATGTGTCACCACGCTGCTCCTGGTGGACGCCAGTGCATAAAGCTATTATATAAATCAGCATTTAGAAACCTGCGTTACAGAAATAAGGCTTCTTTAAATATCTATTCACTGCAGCGCTGAAGCCAGCAGTCTACAAGCACTGACGGGCAGAACAAGGGAGAGCCCAGGCCAGGGGCCTGAAGGCTCAACACTTCAATCATGACTTACCTGATTTTTTGCACCGTGGGCCTAGAGTGCTCATACAGTCGGAGACGAGGTTTGCCTTTTCACCGACAGACCACGGGGCTTCTCTCACGTGGGCTGCTACAAAATGGTGCCTATGAGGAATGCCATCCAGGCAGCAGCGATTGTATTGGAAGATGTCATGGGATTGCAAGGGGTCGCAATGGATTGGCCAGGGGCCAAAACTGCGACCCTTAGCGACCCCTGAATGACATGCCTGAGAGCCATTGACAACTCCTTAAGAATATGTACCACATCTCACTCAGTTCTCAATGAGACACATGTCACAGGAATGGGAGGGACAGGGAAACCAGCACATGAAGGTCTCAGTCCTTTGTCTACTGGTGGGGACATTATTAACAGCAAGAGACAGGATACTTACCCTGGCACAACTGCTCACTTCATCCCCATTAAAAAGCTGCAGAACATGCTTTCAAATAATTTGCCTGAATTGTTTGTGACATAGCAAAACCTCCAAATAACCTAATAAATGCAAGGATTAATCCAACCTATCCCAGGAAAGTAGTGGTTGTTTTTATTTGTGGAAGGCAGGACCAATTTTGTATGAACTGAAATCCTGCGGAAGGCAGGACCAATTGTGTATTAACTGAAATCCTAAATAATAAAATACCTAGGCTAGTTCAAGTGGGATCTAGTTTAACTTTCCCTCTCTCCAAAGTTGGCACCCAGTTACCATTAATATCACCTTAGATCGCGGACTATTAATGATCAGATGCTTCTTCACACAATAAATGGCTAAAGGAAATAACAGAGAATTGAAGGCCCTCTCTGTCCTTGCCTTTAGAAATGCATGATCTGCGTATAGCAGTAATGGAGCCCCTACAACATTGAACACAGAGGCCCTCATTCTGACTTTGGAGGTAAGTACCGTCCCTTACTGACACGGCTCAAATAGCGTGTCCTTGCTGGCATCAGCCCGCTAATAAAGGACTATTACGACTTCGCGGGCACGACCTTTGCGCCATGCCGGTTAGGGACGTAGCACCATGCCGTAAAAGGCCCCCAAAAAGCCCTTACCGACATGAAGCTAGGCACAGATTACACCTCTGACATAGTCCAATGCGACAATAGCGGTGTCACCGCTATTTATGGTCACCGCTAAATAGTGGAACCCGAAATAGAGTCATCGCACAGGAACGGGAAGGAGCACGGCAGCCATCTTTAAAAACAACATCCATTGCCATCCTCAGCACACAGGATCCCTGGGACACTGCAAATCGCCCGAAAAAGTTCATCCTACCACCCAAAAATGCCTAAAGCACTCAAGAAGGGATCTGCCTGCCTCCGAAAGGAGAAATTCAGCCAGGATGAACTGCAGATGCTCGTCGACACCTTGCATGAGCATGCAGGGACAGTGTTCAGCAGCAACCTGAGGAGGGTGGCCGTGTTGCGCAAAAAGGAGATTTGGGGACTAGTTGGCCAGAAGGTCAGTGCAGTGGGCAACACACCCCGCACGGTGAAGGATTGCTGTAAGCGCTGGGATGACCTGCGCCTGAGGGTGCGCAATATTCTATCTGTAAATCATACCCAGGCAATGGAAACCGGAGGAGGACCAAGCTCTCCCATCAAGCTCACCCCGTGGGAGGAAACATGTGAAGCATGATTGGACCGGAATTAATAGAAGGCGTAGGAATGATGGAGTATGGCACCACGACATCTGCTGATGGAGGTGAGTGTCTAAAGTAAAAACTGCTAAGACAAATCTGATGAAAGTCAATGCCAATGTTAGTCCAAAGAGTGACGCCATGGTCGGCCACACATACACTCCCTGTAAAGTATGCCGAAGCAAGTGAGACACATGCCGATGCCTGGTGCAAGGCCGTAAGGTACATGACACATACCACACATAGTAGGAAATTCCATGAGGCACACAGCGTGCCTGACCTAAATTGTGAGCATGTCAGACAGCACAGTACCTGGCCAACATGAGTGACACCGACATATGGCTGCATTTACCACCCATGTATGAAATGATGTGCCCTTTCCAACACAAAAGCCTATTACCCACAATTGTGTGGATGTGCAATCGTACCAATGTATGAATGATGCCTATCCAGACATAACTCATGCCGTCCCTCTCTTTCACCCCCACAGACAGTGAGAATGACAGTGAAGAGCAGGACAGCAACCCTGCACAGGATAACAACCGTCCGTCTACATCCAGGGGACAAGCCCGGGGGCGCTGTGTCCCAGCAAGGAAGCCACCACAGGGACACATACCACCTGCAACACCAAGGCCCGTGGAGGGTGCCCGGGGGCGCCGTGTCCCAGCAAGGAAGCCACCACAGGGACACATACCACCTGCAACACCAATGCCCGTGGAGGCCACACCACCCCCACCCTCCACTGTTCTGCCTGCAGACACCTGTCTGACACCCTATTCGGAGGAGTCCAGTGTGGCTGGGGAGGTGGTAGCCACGGCACCCCTCACAGTTGAAGACAGCCCAGGTGACATCTGGGGCACCATTGAGGATGATTCAGTGGGTGTTGTCCACACCCCAACACAATTAGCATCCCCCCAGGTATCCATGAGTGATACCGTTGATACCAACACCCCGGAGCAGTCTGGGCAAGACCACACCCAGGGACATATCAATCCGGTATTCAGTCCCAGGGAGGATGAGCAGGCTGGGCATGCCAGCCAGATTCCCAGCACAGCCTCAGGTGCAGCCACAGGAGCACAGCGGGCTGACCTGCTGACTGCACTCATCTGCAAATTCTTGCAGGACAACCGTTAGGCCAGGGAGGAGTGGTGCACGGAGCTGTCAGCACCGGGCCGGTCCTTCACAGAGAACACCAACCACCTCTGTGAGGTGCTAGGGCGCATTGCTGATGCTTTGGAGGCAGGTATTCCCGCCCTACAGCCTCAGCATGAGGCCACACCATCCACCAGAAGTTCGACACAAACCAGCCCGCTCCGCCGGTCGGTCCATATGCTGCACCGACGGGACATGCCACCCCCTGGCTCTGGGAGTGCGGAGTGACTGTTCTGGCAGCCTCATGTAGGCTTCATGGACTCTATGGGACTTGTGGAGGGGATTTATGAGGGGGGGGTTGAGGGGGTGTGGGGAGTTGTGGGGGAGGGGGTGAGGGTGTGTGGGGTAGTTGTGGGGGGAGGGAGGGAGGGTGTGTGGAGGAGTTGTGGGGGGAGGGGAGGGGGTGAGGGTGGTGGAGGGTTTTGTCATTCACGTTAATAATGTTACTTTCAATACACCGGTTGAGTAAAAAAAAAGACCAGAGTGGTCATTCATCATTGCGCATGTGTCATTTAATCTTGCACAATGCAAAGTGTACGCCCACACCCAGTGCCCTATGTCCAACCACTATGTCACCCTCTGCTGACATATATGTCAGAAATATTGTGCAATCACTGACTGGCGCACAGCACGTCCATCCTGTCTATCACCACTGTGATGATGTCCTGCCACATCTTTATCATGCCCTTCATCATCATCAGGTGGTAGCAGTTCCATGTCAGGGGGCAGGGGCACGTTCCGGCGGATGCACATATTGTGCAGCATTACACATGCCATGGTGATCTTGGTCACCTTCTCATGTCTGTAGAGGAGTGCCCCACCCGACCGGCTGAGGCAGCGAAATCGTGCCTTCAACAGGCCAAAGGTCTGCTCGATTACCACACGTGTACGGGTATGGGAACGATTGTAGTCCTCCTTGTGCCTGTTCTGTGGGTTTCAGACAGGGGTCAGGAGCCACGGCTTCAAGGGATAGCCACCATCACCTGCATGAGAGGGAAATGAAGGTAAATGTTTGCAATTTCATGTTGGACAACTGTACTAGTCTCGCATGCCTGCAGGTAATTGGTGCCCACATGCACATGTCTCTGGATGCATTGACCCCATTTCAGGTCCCTCTATGTGTCCTGTGCCATGGATTTATGGTGTGGGTTGCATCTTCAAGATGATAAATGGTGTGCACTGACATCTTGTTGCACGTGCATCGTATATGCATACAGCAGTGTTGGAGTCAAATTAGTGATGTGTTGTGTTCTGTGCGATTTACTAGTAGGGAGCATTGGCAGTAGTCTGTACAATATTGGGCATTCTGCGCTGATCATTCTCATGGTGACATGCAGCACTCCTATGGGTGTGCTGACCCTGTGACACACTGTGGAATCCCTAGTTGGTTCAGTTCAATGCACTCCTAGGGATGATTGTCCTGTGTGGTGACATGCTAGAGACAGCAACATAGTGCATATGCACTGCATGGTGCAGGATGCCCTTACAGTGGGTGAGGGCCGCTGATGAGTGGTGCATGTGTTGTGGGATGTGGGCTGGATACCTGTTAGTCATGTAGTGATAGGTGTCGACCTTACTTCATCACTATGGGAATTGGGTGTCATGTACCGTTTCTGATGCTTTGGGACACAGTGTTCGGTGATGTGCACATTGTGCAGTCACATCAACATTCCCACCCAGGTGGAGTATGCATCCACCCACCTCACAAACCCGATGCACTGCCATGGCCCAGTCAGGCAACTCACCAAGCAGCCAGGCACGTCGTCCAGCATGTCGCTCCATGAAGCGTGTCGGGCACAGCAATGTGTGATGATCTTGCTGGCGTTGCATACCATCTGCACATTGATGGAGTGGTATTGCTTGCGGTTGCGATACACCACCTCCATGGCATGCGGGACCACCACCTCCACGTGGGTGCAGTCAAGGGCACCTACACAATTTGGCATGCCTGCCAGTGCATGGAAGGCAACCTTCGTATCGAATATCTCCTGGGGAGTCTGTGGTAGGGGTATGCCGTCCCTTGTGTACTTGAGGGGGGCATCTAGCACTTGGTTCAGAATCTGGGAAACTAAGGGTTGTGATATGCCATGCATGTGCCCCACTGTGTGCTGGAAGGTGCCTGTGGCAAGGAAGTGGAGCACAAACACTACCTTCAGTAGAGGGGGGATGGCGGTGCGTATTTCTATGAGGCTCACTATGTCGTTGTGTATCAGGTCCACTATGGTGGTGATGGTGTCCCGGTCAAGCCGGTACAGGGTGTGGATCTGCTCAGGGGTTAGATTGAATGGACTGGCCCTGATGTGAGGGATTGTGGGCTGCCGGGGTGGTAATGGTGGCTGCACTGGTGGGGCATGCTGGGCCTATCTCAGCATCCTTCTCCTCCTGTGTCTCCTCTGTGGTGACGGCTGTTGTTGTTGTTGTTGTTGATGTGGTGGCAATGCAAGCAGTCCTCCAGCTCCAGTAATCCTACTACTATTGGAATCATCTTGGTGTGGGAGGGGGTGTGGTGTGTGGGTGTGCTCCTTTTGTACTGGGCCTGACTCCATTGCCTCCACCTGTGCTGATTGTGTGCCCCTGGGGCAGTTTGGAACACTGCTCAGGGCTTTTTACGGCATGTCGGCGATGCCAGTATTTACGCAGTGCTGGTAAGCACATCTTTTGGCTTCATGAGGCTGTTATTTGCATGTCTGCTTCACTTGTGATCTACTTCGGTTTACAGCATGCCACTAATGCCGGCATGGTGGTTCGCGTGCGTGTAACCAGACCGCTATTAACTACATCGTACTTTACGATGCCGTTAATAGCGGTCTGGTTAGTCAGAATATTCCGTAGCGGTAATGGATGCCGGTATTCCTTTACTGGCATCGTTTTTCCCTTTGCACCAAACTCAGAATGAGGGCCAGAGACATATAAATTCAAATAACTGTGATAGCCCCTGAAATAATTTCAAAAATATCAAAATGAAATAGCATCATCAGGACACAGACGTTCGGCACACCAACATGAACATTAAGCTATGACCAATTCTGCAGTAAGGTTAAAACATCCTCGCTGATCCCTTCTTCCACCAAAGATTCAGAAAAATAACTACGGTCAACTGAGTCATAGGATTTTATAATCAACAATAAACATAATTAATACATTTGACTTTTTCACAGTCACATAGCTTGCCCTATCAATCAAAAAACCTAACAACATGCTTATGGTTCGAGTGCCCTCTGTACAATCTGACTGGGCAACCGGGATGATATCAGTTAGCTTCTCCCATGCCAAGATATGAGTTCACAACATTTTCCAAAATAACAATACTTCACCATCTAGAATGGAAGGGATGTCTGGCGGTAGTTGGCCAGGTTCCTTCTATTTGAATTCCAATATATGGGAAATATGAATGAAGACTACAGGACGGCAAGACAGCTGCTGAGGGCAGTAATGCATTGAATACTCCAAGAAAGGCAGAGTAAATATGAGTCCAAAAATGTTCAGCCTGCCCTTGTCAATCGGTAACCAATCATTAGTTCAATGTAACCAAAACATCATTCAATGTAATTGGGGCAGTTCCTACTCCCAAACACTGGGTTCCTTGACAGTGTGGGCATTTTGTGAGCTTATGTGAATGGGGGCTGAGCAGAACTGTAGAGAAAATAATAAACATGTTCGAAAAATGCTGGAACCAGACATCAACAATGCGATTGGATCATATCATGCAGGATAATTGCTTATTCCACTCTAGCAAGCAAACCCGACAATCCTCAAGTGTTATAAGTCTCTACAGCTACCATCAGGCTTTTCTCTCTTTTTATAAGCGTTTTACAGTGAGATCTTAGAGCCCACACCTGGCATGGGTTGATGAATGCCTTGTTTTCCAATTCCCAGTTCATCCATGGCAGCACTGCCCTTTCCCTCCTTCATTCATCATTGAACCAGCCATGTCAGACAGGGGACTGAACCTTGGGTGGCTTATATGTAGTGAACTGCTCAGGTGGATTTAATACTAGTAATGCAAACTTCAACAGAACATTTAAAACAGATTAACTTCAAGAGAACATTTAAAGCAGCTTGTTTTTCAGGGGACAATAGGTCTGCTAAAACAGCCAAAGGTTTATTTTTAACCAGGGTAAAACCTTTAAGGGTATTTAGAGAAGACCACCCTATATATTGTAAATGAGATCATAGGGCAAAAACAAGCCTGGGGCTTTTGCAGAACCTCCTGGGGGAGGCTAACCTGATACTCTATTGTCAATATGGGAGCAGTAACCTGCAGAAAAATGGGATTATCATCACTCTCCTTTCTTCTCTTCACTTCACAACCATTAATGTCTGACCAGTCAACCAGGGGATTATTACATGATCTTACGAGAATGACCCATCATGAGACATACAGCTTGGTGCCACTGAGGAATCAGGTGGAAATTAGCTACCCAACGTGTGCAGGGAAAAGGAGCATAGAATTTCTGTGAGTATTCTTCCCATATTATTTGATCCTCATATCCGTGTCAATGACAAGGCAAGTACCCATGATAGCTATAATTCCCTCTTTTGGAACTTACACAGATCCACCTCAAGCTAGGAAGCATTCAAGCCATCCAAAATGATCAAATCACGGGCAGCCAAACATCCCCAAATGATGACTTAGTTATGATAGTAGCGCTTATTTTCAATGCTTGTATTTAGAGCAATTAGTGCATTTGTTTCTGAATGATTCTCTTGTTTTATAAGTAATTGCAAAATAAACAGAGATCCAGATTCACATACGTCAAGGTATACATAGGAACCCACAGAGACCAAGGTTAGCAGCCCACCGCCCCACCCCCCATCTCCAGAGGTCACTTGGGAACTTTTAGAGTTGGGGTGCAGTCCATGACATTGCCCTGTAAATTCACTGGGGGCAGCCCATGTCTCCTTGAAACAAGACAGTCCAGATCTCCCAGTTTAGGCATTTGCAATGACAAATTCAAAGAAAGAAAGAGCAGGAAACTCTTACATTTACTCACAGGAGTATTCTTCTGGCTTCAGTCTATTTCATCCAATAAGGATTCCACCATAGTGAGGCACAATGGGCCTCATTACGAGGTTGCCAGTCCGGAAACAACAGTATTGGTAAACTTGCCGGCACTGTTGTTTCCGGACCGGCAAACTACGAGTTCTTCAAGGGGTGCCTTTCCGCCTGCCAGGTCTGTGCCAGCAGGTGGAAAGGCACCCGCTCGCAGACCTTAACAGATGCCCAGGCACTGTTACACACAGTGCTGGTGCGTCCGTCCTCCCCATTCCCATTGAGTCCAATGGGACTCGAATGGGAATGGGGCTTTTCTTTTTCCAGAGCCTGGCCGTAGGGACCGCCTGGGCCGTAATGCCCCGGTAAATCCCCATTGCCGGTTGCAGGAAAAAAAATGACTCTGGTGGCAGCTATGTCGTTTTTACCGGCACGTCTACCGCTGGACTCATAATGGGCCTCATTACACGGTAGGTGGTAAGGGTTTACCGGTACCAGTAAATCCTTACCGCCTTACTACCAGGTCCCTTTGCGAGTTGGGGAATTTAACGCCTGCTTTTTGCAGGCATTAAAAACCAACCCGCAAAGGGACCAGGGAGGTAATTACAGTACCGCAATTTGCGGTGCCGTAATTAGCACCTTCCCCATTCCCATTATGCCCTATGGGGCAAAAATGGGAATGGGGAAGGGCAATGGGGGAAGGGGAATTACCGCCCCACCAACCTTGGAATAGGGCGGTGATTCCCCTTTCCACCAAGGCGGTGCCGGTATTTTACCAGCATGGACCAAGGTGCTAATAGCACCTTGGTCCACCGCCATCCGTGTAATGAGGTCCAATGAGTCCAAATGTCTTTTGGAAATAGCCTCTGTGGGGTGTGCTTGCTAGCAAGCCTAGTCCTTTTCAGTGATACTTGTGCATTAGGGAAAGAAGCCAGACCTCTAATGGCTGGGAAATTACTGAATTTTAATCATTCTGTTGTAAGTGATTTCAATCCGTCACACACCCAAGTCAACGCCTAGCATGTAATGCACAACTGAAATCCTTATTTATTTTTGTCTAAAAGTTCTTCATTCTGAACGATATACCACTCATATCACGTCCCATTCCAGGAACCCCCCCTGGTCACACTGAACCAGGAATCAGGCTGGTTTGCAAAGTTAAAATATTTATTGATGTATTTACAATTTAATCACACTATGTTTTTATGGGTTCACAATAATCACTAATGGGGTGATGTTACACAGAATAATCTCTTTAATACACAAGGAGTAATGGTGAGCAAACTCAATTAGCACAGAAATAATACTTTTGTGTGTGTGTTTAGGTCAGATAGCACTGTGGTTAAAGGTTCCCCCAGCGTGCCCCAAAACCCCCTAATAGGCAATGTAAAGAGATAGGAGGAGAGAGCAGGGAGTCAGGAATGGCAGAATTCAAACACAATAACAATCCCACTTTCCCCCAGCAAACACAAGAGAAAACAGAATTGACTGTCCAGCTGTCTGGATGGCTTTTAAAGTTATCTTGAGAATGGATTGGGCAAAAGCACTGTTAGGGTCAAAATTGCTGAAATTGCTATCAATTCTTATGGGAGACACTTGGAATGGTTGCACACAAACACAAGCAATGATTCAATACCAAGGAACAATTTGAAATCCTAAAATTCAAGTCGGGAGCAATCAAAAGCTTTTTTACACGTGTCAGAATTTCCCAAAAACGAAATTTGCGACAAACTTTTCACTGCGCGATAATCACAATAACGGGAAAACTGTATGGATTTGGGATGCGGTTTTAGATGTGATTTAAAGCTGTGGAAGTTGGCTACTGTCTAAATTTTGTTTCTAGCCCTAAAACTGAGGAAGTTATGGACGTTTTAGTGGAGGTTGTTTTTTCGAGATTGGTGCAAGAATGGAAACCGGGTATGCACTTTTCAAATGAAAAAAATTATTTCTAACACTAGAAGATGACTATGAACAAAACGAATACCACGCAAGAACACAGCCACTTGATCAGAATGACTGCCTGCAGTGGTCCCGCCTTCTTCAGATGAGAAAAGATCAGTGCAACGATAGTTTTGGGTTCAAGATAGGGATTAACTAAGCAAGGTACATAGGCTAGTGACACAGTTCTTTCTATAGATACTCACTAGATATGTTTTTAAATGGAACCGTCAGGATTCTGGTCCGTCAACTGGATCTGGTTTTAGGACAGCCAGCTGGGCACATCGGATTGGATCTGCAAGGCGCTCTGGTCACAGAACGGCACAGGACTGGATCTGCAATGCACACTGATCACAGCACGGCACATGACTGGATCAGATCTGCCCTTTTTGGTTCTGATGAAAATTATATCAGTGCGCAATGTTCAGAGGTTTTGGCGCGCACAAGTGTTTTGAAGCCATTTTGATGTTTCTGGCACCATCAGAACACAGTGATGCTGCATGGCAGAACAGAAGTGGGTTAAGACATCTCACAGAGCCCCCCTCATGACTTGAGTTTGACTGCCCGTCAAGGGGAAGTCGGGAGATTGGGATGTTCTTTATTTCTTTTTGGTCCAGGTGGAGAAAGTCGTCTGCTTCTCCCATCAGTGCTGGATTGACATGTTCTCCTAGCCGGTTCTGGATGGGAGTATGGTGTGATACTCTGGGCTCCTTAGGTCTTCCCTCCCAGTCCAAAGTGGTCCTCCTTGGTACTTAGAATCCTTGGTTTCAGTTCTATGTGACAGAACAGATCATGGTTATGGAAATGTCCCCACTAGTATTCATGTAGTGGGGCGGATGCATACATTGAATATAATTTACAATATTCCCCACCTATATTTAGTAATGGTTTTAACAGGTGGAATGCTTTTAACAGTTGGATTCTTCTAGGTGTCTGGAATGTCCCCCTCTGGGTTTCCGGTTGGCTCCTCTATTTGCCGCAAAGTATACCTGGGATGGCAACTCTTCAGCTGGTTTATGTGGACCCACTTCTCTTCCCCCTCTGAGAAACTGCCCTTGGGGATGTGGATTCTGTAGGCGACTGGTGAGATTCTGCCTACAATTTCAAAAGGACCCCGCCAACTTGGGAGAAATGTGCACTGTTTGGCTTGGTCTTCATACTGTCCGCAGATCTTTCTAGATTCCGCTGAGCATAGGCAAAAACATGTTGAAGGTGTTTTCTAAGATTCTCAACATACTCATGAGTTGTGGAGGCATTTATCAAGGTCTGCTCTCTGGTTCTGTAGAGCAGATGCTGGGGAAGCACCATCCTTCGTCCAGTCATCAGCTCAAACTGAAACATTTTACTTGCAGAAGAAGGGGTAGATCTGATGGCCATCAGGACAAGGGGTAATTGAATGTCCCAACTTGTCCCAGAATCTGCCACAAATGTTTTAATATGCTCACAATAGTCTTTTTGTATCTCTCAACTCCACCACTAGAGGCTAGCAGGTAGGCAATGTGCAGTTTCCTTTTGACCCCAATTATCTCTCACATCTTTGTCATCACTTCGCTAGTGAAGTGGCTAACTTGGTCTGACTCAATCCTTTGGGGTAGTCCAAAACGTGAGAATATGTGATTGATCATCAGGGCAGCTGCCGTTTCTGCCTTGCAATTTGGGGCCGGGAGACATTCCTCCCATTTAGTGAACAAGCATGTTACGGTCAACATGTACTTGTTCCCCCTAGAGGAGCGAATCACAGGCCCGATAAAATCGACTTGTAAATCTGACCAAGGCAGTGTCATCCCCCTCTTTTGGAGGGGAGCACGGTGTGTGAGTGAGGTTGGCTGAAACTGTGCATACCTTCAAGTATTGGTCGAGGTCCTGCCCCATATGTGGCCAGTATGCAACCTCTCGCAAGATTTCTAATGTTGTATGAAATCTCTGATGACCGGCTGTGGCTGCATCATGGGCATGACTTAGCATCAGGCTTCGGAATGAGGTGTGGACCACCCACTGGTCATGGCCAGCTATGGATCTCCTTACCAGCAAACCGTCTTGGATTCGGAACATTTTTGGACATTTCATCAACACTCTGAGGTCCTCTTTCCCTATGTAATCGGTATCCATCCGGAGAAAGTTCTCAAAGTCCTCAATGTGTTGATAAAACTTAACAATTATTGGATCACCTTTTTGAGCCATGATCAAATCAGCATCTGGGATCACCTTACTCCATTGTGCAGTATAGAGTTAATTGTGAGCACTTGTATGGGACCTAGTGATAGCAGTGACCTGGATTTCCCCCAGCAGGGACTCGATCTCAAGTAGATCCCCTTGGATGGCTCCGGTTTTGGCCTGCTGATCAGCTAGGTCATTTCCAGTTTTGTCTGGTCCCTCTACTTTAGAATGACCCTTGATCTTTTTCCAGTATATGGTCATCTCATTCGAGGTGACCAGATCATCAATATTTTCTATAAATTTTCCATGTTTCAATGGTTTGTTATTAGCACATATCATGCCACTGGTTTTCCAGTTAACCAGGTGCTCCACGAACCCGTTCCGTACACAATCTGAATCAGTGATTATGACCAGTTTGTGGATTTGGTGTTGGACAGCAGTGAGGATGGTTTGGTGCACAGCCATCAGCTCTACCACTTGACTACTTCGTGGACCGATTTTGTACCCAGCAGAGGGTTCTGGGGTATCATTCACCCATTCATTCCCTACGCCGGCCACAAGTTCCTTTTCCCCGTTGTTGTCAACATGTTCGGAGCACCCATCCACATAGACAGTGGGCATTCCCTCACACCGGTCTTCTTCATAGACTTTGTGTGGGGAATTAAGGTATTTCTCCATGTTGTCCTTGATTTTAAGACTTTCGTCCTCAAGACAGTTTTCTCTGGCACAATCATGCAAGTCAGCCAGACCTTGCGCAAGGGGACTCTTCTTGTTTTGGCCATATCTGATCTCCACAGGAAAGCCTTGCATTGACAGAATCAAGGAAGTAATTCGGGAATTACTCACATTTCCGGCCCGGATTCTGTCACTTTGAAGATATTGCAAAGGATGGTGTGGAGTCTCACTATGATGTGGTCTCCCTGGATAAACGGGTGATAATTCTTCAATGCCCACACCGTTGCCAGGAGTGCCTTCTCACAATCGTTGAATTTTTCCTCCACAGAGGATAAAGTCTTACTCGCATAGGAGATAACTTTATTTAACTTGTCTTGCTTTCCATATAATACTGCAGTCAAGCATGTATCTAAGAACCCTGTCTCCAAGAATAACTCCTTGTTTTTGACAGGGTAAGCTAGGCAAGGCACTTGTGAGAGGCTTCTTTTGAGTTGTCTTACTGCCTCGGCTTGTTGTGGACCCCACTCCCACTTGACCTCCCCCCTTCAAAAGATGGATCAGGGGTCTTGTGATCTCTGCGTAATCCTCAATGATTTTTCTGCTGTAATTAGTTAGTCCAACAAGGCTCCTTAGTTCCCGCAGAGTTGTGGGGTCTTTTATTTTCTGGAGTGCTTCCACTTTCTTTTCCTGGGGACAGAGACCCTGAGGAGTTATCTCATGCCCCAAGAAATGAACACGGGTTCTGCACCACTTTGCCTTTTGAAAGGAGACTTTAGCTCTGGCTGCCCTCAACTAAGTCAGAACATATCGGGTCTCCGCTATGTGTTCCTCCACAGTTGAGCTTTTGACTAAAACATCATCTACATAGGTCAGGTTACTCCCCTCACGCAGGTCGGGCATGGCCTTATGTAGAAAGATGTTAAATTCATTGCCGGAGTTGATGTATCCGAAGGGAGTCCGGCTCCACGTGTACTGCTGCCCCCCGAAGGTAAAGGCCAGCTTGTATTGGTCCTCCGTACTGACAGGTACAGTCCAGTACCCATTGGTCAGGTCAATGGCAGTGAATACCTTTGACCCCTGGATCTGGGCCAGGCCATGGTCAATGTAGGGAAGAGGCCATTCGGAAGTATGGACCCCTTTGCTGAGCTCCCTTAGGTCAGCACAGAGTCTCCACTGGCCGTTAGGTTTCAAAATCCTCAGCACCGGATTATTGAAGGTGCTGTGGACTGGACGAATTATCCCACAGGACTCAAGGTTCTTAATTATTTCAGTAAGCGACTCCATTGATGCGAGAGGCAAGCGGTATTGCTTCACAACCACTGGAGTCATGCCTGGGTCTGTGGGAATTGTTGTTGTGTGGATGTCGGTGCGACCACAATCATATGAGTCCACCACAAATAGATCTTCAAAATCTAAGAAAACTTGTTCCAATTTTTGCTTTTGCTCCAGAGTCTCACAGGCATCATCTAGGTTGACTCTCTCTTCAACCATCTGCCTGAAGCCTGGAAAGACTTCCGGTTTGGATATCTCAGTGGCCTCCTCCAGCTGGGTGGAGAAGTCACTGGTCAGAGTGCTGATTTGGACTGATGGCTTCAGGAGGGAAAGGTAGTCCTCATCCCTCGTGAAGTCACAGGTCACATCCTCCTTACCATAAGGGCAGGAAGAGTACACCAGGAAATTCCCCCCATGCCGAGTGAAGATCATGTCTGATTTTGTGTCATTGTCGCTATCACTGTCAAAACAGTCCTTGGGGATAGGTCCTAACAGTTCATTACCTAAATCTAAGGAAAAATGTTGGTCATCAACCACCATTCCAATAATGGTGCCTGCGCCCAAAGTGATACTCTTTAGGTCGCTGTTATCCACCTCTATTAGAATGGTATCGCGTTCTGGGTTGATGAATGGCATTGGGTTTACCCCCAACCCTTGCTGTTGGAAATGAGCGTTAAGATGGGCATAGGCATCAGGATTTTTCAGTTTCTTCCTCTTTTAATTTTTACTTCCAGTGATAATTGTCGGGTCCGTTCTGGGATGGTGACTTCCTCTCCAATCTGAATTTCAACTGCATATGGCAGAAGTTGAGCTGACCAAAATGCTTTCTATGGGTCATCAAAGTCCATGGGATTACCCGCTAATCGGGACCAATCTTTGAGGTTTATTAGGTCCAAACTAATGGCAAAGCGATTGAGAATGTCACTGCCTAAATAAAATGCAGCAGTGACATCTCGCATGACCCAACAATTATGGACTATGCTCTTGTTGCCTATGGACATTTTGAGCATACATTTTGGAATTGGGTGTTTCCAGGTCCATTTCCCATTTGTCTAACATTTTATATGTGGGAATGGCTGGATCTTTTGGGAGTTTGCGGAACATGGCCTCGCTGATGAAGCTCTTACCGTTGTTCAAACATACTCGGGCGAGAACAGAGTCCTTCCCCTCATTTAACTGAATAGGGATGAACAACTGCTCTCCAATTTTCTTAATATCAGCCAAGCTTTGAGCTGATTTCTCATCTTTTCGGACTATGGGAATAGGATTTCCTGACTGTGAATTTGTATAGAATTTCAGAGTGTTGATTTTCAGAAATAGAGAAGACCCCCATCACCAGTTTGTTGTCCTACTGCAATTACTGTCACGTCTGGGATTTGATTATTCTGGAAGTGAAATTCTATTTGGTCAGGTTTTTGTTCAACCATGTGGCATGTGCCATTTAAACTAACATGGTTGACGCGCTGTTTCAATTTTATTGGTCGGTTAGTCTGGGTTCAGAGGACTTTGTTTACACAATCTATGAGGGGAGACAATCTACGCAGGATGTCATTCCCTAGTAAACAAGGTGTGCCCTCTGGAGACACAACTATGACTGGGTGCTTCACCTTGTGTCGCCCAATTTTAATGTCTAAATCTGCAGTCCCCTCGATGGGAATTTCCTTCCCGTGGAAGTTCTGAAGTTGTCCAGGAAGAGGGGTGAGAGGAATTTGGTATTTCTCCCCATCCCGAATTCAGCTGATCAAAGACCCCTTTTGACAGAAGGGTAGCTTGGGATCCAGTGTCCACCAGTGCCAAAATTGTACATTGCCCCTGTATTTGGACAGGGGCATAACATCTTCCCTCCTTTTCCTCAATGGGGCAAAGATAATGCACATTTTTGGCCAACTGGTGGGTCAGATGCTTTGCTTTGGAAACTGACAGAGAGGTGATTTGGGCAAGATTCTGTTTGGGATCTTGGGAACATGTAAAAAAGAGCTGACAGCTAGATATGGGGGAAGTGTTGGGTTCCCCTGGTTCTGATTCTGGGCTGCCCCCCCTTTTTGGAGGCAGTCACCAGGAGGGGTTTGAACCAGGGGATTTTCGTGCTGGTCATTCTGAGTACTGATGATGAGCGGTTTTAACTCGGTTCCCACATCTACGCAGTCTGGATTTGGATCCTTTGGGACCCATTTTTCTTTGGGAGGAGTTCCCCCATCCCTTAAGGAGAATATTATTTTCCCAGAATCCTCTGAGGACCCCTCTCCTTCAAACTGGAAGATTTGTACCTCCTCCACAAAATGGGCCTTTTTAGGCTCGTTATTTCCCCTACCCCCCCCCTCTGTTCCTTGGGTTGCATACTTTTGGGGGCAGGAGATTTTGGTTCTGGTTACTCGGTTTCCAGGGGCTTTCCAGAAGTGGGGAAAGAAGCTTCCTCTAAGGCTTTACATCCCCCTTCTCCTTGTGCCTCCTCCCTGGGAACCAGTGGGTTGTTGGGGTTCTTCCCTGTCATTGTTCTGGAGCACCAGACCCTGGATTTGAGGAATCCTGAACTGCCATGCTCATCTGAGGGTTCTGTTGAGCCCTTAGCATGCAACCCAAATCTTGTGCCATGTTCTGGACCTGTCGCTCTAGTTGGGACACCCGCTCTGGCTGGTACGGGGTCCTCAAGTCTATCCTGGGTTGATCCCGAGAAGGATAACTATCCCTTCTCGCATAATACCCCTGGTTAGGAAAGTTTGGGTAACCCTCCACCCTTGGCCTCCCCTCTCCCGGAGTGGGCTGTCTGGGCTCAGCAAAGTCGGGAAAGAAAGAAGGGTTGTTTTGGGGGTTGAAGTTTGGCGGGTATCGGGGAAAGAAATTTGGTCCGGCCTTTGGGGGATTACTGCCCTCATGTGGAACGTGAGGAGGGAAGTTTCCTGGGTTTCCTGCTGTCTGGTTGAATCCCCCCCTTGGGGTGGAGGAGTCCGCACATAGCCCAGGATGGGTCTATTTCCCTTGTAGCATGCGCTGATGTAGTCAGGGGAGTTAAGAGTCTCATTTGTCGGGTTACCTCCCTGGCTCCCCATTTGGGATTGGCCCAAGGGCCTTCTAGGTTTGGGGTTGGTCGATTCTGCAGGGGAAGGTTTTTGGCTCCCCCCATCTCCAGATCTAAAATGGGGGCAACCTTCACCTCCACCACCTTAGCAGCAGCAGGGGTGTTGGTTGGTTTGGGGCTCTTGCTAAGATTTTTACTTTTCAACGGCTTCTGTACTTCATAGATGCGCATTGCTTGTTCAATGACCCAGTCTAGTGATCTTTTCTCATGAAAGTCCCTCACTAGCTGGATCATAATGTACTTAGGGAGAGCATGAAAAAAGGTGTTGACACATTCCTTACTGTCAGTGTGCACCCTTCTAGTGGTCTGTACAAAGGCGCATTTCAATTCCTGAACAAATTCTTTTGGGGCCTGGTCTTCCCACATTGTAAGTTGTAGGCTGCCTTGCGAGCCTCTTGGGGGTACCTATGAATGGAAAAATGTTTCAGGATGGCCACCCTATAGGTGAACCATCTGGAATGGTTCTGGTGCTCCAGCCCCGCAAAGAAGCTGGAGTACTCAGGAGAAAATGTCCACTTCACATACTGAATACAGCTTTGGCTGTCCTTCAGATGGAAAGTCTGCATCATCTGCTCAAATAATTCAAGGTGCTCCCAAACCGAATATTTGGCATTTTTGTGGTAGGGGGTGATGACACTCCTAATAGCTTTTATTTGTTTCAGGGGATCCTTGAGTAAAGTCCTCTTAACTTTGTTAGCCTTTCTAGTTCTTGTCACCCTGTTCCACTCATCTTCTGACTCAGAGGCACTGCTACCAGAGATGGCTGTCTGGTCTTCTAGACTCTCCCGGATTAGTCGAGTTTGGGAATGGCTGGCAGAATGTGGGGGCCTAGTTCCTTGGGTCCTGTGGTGCTCAGAAGAGTCTTCTGACTCTTCCTTGTTCCCCGGATTGGTTGAGTACCCCACTACTGTCCTAGCTGAGAAGAGGTTTTTAGTATACTCTTAGTGGGCTTAACCTCATGGTATTCCCCACCAAATGTCACTGCCTGATCTCTTGATGAGTCATATTTCTGAGGATCCATTTCTCTGATTCTCCCCTCACTGGAGTCTCCCTGATCAGAGAAGATGGCCCTAGCACTTGGGAACCTGTACATTGATGCCCGCCCATCCATATCTGGGAGGCGCTGACCTATTAGCCCCATATTCCCCTTTGGGTTGAAGTCTACCATCCCCGTGGCCCTTGGCTCATGTGAGCCAGTGGACATGGGGGTGGCAGAGTCCATGGGATTGAATAGATTCAAGTCTCTGGTGCCAGGGTTCATGAGGTTATGCTCAGGGGTTTCCCTCTCCCATCTGACCCTTTTGGTCTTCTATTAAAGCCTTACTGGTCTCTATTAGTTGTTCATGCATGGCTATCTGTCTATGGAGCCTGTCATTTTTCTCACAGAGAGCCTCATTTTCTCTCTGTGCTTCCTGCCTGCTTTGGGAGTATTGGGCCAATTTTTGCTGCAGCAGACTCACCTCCTGAGTTCTGTCCTTACTGGCCTGGTCATTCTTTGTCAGAGCATCTTCTACCCTCCTGGTGTGCACTAACAGTTTTTCATAGTCTATTTTGAGTTCATCCAGTCCCTGACCAGCCAGGTGATTTTCTTCCATCTTGGTTTTTAAATGGCTGACTTCCTGTCCTAAGGCGTCCCTTTCATGAATTAGAGTACCTCTCTGTGCAGCCAGGTCATCCCTTTGTTTTCTGAATGCACCAGCTTTCTGGTGCTCTTCATCAAACTCTGTTTGGGATTCATGGTCTTTAAGAATTAACTTATTATTTTCTTCTTTTAATTGGTCTATTTGGTCTTGTAAAACGACCATCTGTTCTGCGCAAACTCCATTAAAAGTTAATTGTTGCGCCAGTTTTTTAAGGGGAGGTTTCTAGGTTTCTTAAGGGGAGCCATGGCAGTAGCTGCCTTAAAGGATGAGGGAAAAGGGGCATTGTTAAGAGAGGTGTTGAAGAGGGAAGTAGGATGTGTAGTAACAATGTGCAGGGACAGTGAGTCAGTGGGGCTATAGAAAGGGTTAGCCGTGAGGAGTAGGGCAAGAATCTCATCAGAGTTGGTGGGGGGTAAAGGAAGACATAGTAGCAGGAGAGGAGGGTAAGATTGGTCACCTCGTTCATATTGGAATAGTACGAGAAGAGTGTTTATGTGGGGAACCAAGTACCGTCTCAACAATGCATTGAGTGTGTTAGAGACAATATGCACTCAGACAGGGTATTTTTTAAAGCAGTTAGAAATGTGTAGGGCGTATTCTAACGATGTTGGTATTCAAAAGTAGCATTGCAGTTTTATGGATGCAGTTGGATACCTTTTGGCGTATTCTAGCTGTTGATAGTTAGATAGTTTTAAGGGTATTTTTTGAAGCAGTTCAATTGCTGTTGCTGCATTCTAATTATTTTGCTATTCAAAAATAGCATTTCAGTCCAACCTTTCTTGACACTCTTTTTGCAGAGAGTAGAGAGTCCAACCTTTCTTGACACTCTTTTTGCAGCGTCAGTAATTTGCTGTCTTGCTCTACCCTCTCTTGCTGCAGGAGGTCCAGATCTTCTTTTACTTTTGTCAGGTACTGTCTGGTTTCTCTGTCTGATTCTAGGCTCTTTTGTAGCCTTTGCTCTGCAGAGTCCAGATCAGTTTGGGTCTTCTCTAGTGATTGTACTTGCCTTTTTGCCAGGTCTAGGTTTTCTGCATATTTTTCCTGTATTACTCCAATGTGGAGGTACAGGTACGCCGCTATTTTGGCAATTTTAAATTGCTCGTCTTTTACCCTTGGGGCCATATACAGTTCACTAATTGCCTGGTGTAATGGACCCTATAATTCTGTGGCAGTGGATTGTTGTTTGATTTCCTGCAGCCAAACATTCTCATCCTGCTCAGTCCATTCACCCCTGACAAACAATTTGTGCAGTAGTGTGTTATTTTGCCATATTAATTTCCACTAGGGTCGCCATTCCGGGAATATCGATTTCCTTCTGACTTATCTCAGGGTTACTTTTACTTTTGTAAAACAGGCCCAACTCCATTGAGTATTTCTATTGAAGGGTGTTTTTACAGTGTAGCACAGTGTGGTAGCCCGACAAGGTGTATGTACCCCGTCAGTTAGCATGATGTGTTAGACTGTCACAAGCGGTATGTCTAATTCAGGATCTCGTGATGAGCCCCCAAGCTGTAAGTGATTTTGATACGGCACACACCCAAGTCAACAACTAGTGTGTAATGCACAACTGAAATCCTTATTTATTATTGTCTTAAAGTTCTTTATTCTGAACGATATACCACTCATATCACGCCCCTCTCCTGGAACCCCCCCTCCCCGGTCACACTGAACCAGGAATCAGGCTGGTTTGCAAAGTTAAAATATTTATTTATGTATTTATAATTTAATCACACTATGTCTTTATAGGTACACAATAATCACCAATGGAGTGATGTTACACAGAATAATCTATTTAATACGCAAGAATTAATAGTGAGCAAACCAATTAGCACAGAAATAATACTTTTGTGTGTGTGTGTTTAGGTCAGATAGCACTGTGGTTAAAGGTTCCCCATGTGCGCCCTTCACCCCCCCCCCCCCCAATAGGCAATATAAAGAGATAGGAGGAGAGAGCAGGGAGTCAGGAATGGCAGAATTCAAACAAAATAACAATCCCACTTTCCCCCAGAAAACACAAGAGAAAACAGAATTGACTGTCAAGCTGTCCAAATGGCTTTTAAAGTTATCTTGAGAATGGATTGGGCAAAAACACTATTATGGTCAAAATTGCTGAAATTGCTATCAATTCTTATGGGAGTCGCTTTGGATGGTTGCACACAAACACAAGCAATGATTCAATACCAAGAACCAATTTGAAATCCTGAAAATCAAGTCGGGAGCAATCAAAAGCTGTTTTAAACATGTCAGAATTTCCCAAAAATTAAATTTGCGGCAAACTTTTCACTGTGCGATACTCGCGATAACGAGAAAACTATGGATTTGGTATGCGGTTTTAGATGCGATTTAAAGCTATGGATGTTAGCTACAAGCAGAAGTTGAAAACTGAGGAAGTTATGGACGTTTTAATGGAAGTTGTTTTTTCGAGATAGGTGCAAGAATGGAAACCAGGGATGCACTTTTCAAATGCCAAAAAGGATTTCCAACACTAGAAGGTGACTATGAACAAAATGAATACCACACAAGAACACAGCCACCTGATCAGAATGACTGCCTGCAGTGGTCCCGCCTTCTTCAGATGAGAAAAGATCAGCGCAAAGATAGTTTTGGGTTTAAGATAGGGATTAAGTAAGCAAGATACACATGCTAGTGACACAGTTCTTTCTATAGATACTCACTAGATATGTTTTTAAATGGAACCGTCAGGATTCTGGTTCGTCAACTGGATCTGGTTTTAGGACAGACAGCTGGGCACATCGGATTGGATCTGCAAGGCACTCTGGTCACAGCACGGCACAGGACTGGATCTGCAATGCACTCTGGTCACAGCACGGCACAGGACTGGACTGGATCAGATCTGCCCTTTTTGGTTCTGATGAAAATTATTTCAGCAGGCAAGCAGTACAGCGCAGCCCGGCTGTATTTTGATGCTCCCCTTTGGTTTGTGGGATTTGTTCTACTTCTGGAATTTTAGGTCTAGCTGAAAATGGTTCAGCTATGCAATGGGTTCTGCTTTGCCAAGTTTCTGGAGTCTGGAGCAAGGAAGATGGAAAGTTCTGCAGCAGGGTGCTCCACCAGCATTCATCATGGGTGAATCTGTCTGTGTTTTTCTGCCCTCTGCTGTCTCTATTTATGCTATGATAAAGGGTGTGTGTGTGCTGGTTTAGCCTAAGCACGCCCCTTTGACAGGGATTGGTCAGAATCTCCTCTCTGCCTTGATAGGAGGAGAAAAACAGTGTGTCACCTTTCTGGTGTGGGTTTATGAGGCTTAGAGTCCACCCCTAGCCTCTCGAACACAAATCTACTTTTGACACAAAACATATTTACACATGTGCAACCTCTATAACAACCACATATACAGATTACATATATTGTACAGCAGCTACTCCTCCAAACCCTGTAGCTGTGGGATCTTGTGTCTGCTTTTCAAAGAATTTTGCCCTTTTCATCTGGAGCACAGTGTCCAATTTATCAGAGAATGTCTACAAGTGTGTGCGTATAACCTGGGCATAAGTGTATAAAGTTTCATAATTCTAGCAGAAATATATTCGGTGTAAAATCACATTTTCTGTGGTTTCCTTCCAAAATATGTCACACGATTTTGCCACCTCTTGAAATGTGCAGCCAAAATTTAGATTTACAATTCGGTTATTTTGGTGTTTTTGACAATTTTAAGTGGCAAGTTATATTTATTTAAACAAAATGTTCTTTGTGAATGTTTAGCCACAGATGGCTGTTTGTGTCCGCCTTTTTTTCTCTCCCTTTAGTTCAGAAGCAGGCTCCACTCTGTTCTCTAGTCAGAAGCCATTTTATGACTGTCCTCACACTTCGCATTTCCTGAGCAGCAGTTGTTCATTGTTTCCTTCCCCACTGCAGACCAGGTTCTTCCCCCACCCTATAATTATCGCTTTGGTGTGATTTCCTGGTGGAGGGAGATGGAGGGGGAGGCCTTGTGAGGAAAGCTGTTATTCCGGTTTGGTAGCTTTAGCCAGCTTATTTTAATTGTTAATTCTGTTGAATTTTTCCCTTAACATACAACAAACTTGTGGGATCACATCACATCTAAATACGTATTCAAGATTTTAAACCATGGAATAAAAACAATTACCTGATGGGTTACTCTCAATAACAGGCCTCTAAGATTGCAAACATTTGATTTTAGTTTATACATGTTTAAAGTTTAATCCTGCAGGCCATTGACAGCTGTCATTCAGGCGGCCCAGAATACTGCACCCAGATTTTGACAGATCCACAGACAGGCCACTTTTGCTGTGGAAATCCCTTGATGCTTTCAGCTTTTCAGGACATTGTATGTTCACAATGATTTCTTATACTAAGTGAACTGTAGCACCCAGCAAGATTTTTGGATGTTTGAGGGTGTTTTGTACTGACATTCTGCAGTTTCAGCAACAAAGAAAAAAGGATTTAAAGCAAGTTTTAGAAAAGCACAGCTTTTCCTTCTGTACTCAATCTTCACATGTTGTGGAGCCCAGTGAAATGTTTCAGGAGTGAGATCTCTGTTCCACCACTGAAAACATGCATGACAGATTGGGCAGCCATCTTTTTGTGCTTTGCAACGTGCGATTTTCAGAGGTTTTGGCACGCACATGGGTTTTGCGGCCATTGTGATGTTTCTGGCACCATCAGAACACAGTGATGCCGCATGGCAGAGCAGAAGTGGGTTAAGACATCCCACACTGTGGAGGACAGGATAGACCTGGACACTTTAACAGGACCATGGGTGAAAGAAGGGTATAATGGTTTTGGCGGGAACTCCTAAGGATCACTTTAAAAAGGATTCACGTTTACCTTGCAAAAATACTTCTGAAGGGAGCACTGAAATGCCAGGGGTAAAAACCCATCCACTGAAAATATCCTCCTCACTTTAATATAGATTGCATCTGGGATAATCCCAGAAATATTAGCACCCTCCGAGTCCTCTGTGGAAACAATCAAAATGCTCCCCCTAATAGATACACATGTTTTTATTATGTAACTGCTCCCTAGTTCCTATGTGCTTAGAAGTTAATTTAAGGATGCATTAAATACATACAGCAATGCTTAGTGTCTGGTTGCTCAATTGGATTCAAACCTTTAACCTAGTCAGTTGGGCTCCAACTCATTCTGGGATGGAACTGGGCAGGATGAGTGAATCAGTTAATCTGGCAGTCCATTCTTGTCCTCTGAGTAATCTAGTGGAAATGCCCAGTGGCCATGTAATCGAGAAAATGTACCCAATCTATATATTTACTTCTTGAAGGCCCTCGGAAACCTCTGGATATTAAGCATGTTATAAATATCCTATCATATCATATCATATCAAAGGCCATTTTACGAGTCCACAAATGAGACCCCACTCACTCTCTGTTCTAATCTGAGGGTCCCATACATTTCAGGAGCTTGCCGGAAATCCCCAGTTCCACACTCGTGTTCTGAGGGCCTTCAAGAAGTAAATATATAGATTGAGTCAATGTATAAAATCCTCAATCCAGTTAGCTATATATGAATCAGACGGTCAGCTCCAGAGCCCATTGGTTATGCTAAGGAGCAATGGTATTCTCATTACAACACCTGGACAACAGAGCCATGGTATTTGTGCTAAAATGGTTGCACACTACAAATATGCAAGTGGCGCTGCATGGGAGCTGCAGGAGACACAGCGACCAATACCAGACAAGATCGCTGTGAGCAAAGAAGTAAGGCTGCAGACACGATGATTAGAGGACAGGATTCAAGCTGTACATTGGGACCTTGGAAATCAGGCCTCATGCGGGAAAAGGGGCTATTGCAAGTACGCTGAATTTAAAAGGATCATGCAAGCTTGGCTTCAGACAAGAAACAAAGACATTTCAAACACATCTTCAAACTGGACCCAGGACGCTTCCAAGCCGTGATTCAAGCCAGAAAACAGAGAGATTGGAAACACATTTTCAGGCTGGAAAGTATTGAAGCTTTTTCACTATTGAAGAAAGTGAAGTAAGAAGACTGATGTCAGGAATCAGGATCTTGTTTAGAGTGCCAAGAGTCCTGGCAGTAGAACAAAAATCACAGTTATTTTGAATCCATGCTCAGGTCAAAGCAAGTTTAAAATGGCTCAGATGCATGCACCACATCAAAAACATGGCCATTACATGGCTTTCTCGGAATGCAAGGCTCCTTCAGACTTTAGGTGAAATCGGACACCAAGCACACACAGCCCCTGCAATTGCAATTACATCTTGTGCATGAGTTCATAGAGGGGAAGCACTACAATGACCACAATGCATCAACTGCTCCTATAATGTTCAACCGTTTGCAATGGAATTGTCAGAATGTGCTTAGGATGCATAGGTCTTTGCCAGGGCACGACTGCATGTTAGGCGCATAAGCATCTAATAACAGAACCCTGCAGGTTCCTCTAGAGCACCCATTATGGCAATATGGCAGGGTTGTGACAGACAGCGTGTGAAATGCAGCCACAGGTAAACATATGGCAGGGTAGCATTTGCCCATCATCCTTATGAGGCCTATCATCTGAATTCCACTGATATGGGAACATGCCAACAACCTACCAGTGCAGCTTCTATCAGCAAAAGTAATCCCGTATTAAGTATTGCATAAAACCGTACAATTATTATTTGCAATTAAATAGCAAAGTTGAGGTCTCATTTGCTCATCAATCATCGCATTAAAAACCAGTATCCATTTTAGAGCACAGTTGGTAAAGGGAAAAACACATCTCACTGGTCACAACTTCGACTCTATGTTTTTATTTTGGTTTGTTACAGTTAGGAACCCAAGTTTATTTATTTATTTATGAAAATCCCAGTTAAAGCAATGAATTACTGCACAAAACCACTTACAGAATGTACCACTGATAACAGAGCAGAGGACATGGAGGACATGGATCCTTCACAATTAGGTGAGCAAATGAGACTTGAAGACCAAATGTTGCAGGGCAAGGTGGTAACAGAAACCAGGGACGAGGACAGGACAAAATGACATAGGAATAGGATGGAACAGGAAGTGCTGAATTAAGAGTAGCGGGTGACAGGAAATTGCTGCAGGGTTGTCTATGAAGGGTAGGGAGAGAGTAAAATAGTTTGATGCACTAGCGTAGAGTGCTAGGATCCAGATTCTTTAGAAAGATGGAGGGCTTTGATGTTGGATTTAAATACTGATAGAGATGGAGTAGCACATACAGGGAGAGAAAGAGCATTCCAGAGAACGGGAGCAAGGAGAGAGGGAAAGAAAATGAGAGACAACACAGGGTGCTCGAGTTGTGGCAAAGAGGTGAGCTGAGGATGATCTTAAAAAGCAAGAAGGAGGGTACGGAGTGAGCTGAGCAGATGGGTAGGGTGTAGTAAATCACTGGATAGTTTTGAATATGATGAGAGGTTTCTACTGTTTCCTTTGTTTCATAGATAGCCAGCCAATCTGGCGATGGGCGGGAGAAATTGGTAAAGCAAGAAAGGTTTGAAAAGTGTGGAGACTGTAAATTTGAGGACTTTGTCAAGAGGTAAAAAAAAAACATAGTTGGGAAGGATGAAGAGGAGACTGGCACAGTAGTCTGATCTAGAAAGGACCAATGAAAAGATTTGCTGTTTAGCAGTATTGAAATGGGAGAAGACTACAGATTCTTCTGATATGGAGGAGGTTGAGTCCGGCTGCAGTGGCAGATTTGGAGATGTAGAGTTAAAATTGTGTGATGGGTTGATGATGACACCAAGGTTACTAGCGTCTGCAGAGTAAGCAATGTAGCCAGGAGAGAAGAGAAGAAGAGGTGGCGAGGAAGATATAGCTTGTTTGCCTGGGAAGAAGTGAACTACAGTCTTAGTGAAGTTGAGCATGATCATGTGAGGTGCCATCCAATATTAGATGGTGGAGAGAGAGTTTGACATTTTTGACAACAGCTCGTTGGATAAGGAGTTGATAGGAGAAGACATAAGATGAGATCAGGGTGCCAAGAGCTGAAATATAGAGAATGTAGAGACGTGGATCAAGGAAATGCCCTTGGGAAACTCAAACTGTAAGGGTGGCGATTGGGCAGGTATGGATGTTTCAGGACACCTGAAAGTGTCTGGGGGCAAGGTATGCAGGCTAAACCAAGTGAGCACTTTATCTCTGATGCTAAGGAGAGATAATGTAGAGAGAAGGTCAAAATGGTCGACAGGTTCGAAGGCAGCAGAGAGGTTCAGAAGAATAATAATAGAGGAAACGTGTGCATGCTTAGCGGTTGAGATGAAGTTGCAGACATTGAGGAATGCTGTCTCAGTAGAAAGTGGAGGTCAAGCAACAGATTGAAGTGGGTCCCAGAAATTGTGAGTATCATGGAACTCAGTGAGTCAATTGAATTCTACTCACTATGGGACTTTAGAAAAGTGTGGTAGAAGAGGGCCAGGGCAAAATTTGGCAGGACCCTTAGTATCTAGACTAGGTTTCTTAAGGGGAGCCATGGCAGTAGCTGCCTTAAAGGATGAGGGAAAAGGGGCATTGTTAAGAGAGGAGTTGAAGAGGGAAGTAGGATGTGCAGTAACAATGTGCAGGGACAGTGGGTC
Organism: Ambystoma mexicanum; assembly: GCF_040938575.1. Taxonomy (NCBI): domain Eukaryota; kingdom Metazoa; phylum Chordata; class Amphibia; order Caudata; family Ambystomatidae; genus Ambystoma; species Ambystoma mexicanum. Next base: position 1,361,614,955 of record NC_090931.1, on the reverse strand, counting down.
AGTGGGGCTATAGAAAGGGTTAGCCGTGAGGAGTAGGGTAAGAATCTTATCAGAGTTGGTGGGGGGTAAAGGAAGACATAGTAGCAGGAGAGGAGGGTAAGATTGGTCACCTCGTTCATATTGGAATAGTAGGAGAAGAGTGTTTATGTGGGGAACCAATTAGCGTCTCAACAATGCATCGAGAGTGTGAGAGACAATATGCACTCAGACAGGGTATTTCATTAAGCAGTTAGAAATGTGTTGGCGTATTCTAACGATGTTGGTATTCAAAAGTAGCATTGCAGTTCTATGAATGCAGTTGGATACCTTTTGGCGTATTCTAGCTGTTGATAGTTAGATAGTTTTTAAGGGTATTTTTTGAAGCAGTTCAATTGCTGTTGCTGCATTCTAACTATTTTGCTATTCAAAAATAGCATTTCAGTACTATTGATGCAGTTATATGAGAGTTGGCGGATTCTAACTGTTGATAATTTTACAGGTTAGAGACTAAACATTGTAGACCCTCATAATCAGCACATCATCAGTACTATGTTTGAAACAACATTACTGTGTGTTATACACAGTTCTTGTTTATGTTTCCATAATCATTGGGTCATTGGGAAAACAAATCTATACAGCATTGAAATAACTGTACTACACTTATGTAAGTTTAACTTTCACAGTATGTTTGTTTGAAGTGTGCAGCATAAAGGGAATGCTTAAAGTGAACTAATTATTGATAGTTTCACATGTCAGTAACTAAATTTAGGTTTAACGAAAATTAAGTAGACATTTGTTAGATTTGCTGATAATCTCTGTTTTACAGTAACTGAAGTGTTGTTGCATTTAAACCAACCACATCTTTATTTAAATGAATGCAGTATAGTGACCTGCAGTGGTTATGGCACCAGTGTGGTAGATTATGCCTACTGTTTTGAAGGCCTGTTTGTGAACCTAGTAAGCTTGCAGTTGCTTTTGACACCATCTACATTGTTCCTTAAAAGCATTAGAATCAGATATGGGCTATGTAAGTTTATGTGCACGATGGAACGATTGTCTGAATTGCAAAAAGTGCATAATATAGCATGATTTGCATTTTGCAGCAGCTGATGAAATAGAATGGATTCACAATTTGGTATAGATACATACACACATCTGGAAGATTTATTGTATAGGTATGTTTTTGGTTTCCAGTACTTGCAGTAAGTACATTCGACATTCCTGCAGATCTTCCTGTGTGTTTATGGTGAAATTTACCATTCCTGCACAGTAGTTCAATTCTTGGCTTAATCCTGAGACACTGTAAGTGTTGTCAGGATTATTTGTGGCATTTCTATGAAGAACGAGCATTTGCAAACATATCTGGTCTGAGCCGTTCAAGTAAATGTTTTGAACAATTAGTGGCAATTCGAACACATGATTTATTGCTATATTTGCATAGCAATTTACACTGGTTGCATTGAAAAATGCTAATTGACCAGAGAGTTCTGTCTCTGTCATTTGCTGGAGCTCCAATTGTTTCTTTAGAAGAAATATGAATCTTTATATCTGCTGATGGAAGTGCAGTTGTGTTTGCACTACATACGTTTGTGGTTCTTCTGCTTAAGGGATTAGCAGTTGTTTTTTTGTTTCTTTGGTGGTGCTGTTGGGATATCGCTTATAAGTTCTGTTTACATTAATTTTCTTTTTAAAACTGTACCTTTTTGAGGAACATGGTACACATCTAGATGGGGTGTCTAGAGTGCACCTAATCTGTTACACTCTAGGATGCAAGGAATGTCAGCCTTGACTCTGTTTGCATCAAAATTGACTAGAAATAGTCCTTCGAGTGTACATAGATATGAAACTGCTACATAACTCATAACTTCTTTAAATGCTATGCTGACAAAGTCAATCAATGCCTGATCTAGGGTTAGACCTTGTGATTTGTGAATAGTGAATGCATATGCAAGAGACAGAGATAATTGTTCTGTGCATACATACATGTTTTTGAAAAGAAGGAATTGTGCTGTTGAGCATCCGATCCCTTTAACTTCTGAAAGTTTGTCAATGTGGATGTTGACAGACTGAATGTTGTTGTTGTGTGCATACATCTGGAAGCCAACAACTGTACTAATTGCTCCATTGACTAAAACTTGCTCCACATCAAGGTTACATTTTGGAATTACTCTGCAGTTTAAACACAACATTAACATTTTCTCAAAACCAGCTATGTTGGAGATCATCTTTCTAAGCTATTCAGTCATGCTATTGCTTGTTGACACATAGGGAATGCCATTCCATGCACTTCCAGTTATCTATCAAGCTAATATGCATTATTGGTTGCATTTCTTTTTTTAACATTGTCTCATTGAATTGAGTAAAGCTTGCTAGGGTCAGCATTACGGACATGCATTTTACATTTTGTTGTGCTAATTGTTCCATGACATCAGGAGCATTTGTGATACGCCCATGTATCTCATGGATGAGCCTAGTATTTACGATGGATCGTGCATCTTTAGAAGGAGACCAGTCCTAATGCTTTTTAAAATGTTAGCATAAGTGAGGTCTGCAGTCTAACGCATGATTTGAGTCAGTTCTCTGTATTTCAAATGTTGCCAGAAATGTACATTTCCTATGCTGCCAAGTGCGTTGCGGCACTGTTTGTGTCCTAAGGTTTTAAAAATAGGTTCAGCTTTCACTGGTGTTAATTGTAGGAGATTGCCGAAACAATAACATGTTTTCCTCAAAGAGTACTTTGTAATATGTTTTAAGGATGTCTTGCAATCTCAGGTGAATTCAAGTCAACATTAGGTTGGAAACCATGCTTACCTGATCTATTAGGAGCATTCTCATTTGTTTCAGAATTCTGCATACTTCAGTAGCAGTGTCTGCTTATAGTTTGTAGTATTTGTTTTGCTGTTCTACTGGAAGGAGCAGTAGTCAGTGTGAAGTAACACCTCCTATGTTGTAGGCAAGTAAACCTGTGTGGGCTGTCTCAACAGCTGAATGGTTGTTGTTTGTTAAGTTTTGGAGAAAGTTGCTAATGATTTTAATTAAGAATATTTTCCAGAACCAGCTTCACCAGTTACACAGAGAAGCAGAGGGTTATCATTTTGAAAGCTGCAAGTTTTACTTTCATGCTTTAAACCATGTTCCATTTCTTCAGTCACTTCTAGGTAAATGCTAAATTGCTTAACATTTTGCTGTGATGTGAGCAGTGACTAGATTTCGTCCAGTTGTTCATATTGACACATGGTATTTTCTACTTCAGCCATGGCTATTTCTGCTTCATTTAGAAAGAGTGACTCTCCAAGTGATTATTGGCTTCCTGTAAGAGGCCAAGAAATTGACATTTGTTATACCGTAACATCCCTTTAACATAGGTTTTCTACAGAATTTGTTAGGTTTTCATTAATGCAACTTAACCATAATGTTCCTTTAACTAAGTTTGTTCACTGAATTTGATAGTTATTTATTAGTGCAACTTAACCATAACATCCCTTTTACAAAGTTGTTTCACTGAGTATATACTATATATACTATAGGTACATATGTTCCCTTAACCAATCCCTCCCTTCAATAGGTTTTAGTTTTCCACGTAGGATGACATCACAGATGACGCATTCCAAGGTATAAAACTTTTGTATAATCACATTTGGGGGTAAGTGCATGAATTACTTGATGTTATTTGCCATATTGCCATACTTTATTTCAATGCTGTTAATAAAGTAGTACTTTGCCATATTTTTTGGCATATTTTTTGAGTCTGTGCTTGTCATACATGGCAGTCAAATCACATCTGGACCTGTTATACAATCTTCGCAAAGACTTGGTTATGCCCATAGAACCGCAAAGCCTTTCTATTCCGGATGGAGGCTGTTTTATACCTTGCCTGGAAAACAACGTTTGCATTTTTCACGTCATTAGTATCACGTGATTAGAGATTATGACGTGTTTTCCACTTTACGTTCATAAGCATCGTTTGGACATCGCTCGCTGCTTCTGATTGAGAAAAAACATTGAATCCTGTAGCTGAAACTTTGATCTGCGTCCCTGCAAGTCTTCAGCAACCTCTTTGAATTTCTTTCTGCATGTAAATCCCACATGTGAACTCCTGTAGCCGCTTCCAAGAAGAAACAGGTGTTTTTTCTTGTCTGCGTGTAATTTTCCACACACTAACTTCTGTAGCCGCGGTTTTCCTTGTTTTCATGTAATTTTCCACACGCTAACTCCTGTAGCCGCGTCAAAGAAGACCAATGTGTGGCTTTCAATGCACATGCAAACTCTTGCAGTCCCGGCTACATGTACTATTGGCGCGTGTAAAATCCACCCTCTGTTTCCTGAACTTTTTCAGTCGCGTGTCAAAGACTAACGTGCGGCATTCCTCGCTGCGTCTACTATTGCCGCATGTAAAACCACACGCGGTTTCCTGAACTTTTGAAGTCACGCATAAACAGATTAACATGCGGATTTCCTGGCTGCGTGTCCTATTGCAGCAGGTAAAACCCCATGCTGTTTCTTGAACTCTTGCAGATGCGTAGAAGAAGATTGATGTGCAGTTTTCCTGGCTGCGTGTATTATTGACGCGCATAAAATCCACACGCAAGTTTGTTGTGCTGTGCTCTAAATTGAATCCTGTCGCCTGTGATGAAACAGCAGGTGGTTTTCTCACTTATCCTTTGACTCTTTCTTTTGGGCTACATGGGAAAGGAAGTACTGCCAACAACTGTTAATTAAGAAGGTGATTGTGCACGTTACTTTGGATGCTATCCTGTGGTGCACCAACCCGGTATCTAGCATGACCCTTGTGCCGTTCAGGATAAGTTTCCCTTACTAAACTTTCCTCCATTTCGTTGTTTCTATATTGGATTACTTCTGAGACCTGTTGTCGGAGCCTCCAGTTATCAGCATCCACAGGTTAGTGTTGTTGTCCTAATTGCTGAACTATTAGTGAGAATTAATGTTAGGATACATCTTCATTATGCCCTATTTTATCCTAGGCTGACTTCCGCTGGTTTTCCCACGCCCTTTCCAGTGATTCCTCCCTCTGCCTGTTTTATTAGTCTGAGAGTGGTATCATTTGGAAGGTCTATTTTGACTTCACTACCCTCAAGCCATTTGTCTCAAGGATCCGTAGAACCCTATCAATTGTATCCTTTATGGTTATACCTGTATCCTTTACTGGGCAGTATAAGATACGTGGTTGATTTATGACAGTGCAGTTATTTGGGTCCGAGAGCATTATTGGTAATTTCATCTAGCACCTGAGATGCTTCAAGGTGCTAGAGCACACAATGAAACAAACATCGGTCATGGTTTCGTATTGTTGGCGACAGTATAGGTTATACATTAATCTCCCGGCCACATTTACCTTATTAAGATGCTCTACTAACAGACACATATACATTATCATCCCTTGATGTTCCTTACTAATACATACTCACATATCATCCCTTTACAGGCATCTGGTGTCTTCTACACTATCCATATACTGAAGGAATCACCCCATATATCCTTGGGGCAATGTATAGTCATCACCAGCATTTTCTTATGCGTGGTCATTGGCAAAATCAAGCGACTGCATCCACTCTGGCTTCATGGGAATTTACTTGATTTTCATTATTTTAGTATGCATTCATTTTGCAATCATCCATTCCAAATTGAAAAATCTTTGTCTTACTATGGTTACTTTGCCAATGTCCCCCAGAAGATACTTAGCTTGAGCCAGGGCTGGGAGGATGTCTGTAATCTCACATAGTGTGGCTGCTATTTCTTCCCAAAAAGTTAGAGACCTGGGGGCAGGTCCAAAACATGTGCATGAATTCAGCTGTCTCACCTATTCATGATTTTACATTGTATCAGGTGGAATTGAGCATTGAGTGAGACTTCCATTATTAGCTGACATCTCCTCCAGCTTTCGCTGTCATCCCAAAGTTCATATCAGACTCCCAAGTAGCTTTCATGCTTCTGGTCATGTCCTGTGCCTATTGTACCATACCATACAATGCACAGACCATTCTATGACCCTCCGAGTTCTGCACTATAAGGTCAATACATGGGTGGGACTCTTGTTCGATCGGGAAGGATGGCCATAATTTCCTACACGCAGCCCTCATACAGTAGTCTTGGAATGTGAGTGTGGATGTGCACCCCAGTTTATGTGAGAATTCACAACGCGTTTCTCAGGGAACATACAAACCATAGTTAGCACCACTTCCTTCTCCCACTGAGCTCTAATGTCCTCATCCATGGTTGGTTGTAGGTCGGGGAAATCCCAAAGGTGTAATTGGCCATCATTGCGGTGAGGGATATCAATTGCCTAAATGGTCTTGAACTGGGTTGAAGGTGCACGTGTCGATGTAATGAAAAAGTATCAATTTCAGATTGAATGGTGCTGTGCTTTGTCACTCAATAGCTACATGCAGTGCCTTGTGGGTTGTTCTATAGCAGAATTATGCCAACTGAGCCTGGCTGACTAGTTAATACAGTTCAAAATCGGGGGCAGCAAAACCATGTATTTATTTATTTATTTATATATTTATTTATTTATTTATTTATACTGCGCCAGAGCCCGCAGGCAAAAGGGCACCACATGTACATGCAGAAGTAAATTATACAAAAAAGTCACGGGACAACATGAATCTACTGATTATCAGGTGGGTTTTGGCTTAGATTAAGGGAGTTATCTAAACAAGTGGGTCTTGAGTTTCTTTCAGAAGGTAATGTATGAGAGCTCCAGTCTTATTTGTGGTGGGAGGTTATTCCATAAGGACGCAGCTTTGGTGTGAAAGGCTTTACCGAGTTCGTTGGTTTTCCTGAAACTGGTGGTTACAAGGTTGCCCTGGGCTTCTGAGCTGAGTGCCATCCCGTTACATATGTAACCAGTTTCTTCTTGAGGTATGCTGAGGCTTTCCCATGGATGCATCTGTGGGCTAGCATCAGGGGTTTGAACTGTATTCTATCTTCAATAGTAAGCCAGTGTAGATTTCTCCTATCTTCACTTATATGTTCTGTTTTCCCTTTTCCTTTGATGATTCTCACAGCCCTATTTTGTATTTTTTGACATATTGCACTGTGCCTTTTGTTTGCTCCTAGTAGCAGGCCATTGCCATAATCTAACCTGGACAATATGGTGGCTCTTGCTACTGTGGCACAATTTTCCTAGCTTAGATAGGGGTGTTTTCTGTGCAGGAGTCTCAGGTAATATGAGCAGTTCTTAGTCAGTTGCATGACCTGGGACTCTGCACTCAGTGATGATTCCATGTGCATCCCCTGAGTTTTGACTTTGTTCACAACTTTTATTTGGGTCTCATTGATGTTGAAATACTTGTATTGATGGTTCAGTCTTGATCTGGCTGTATTAGTCCCAAAAATCATTAATTCTGTCTTTTTGGCATTCAGACAAAGCCAGTTGTTGGTCATCCATTTTTCAATTATCTTGTAAAGATTTTCTTTTGTTACATTGGCATTGCCATGGGTGTAGTCACCGCTAAAATCTATGACCAGTTGTGTATCATCGGTTTAATTGGTGAAAGAAATGATGATTTGTGTATCAGCACATTCCCAATGCTCCCAAGCCTCAATGGAAGCTTGTCTCTGAGGATCTCAGAGTAATAAAGAATGATCTATCCGTCCATATGGGCGAATTCATGAAAATGTAGAGGAGCTTAGGGAGTATGACTATTTTAACAAGGGCCAGTCAACCGTACATTGATACATGTAGCACAACCCATCTCTTCAGCTTACCGGTCAGCACTGTCAACTACTGGGATAAATCAAGCATTTTCTAGCAACCTTACCTCCCAGGTATGCAATGTGTTCCTCTAACCACAGGAACCTCATTAGATCAGATGGAACACGGGGTTGCCGCTGTCAGTGTGAATAGTTCCGACTTTATCCAGTTGACTTTATATTGGGAGTATGGCACAAAGTTCTGGATTTCTTCCAGCACTGGTCTCATATTTCCATCTAGGTCCCGATATACAAATGTATATTTTCTGCATACAGAGATATTACATCTGGAGACCCCATAATTTTCAGGCTCCGATGATCGTGGTGCAATCAGATTACCTCTGCTAGATGTTCTATGCATAGTGCAAATTGGAGGGGAGACAGGGAACATCCCTGCTGCATGCCGTTAGTTAATCGTATAGGGGGTAAGAATCCACTATTAGTTTGCACTCTTACAACATGGCCTGTATCGAGCAGTTTGGACCACCTAATCAAATATGGACCCAAATGGAATGCTCCCAACACCACAAATAAATAGTTCCAGGAGACCGAATTGCATGTCTTTTTGGCATTGAGTGTTGCAGCGACTGTGATTGATTGTGGATTAATTCGTGTTTAGGGGTGTACTTACCTTTGGCTTTGAGTCACTATTTGTGTAAAGATTGGCTGAAAAACAGCTATTCAGCTTCAGCAGAATAGTTTCTGCCAAAGTTACTCGAAGTTAAAGTATGATTTCTATGATTAGCTGTCTTCTCCATGTTTGGGAGATGACAGTCAATCATAGAAAGTGTGGCAGTGGCTAGGCTACAGAAGTCAAATAAACTGTTTTCTTATTGGCTACTGCAGTCTGACCACAAAGGAAGCAGCCTCTGCACGTTGAAATAGGAAGTGCAGGAAGGGAACAGTTCTTCCCTTCCATCGCTTCATATGTCAATGAACCAGCAGACACTGTACCAGCAGAGCCAGAGACTGCTCCCCAGGTAAGTCCCCCCTCCCCACCCTCTAACAATGGTGAAGCCTCTGGGGTGTCCTGCATCCCTGCGGCCTCATCATATTACCCCTGCATTGTTGTGAGTCGAGCCACTGGTGCAAAGCCGGTGGACAAACATTAATTATATGATTTAGGGGGCTGCTCCACTGTCCTGAAGCAGCCCCCAGACTCACAAGGCTACCGGGGGACTTTGCTTTTCATGCAGTCTGGAACATTTTCCCAATCCCCCTCCAGTACATGGTGAGGCCCCGGAGGAGATCTGCACCATCACAGCCTCACCATATTGCCCAGCATTGTTGTGAGTTGGGCCAGCGGTGCAAAGCCAGTGGCCCGACATTCATTTTATGATTTAGGTGGTCCTTCCACTGTCCTGGTGTGACCCCCAGACTCACGAGGCTGCCGAGACTCTTTGCTCCCCTGGAGGCATCAAAATTGGCATTTTGTCCCCCACGCTCCCTATTCCAGAGTGTGGCTGCCGGGGTGTTCTCTACCCCTGTGGCATGACCATAGTGCCCAGCATTGTTCTAAGTAGGGCCACCAGTGCGAAGCCAGTGGCCCGACATTCATTTTGTAATTTAGGGGGGTGCTCCACTGTCCTGGAGCAGCCCTGAGACTCATGAGGCCACTGGGGGACTTTGCTCCACCGGCAGACAAGAAATTGGTTGTGTCCGCCACCCATCCCTGCAACACACAGCGAGGCAGCTGAGGTGTTCTGCACTCCTGTGGCCTCACCATATTGCCACTGCATTGTTGTGCTTAGGGCCACCAATGCAACGCTGATGGCCCAATATTCATTTTATGATTTAGAGGGCCTTTCCACTGTCCGGGAGCGTCCCCTAGATTAACTAGGCTGCCGGGTGACTTTGCTCCCCCAGTGGCCTTGAAATTGGCAAACTGCCCCCCTGCTGCCCTCTTCCTCCTCAAACACTCTGTTAGGCTGCTGGGAAGTCCTGCACCCCCAAGGCCTCACCGTATTGCCCATGCATTGTTGTAGGACGTGCCACTGGTGCGAAGCCGGTGTGCTGACATTCATTTTATAGTTTGATACTTGAGTAGAGAGGGTTCAATTGACTACAACTCACAAAATGCAATATATTGTGGAATAAAATCATGTGCTGGAAATACACTCTTCTCTGGGACATTCACCCATCTGGTTACCCGTGCTGTAAAAAAGCACACAAACAAGCCAACAATCAAAAAGGGTAAGTTCATTACTTTGCAAGCCCTCACAAATCAGGAGAATATTTTCACCATAGGTTGTCTTCAAAACTGGAGTTCACATATTAAATGCTTTACATTCCTTGAGTAGGATCATGCATGCTCAGAACTCAGTTCAATGGGTGATGAGGGGAAGGATCACTGCATTGTCTTTTTGACTTTTAAAGTGATCACAATTCCAGAGGTTTTAAAAAAAATGTGATGCAAATTGTGCATAGTTATTCAGCTAAAATGCTCCAATGACTAGCTGCATAGTGAAGCAAATCACCAAAGTTGCTCACATTGCCCAAAAAGTGGCCAACTGTGACCCAAAAAAACTGGTGCATGCTAGCTTTTGTGTTTTTGGTTCGGGCATTTGCCCTATTCCCCACTCCAAACTTGGATCTGGGGCCACTGGATTTGCCCCAATATTGCAGCAGCTAGTGGGCGTTAGGATTTGCATGCCAAAGGGGAGTGATTTGCAAGGTAAATTGGGTGAGGGACAGGGGAAGCATTGGCCTCTGGTCAGTGCAGTGGGCTTGGGGTCTAACCCAGTGCTTTGGGTTTGGGGTCTGGCATAAGAGTCTAAGGGTGGGTGCTGTGGAACCCTATTTTTGAAGTATGTGTTGGTAAGCATTGGTGTACCCTGCTCGCAGCTGCTCACACCTGATCCTTTACTTTTAATCTCACAACTGTTCTGGAAAGATGCAGCACTAACCAAGGAAGAGTGTTAATTATGTTCTAGAAGATGTTTACTTAAAAAAGAAGAAGTTCTAGAAGATGTTAACTTAAAAAAACAACTATTGGCCGAATAGCTGGTCCAACTATTTGGTATTCGGACTAATAATAAATTAACTATGTGGTACAACCCTTTTTTGATGGGATGCAGAAGAATGTCCACAGGTTGTATGCACTGTATCGGGAGGGGATGAATCTTGACTGATCCAGGTGGACTATCTTAATCATTTACGGTAGAAGTCTGTTTCCCAGAATTTTCGCAAAGATTTTTGCATCTGTGTTTATTGTATTGTATTCATCATTTATATAGCGTCTTTTCCCCATTTCAATGGTCTCAATGAACTTTGTGGTTGGAACGTCCTTGGTGACCATGTGTAGGAGATTCTAAGAGTTTAAATTAAAAGATTAATTAAAAGATGCATGTGTGCATTTTTGCCAGGTAAGTAAAAACAAAAGACGAGGATACAAAATTAGGAACCCTCCCGTCCCCTGCACTCTATCATAAATCCATCAATTGATGGTTCAGCAATTTTGAATGCATTTGTTGTAGTTAGTTAATAATATTCTGATCAAGTTATTAGAAAAACTGAACACTCAGTGATTTTGTAGAAAACCCCAAAAAGAACAGGTGGATTTTTTTAAATTAGTGTCACAGTAAATTCACCATACAGATTTGGAGTGAAAAAGCCAAACTGACTGTCTACAAAAAAACATGAAAACAGTAAACAATGATAGTCCATTTATACAATTCGTGGCTGACGCGTTTCGGGATATTCATCCCTTCTTCTTGAGCCTATTGGGTTTGGACTGCAAAACCTAAACAGACATGAAAAATAACATTTAAACAAACATAATATCCGCATGTAGAGTGCTAAACATAGTGGTCCTTATTGAACCCACATCGAATTCACATATATAGGTATATCCTAACTGGAGTAGTTCAAATGTAACTATCTGAGGTATTCATGAACGTTACTACCCAATAAGAGGTACCCACTTTGGCCAGTGCACCAGGAACAAATCCATGTTCTATATCAGAAAAATAATCAAATGAATAGAGGTGATTACCCATCTGTGAGAAACATCTCCAAGGAATGTGTGCCAAAAAAGTAGAGTTGCGGCATACCTTAAGTATAGTGGAGGTGAGGCGTAAGAAACCCCTCAAAGTTTGGTAAACTCGTGTTTCTCAGTTCTACCCGCCAGTTGGTGGAGGAAACCCTCGTCTCAGGCGTGCAAGATGCCTATACATGAGACATAAATGTATCTTCCCCACACACACACTCGGTTCTGGATGGGCTGGTGTCTGTGTAGATCGTTGCCAGGGAGACGCTGAGACCCTCCACAGTCAACACGAGCATCTCATCCCCCCGATCGGGAGGTGCTCGTAGTTTAATTAGATAAAAATGCATGATGAAGTGACCTCAAATCATTTTGTAACAAATACTTCCAAAGGTTTCAGTATTAAAATAGCATCTACACAAACTGCTAACAGTATTGGTACTCAGGGTCAAAGCATTCAAGAAATTGACAGTAGCTAATCGAATGCTCATTCTCTTTGTGGCCACCACCGCCAACCATCGGTATTCGGGATTCATATCAGCAAAGTAGGCTATATGTTTAATTAAATGAATTTGTCTTAAGCCTGTAAGCATGTGACATTCTACTATTAAATGCTCTAAAGTTTCCTTATTTTGATGATCATTACAAAAGCAGCAAAAGTTGTCCACAGGATTAATAAGTTTCTCCGGGCTAGAACATCACGAGTTGGTCAAAGGTTGAAGCGTACTTGCAGTATTGCGCTTCTCATCTGAGGTGTCGCAGCTTTATATAAGTATGCTTCTGTACCTTTTTGGGCCAAACCAGAGATTATTAACGTCTCTATATTTGAGGCATGATGCTCTTGTGTCTATCCAGTCCATCATGTATAGTTTTGCTTTGGCGCGATCTGGATTCGAGACAAGAACATCGATTGTTATATCTGCATTAGCCATGATAGATATGAAGTGGTTACACCAATTTTGTGGGAAAGTGTGTAGGGAAGACAGTATGTAGTATGAAATGATTGCTAATGTTGTGCCATTCTGATCCGCGAGAACACACTTCCGAAACAAGGCGCACAAACGCCAATTGTACATGGCCCTCAAAGAAATCAGCCCCAGCTCATAGCGCAGCCAAACACCGGAATGCTTTGAGGTAACTGTAAGACTGCCCAACAAAATTTTGACTCTGACCTTGCTTTGATTAGGGCGCTAGAGAGTCAGTGGGGTATGCTTGCAAGTGCTGGACACGTTGGGTTGGGAGTGATAGGAGGAGTGGGAGAGGAGGGGGTGGCTGGGGCTTGTGGGAGGGTGTGGCCAGGGGATGGCGTTAGGGGAAAGGGGTTGGTTGGGGCGGGTAGGGACAAAGGGGTGGACGGTGGAGGATGTGTGGAGAAGGCCTGGGGGGGGGGGTAGAGGTGGATCAGGGGGGTGTGAGGTGGAACAGGGGTGATGGGCGAAAAGGAGAACACGGCTAGGACTGGGTTGGGTGCTGGCGGGGAGGTTTGAGCTCTATAGTGGGGTGGCAGGGTTTGGGATCTGGGTTCTAGAATGGGTGAAGCTAGGAGCCACCTAAGGTGGCCTTGGCCTGGTCCTTTCCTTGACTTTCACACTTCCCATGGGGTATGGGTGAGAGTGGGGAGTCTTTGGAGGTTGGGGTTTTTGTCAGGCCTGCTCTTGCTGCACTGAGAAGGGAGGCACGGGTTAGGGGCGGGAATGCTGTGATGTTCAGGAGAGGTGCGGGCAGAGGGTGCAGGTGAGTAACAAGTTGGAGGGTGGGATGGGAAGGATGTTTTACATGGGTGGCGCAGTGTGTTCCAGGGGTCAATGTTTTCAGCTTGCGCTCTCCATCTTGCCACTCTTGACTGGGCGGGACAAAATCTACATGGGCAGTGTAGGGGTTGAGCAGGCAAGGAGGGACATATTCTTTTGGGTTTTGGATAGTAGGCAGGGGCTGCAAGACTAGGTTAAGGGTTAAGATGTTGGGCTGTGCACTGGGGATGGCCGGGTTAGGGTGTGGTGGGTCTTGTCAGCGCCACTGGTGTGCCAGCGTGAGGCTCTGATTTGGCCAGTGTTTGGCATGGTGTCTAACCTGTGGGAAGAGTACATCGGATTGTGTGAATGAGTAGAGGGGGGCACGTCCAACTGGGGCACAACAGTAGATGTGTGCTCACCTGGCCTTGGGGGACCTGCTCAGGGGGAGGAGTGTTGAAGGTGGGGGCAGTACGAGTGGGTTTTGGGACACCGGGATAGTGGGAGGAGCCTAAAAGAGAGTACACCAGTAGACAGTTAAATGCAGTTGCACCTAGATCTGGGACACCTGGATAGTTGGAGAAATGCCTAATTGGGGATACAACAGTAGACAGTACCTAGATTCGCACCACCTGGATAGAGGGATAGACATTAAAATTCAGCAGCACCTACCTAGATTTGGGACACTAGGACATTAGGAGAAATTCATAAATGGGTATAAAACAGTATGATACAGTAACACCTCTATTTGGGACACCTGGGTAGAGGGAAAGATGTCTAAAAGGGGATACAACAGTAGACAGTAAAATTTCATAGCAACAAGGTTTAGGTCATCTGGATAGAGGGAGGGACGCCTAATGGGGGTTGCAACAGTAGACATTAAAATGCAGTCACACCTGGATTTGAGACAACTGACTAGAGGGAGAAATGTCTAAATGGGCATACAGCAGTAGACAGGAAATTATAGTAGCACATAGGTTTGGAACACCTGGATAGCAGGAGAAACGCCTAAATGGGCATACAACCGTAGACAGTATAATATAGTAACACCTGGATTTGGGACACCTGGATAGAAGGAGAGACACCTACAAGGGGATACAACAGAAGAGGGTAAAATGTAGTAGCACCTATGTTTGGGTCATCTAGTTAGAGGGAGAGACGGTTAAATGGGGGATACAACAATAGATGGTAAAATTCAGTAGCACCTAGGTTTGGGTCACCTAGATAGAGGGAGAGATGCCTAAAAGGGGATACAACAATAGAGTGTAAAATGAAGTAGCACCTAGGTTTTGGTCATCTGGATAGGGCGAGAGATGCCTAAATGGGGGTTGCAACAGTACACATTAAAATGCAGTAGCACCTGGATTTGGCACCCCTGGCAAGTGGGTGAATTGCCTAAATGGGCATACAACAGTAGACAGTACAATATAGTAGCACCTAGGTTTGGAAGACCTTAATAGTAGGAGAGATGCCTAAATGGGGATACAACATTAGATGGTAAAATATAGTAGCACCTAGGTTTGGGTCACCTGGATAGATGCCTAAATGGGGTTTGCAACAGTAGACTTTAAAGTGCACTAGCACCTGAATTTGGGACATCTGGTTAGTGGGAGAAATGCCTAAATGGGCATACAACAGTAGACAGTACAATGCAGTAACACCTGGATTTGGAACAACTGGCTAGACGGAGAGACGCCTAAAAGGGCAAACAACAGTACAGGGTTAAATGTCATAGCACCTTGGTTTGGGTCATCTGGATAGAGGGAGACACACCTAAAAGGGGGTTGCAACAATAGACATTAAAATGCAGTAGCACCTGGATTTAGAACACCTGGCTAGTGGGAGAAATGCTTTAATGACAGTCAGAAAAACAGAGTGGAGACCACTCCGTAATACCCTGTGCTCACTATTGCTTCCTGCCAGGAAGCTAAATTCATCACACAATTAATCAGTGGATTCACAATTCCTGCGTAGGGGTGGGACGGGAGGCACGTCTACTTCGCCCAATCCTGGACGATGGGCGGTGCCGCGAACTCCATGGTAACGCCGTTAGGAAGCCTCGCATGGGGACGCGCGCACGCGACTCATTTTGCAAGCAGATCGTAAGGAAACAGAGTGGAGGTAAGACGCGCTACAATGACAGGGCATTTTGTTCGAACAGAGGTAGACTAGAAGAGAATTGTAGAAAGCTGATTATCCCTCTTTCCCGACAGGGACACTCTACTTACGTGTACTTACACAGGAGGTGTTTAGGATTGCAAAAGAACAGCAAAGGTAAAAATGCATGATTACGAGCACATTATGTACATTGCAATGAAGCATTGCTTACGTTACCATGGTCACTAATGAATAAGTTGAAATGTGCCCTTCCTTTTTCTTTTTACCCAACTACACAATGGGACTGAATTAGCTGTGGGTATGTAAACTTTCATTCTATTTGTCTGATATTAATTGTGTTAAATGTAGCCCTGAAGATGGTGCTAGGCACCGAAATGCATTGGCAAGAGCCGTATTGATTTGTAGAGGAATTGTGAATCCACTGATTAATTGTGTGATTTGAACACAACCACAACAGTAAAGATTTGAAAACGAAGTGACTACAATTGCTTTTTTGAGCTGCTTTTTTGAAACTGCTTTTCTGAACGGATAATTAAGCTAAACAAACCAATCAATAACGGATCTAAAGGAATGAATTTAGCTTCCTGGCAGGAAGCAATAGTGAGCACTGGGTATTACGGGGTGGTCTCCACTCTATTTTTCTGACTGCTGTTCTTACTATAAAGCCCGAGTGTCGTTGGGCTTTGTTTCAACGCGGTATGCTCCTTAGAAAAGCACACATATATCTGAAATAACACAAAAAACGGCTTACCTATCCAAACGAAACAAACCAACGGTGGAGCCCACCTGTTTTCCATTTTTTTGCTATAGTTTCTTCTAGACATTTAGAAGGTGGAGGCACACGCAAAAACGATATAAAATTGATGCCGAAGGAATAAAATAACGACAGACATGTCATTTGCAGATATTGAAGCTCTTACAAGTAATAAAGCAGAGGTCCTGGGATTTTCGGCCGAAGAGGCAAACAAGATCTTAGGACTAATCACTGATTCCTCCTTCAACACGAGCTCAAATGCTGGACAGGATCCTGCTAGAAAAATCAAACAACTAGAATACTTGATCAGAAAAGAAATCAACCATAAATTGCACGCTATCACCCTAGGCAGATAGCACAAAAACCAGAGGATACCATGAGGAATATGTATACAACTACGTCCTAAACTGTGTAAAGAGAGCAAAGAGTTTGTAAGGAAATGGGAAGCGATTCTAAACAAATGTTCACTTGATTTGATATTACTCACCATACAAAAACTAGCCAACAACCTAACAACACTGCAGACGGAAATTGAGGAGATTGAGAAAGAACTTGTAAAGGCTTTAAAACAAGAAGAAGTACAAACAATTTTGGATGATATATACAGGAAATTAACAGAATACAAATCCGAATTGGAAGAAAAAAAAGTAAGAAAGTTCCGCAGAGACACTTATGATTATTTAAATGGGGAAGTATATACTTGGATGGATAAATATGGACCACCTATAGGCAAACCTAAACCCAAAGCTAGATCTGGGAACACCAGTGAGACATCCAGTTCTGGGTCAAAGAACAATCTGGCTCAGCGAGAAGAAGAGGAAGAACGCGCAACAGGAAGCACAAGTCCTACACAAAGACCAACCACTTCCACGAGTACACCTGCATCCTCTGCTTTTTTGGAGAAAGGCTGGAAGGAACAAAGAGAACCAGGAGGGGGAAGAGGAAAGCCAAGAGAAGGACCGGAAATGAGACAGAAACAGAGAAAAGTCTAGTACTTAATCTTTCAGCGAGAACACTCACCGAACAAGAAATTACAACATTACACAAGGGACTTAGTTTTGTGCCCACATACAACAGTTCACTTTTTGACACATGCGTGGAACTCTTCAAACTTGTAAGGAAAATGAAACTTAAGGTGTTCTTCAATGAACTGGAAACACCCGAAGGAAGAGAAAGGGAGGAAGAATCACTGAAGGAATTCAGAGGGAAGAGTGGCTTCATTCCACCGATCAATGTACCTTCAATTAACATCTTCCATAAACAGACCATTAAGGATCTGGAAAAGATCAACTTCAAATCCAGAGGAAGAAGTAATATGAAACCGCATGAATGGGAGTTGATAAAAACAACTGTATAGCGATGAAGAACTGACCATAAGGAGTGGAGATAAAGGAGGAGGACTTGTACTTTTGGACACCACAGATTACGATGCCGAATGTATGAGACAATTGAATGATCCGAATACCTATGCTAGATTGGATAAAGATCCCACGGCCGAGATAAAACAAAATTTAGATGAATTACTTACTAAGGCAGAAGATCTCGGTTGGATCAACTATCATACCAAAATGTTTTTGACAAACACTTTTCCAAAAATTCCCCATTTTTACACACTACCCAAAGTTCATAAAGACCTTACGAACCCTCCTGGTAGACCCATCGTCACAGGCACCAACAGCATCTTGCAGCCCTTGGGAGTTTACATTGACTATTTTTTTACAACCGCTAATACAGAAAACTAGTACGTACGTTAAAGACACCACACATTTTTGGAAATATTTAAAGGAGACAACACACACCGGATCAGATATATTGTTTACAATTGATGTAAAAAGCCTTTACACTTCAATCCCACATGACCAGGGGAGAACAGCGGTTGAATGGCTATTACTACAAGAAGGGGATATCCCTGCCCAGAAAGAATTCATCATGAGTCTATTAGAATTTATCAGCGAAACTCATATTTTCAATTCAAGGAACATTTTTTCTTACAGACAGCAGGCACCTCCATGGGTGCCACCATGGCACCATCGTATGGCAATGCATTTATGCACAAATTCGAAGTAGACTATGGGCCTCATTACACGGAAGGCGGTGAGCCATGGCGCTATTAGCGCCATGGCTCATGCCGGTAAAATACCGGCACCGCCTTGGCGGAAAGGGGATTTACCGCCCCATTCCAAGGTTGGTGGGGCGGTAAATCCCCCTTCCGCCATTGCCCTTCCCCATTCCCATTTCTGCCCCATAGGGCTCTATGGGAATGGGGAAGGCGCTAATTACGGCACTGCAATTTTGCGGTGCCGTAATTAGCTCCGAGGTCCCTTAGCGGGTTGGTTTTTAACGCCTGCAAAAAGCAGGTGTTAAAACACCAACCCGCTAAGGGACCTCGTAGTAAGGCGGTAATGTTTAACGGCCACCGTTACCATTAACGGTTGCCGTTAACCATTACCGCCTTCCGTGTAATGAGGCCCTATGTGTTGGAAAATGAAAGATGGAAAAGCAAGATAGGTCTATGGATCCGATACATAGATGACATTTTTGGAATTTGGCATAGCACTGTAGACGAACTGAAGAAATTCTTGGAGTACCTCAACAATATTGATCAACGCATACAGTTTACATCTGAATGCTCAACGAAACCATACATTTCCTGGATGTCAAGATTACTAAGGAAATCACAGGCTACAAAACCAACATATACCAAAAACCAACAGACAGGAATAACATCTTACACAAGCTGAGTTTCCACCAGCCAAGTTTAATAAAGAATCTCCCATACAGCCAAATGATGAGAGTTAAAAGAATAGTCAGCGATCCGGAGGACAATGAAGAAGCAATCAACAAGATGGGAACCAAATTTCTCAATTGAGGTTATGGCAGATCAGAAATTGCAGAAGCAGAAGGGAGACTCAAGAACAAAGGAAGGGAAGAACTGCTGAAACCCAAACAGAAGACCGACGTAGCGCCATCGATCGTGTTTGTGTCCAAATATTCTAAACAGACCCAATGGATCAAAAATATAATTAAAAAAAACTGGAACATACTTACATTGGATGAACGAGTAGAACCTTTGTTTAAAGAACTTCCCACCTTTGCCTACAAGAGGAGTCAGAATTTGAAAGACAAGTTGGTTAAAACAAGGAATCTGAGGAAGAAAAAGGACACAAACAAAACCGGAACATTCCCATGTTTGAACTGTTCTAATTGTGGATATATCCTGAAAGGGAACATAGTGAATCATCCACACTCTGGAGAAAAAATAAAACTAAGACAGTTTGGGACATGTGACTCAGTGAACATAATTTACTCCATAAAATTCCCATGTGGGCTGTATTACGTGGGACAGTCGACACGAGCATCTAAGACAAGATGGAATGAGCACTGTTTGTGTATACGAACACATAACAAAACCTCGGCAGTGGCACGACACTGGGACGCCAAGAAACACAATTTGCCTCAGATAAAATTCCAAATCTTAGAAGTGGTGCAAAAAAGAGAGCCACACATGAATCTCCAACAAAGACTTGATCAGAGAGAATCGTTTTGGATTGATAAATTGGGAACTCTAACTCCAAAGGGGCATAACGAAGAGATCAACTTTGCCTGTTTCCTTTAATGAATATACAGTGTTAATGAATTAGTTTTTTTTAAAATATGCTTCTCTGAGAATTGTGGTTACTTTATCACCTAGGGATGATACACTTTGTGAATTTAGAGGCTACACATTAGCGAGCATGTACATATACGGCTTTTCCAATATAATGTATTAATGACGAATGTAAGGCCCTAACAGTATGGCTTAAATACAATCTGTGATTAATATGTATTGCAATGTGACCCTTGTGCAATGTATAATTAACGCAGGCAGGCTTGCATGCTGTGTGACATTCTCTCACAGTAAGCTATGACGTAGAGTAGACACATAGTAGGTCTCTGACCCTCTCATGCAAAAGGGTGAGACTTGAGACACACTCTGTCCGTCCACTTGAGGACGGCGGATGAGTGGCTGTAACATTGGAGGATTGAAGACACAAATGAAAAATATACCGTAATGCATATTTATGGGATCTTACAATCATGCCGACATAGGCGGTTGCCATGGAGGTCCCTTGTCCCGCCCCTCCGCGCAAGTGTAGGGGTGGGACGGGAGGCACGTCCACTTCGTCCAATCCTGGACAATGGGCCTGCCACGAACTCCATGGTAACGCCGTTAGGAAGCCTCGCACGGGGACGTGCGCACGCGACTCTTTTTGCGAGCAGATCGTAAGGAAGCAGAGTGGAGGTAAGACGCGCTACAATGACAGGGCATTTTGTTCGAACAGAGGTAGACTAGAAGAGAATTGTAGAAAGCTGATTATCCCTCTTTCCTGACAGGGACAATCTACTTACGTGTACTTACACAGGAGGTGTTTAGAATTGCAAAAGAACGGCTAAGGTAAAAATGTATGATTACGAGCACATTATGTACATTGCAATGAAGCATTGCTTACGTTACCATGGTCACTAATGAATAAGTTGGAATTTTTCCTTCCTTTTTCTTTTCACCCAACTACACAATGGAACTGAATTACCTGTGCGTATGTAAAGTTAGATTCTATTTGTGTGATATGAATTGTGTTAAATGTTGCCCTGAAGATGGTGCTAGGCACCGAAATGCATTGGTAAAAGCGGTATTGATTTGTAGAGGAATTGTGAATCCACTGATTAATTGTGTGATTTGAACACAACCACAACAGTAAAGATTTGAAAACGAAGTGACTACAATCACTTTTTTGAGCTGCTTTTTTTAAACTGCTTTTCTGAACTGATAATTAAGCTAAACAAACCAATCAATAACGGATCTAAAGGAATGAATTTAGCTTCCTGGCAGGAAGCAATAGTGAGCACTGGGTATTACGGGGTGGTCTCCACTCTGTTTTTCTGACTGTTGTTCTTACTATAAAGCCTGAGTGTCGTTGGGCTTTGTTTCAACCCGGTATGCTCCTTAGAAAAGCACACATGTGTCTGAAATAACACAAAAACGGGTTATCTATCCAAACGAAACAAACCAACGGTGGTGCCCACCTGTTTTCCATTTTTTTAGAAATGCTTTAATGGACATACAACAGTAGACAGTAAAAAGGAGTAGCACCTAGGTGTGGGACACCTGGATAGAGGTAGAGATGCCTAAATGAAGATACAACAGTAGATATTAAAATGCAGTAGCACAACGATTTGTGACACCTGGATAGCAGGAGAAATGTCTAAATGGGAATACAACAGTAGACATATCAATGCAGTAAAACCCACATTTGGAATACCTGGATGCCTAATTGGGGATACAACAGTAGACACTAAAATGCAGTAGCATCAGGAAAGACGATTAAACAAACAGATGGGGGTATAACAATTCAGGCAGTAACAATAAGATTTGGGATACCAGGGTGGTGTTACAAGGGATAAATGCCTTTGCTGGAGTCCAATAGAGGCCAATTTGCCTAGATGTGAGATGTTTCTACCTGACCCAATTTGCCTGAGTGTGAGATATGGCTGATTAACACAATCTACCTAGATGCAAGATGTGGCTGACCGACACAATCTACCTAGATGTAAGATGTGGCTGATCGAGACAATCTACCTATATGCGAGATACGGCTGACTAACACAATGTAGTTAGATGTGAGATATGGCTGACTGACACAATTTACCTAGATGTGAGATATGGCTGACTAACACAAACTGCCTGGATGTGAGATGGGGCTAAGCAACACAGTTGGCTTAGGGATTGGATATGGCTAGCATGAATGTGCAACAAACTACAGGCTTTTTGATAATATGATAATAGGATAATAAAATGGGTCGTACAGCAGGAATGTAGATTGAGGCAATGATGAAAGAGTGATCGAGAGGGGAAGGTGCAGTGGGAGGCAGAGATGTGTAAGACAATGAGAATTAAGGTCAAGGGAATTTCCATTTGAATGGGTAGACAGAAGGTGGGCAGAAGAGAGTGAGTGATTAAGTAGAAGAGAGTTAAAGTCAGTGGATAGAGCAGCAAATAGAGAGGGGATGTTGAAGTCACCAATGACAATGCGGTTGTGGGAGGTAGAGAGTCAATTACTTGGGCTATGTGGTCTAAAAATGACCTACGGATCCAGGTGGCCGGTAGAGAGTGCTAATGTGTATGCCATAGGGTGCAGAGATTTTGAAGATAGTGGGCCTCATCAGAATTCTGGCGGTACCCCGCCGGCATATTGCCAACGCAATTAGCATTACTGCTACTTGGTCCGGCGCTATTAGAGTCGTATCACGAGTAACAATACAGCGGTAAGTTCCCATTCCCCATTCGGACATTTGGACCCAATGGGGTTGGGGGGTGGTATTACCGCTGAAGTAAATGTGCTAGTGGTAATAGTGCCAAAAATGGCTGAACTTTTAAGGGGACATTTTTACCTCAAGCAAAAAGCTGGAGCTAAAACTCCCACTTACCGCCCCTCTCATGATTGGGCCAACCCTTAAATGCAGCAGTAGTAGCTTTACCGATGCATTTGAGGTTAAAACCCGACTCATGATGAGGCCCAGTGTATTCAAATGAGGGATAATCAGCAGGAGATGGGGAGTAGGAGAGATAGGATGTTTGGGGAATGAACACAGTCATGCACTACTATCCCTACCAGTGCAGTGGGGAGTCTGAGTGAAGGTATAGGCAGGGTCATGAAGGACGGCAAGGGTTACAGAGTCAGAGGAAGAGATCCAGTTTTCAGTAAGAGCAATGAGGTCAAGAGAAAAAGAATTAGAAACGAAGAAGTCAGATGTAACGAGAGTTTATTGCAGACTGACTGTGAATCGGAGAGAAATTAAAAAAAGAGTGAGAAATAGTAGCCTCACAACGCTGAGTTTGAGAAATAGATATGCACTGGGGGTAAGTGCAAGAAGAGGATGTGCAATGGAAGTTAGGGTTGAAGAAGGTTTTGAAAGAGTAGTGCAGTGAGAAGAGAGGTAGTGTTGAGGAGAGGAGATGATAGGGATGTGGAGAGAGTTGAGGTGGATCTTAGCATATGACAGTAAAGAGAGAAGTATAAGGTAAAGGAAGAGATAGCATGAAACGTGCATGGTGAAGGTGAAGCTGAGAAGAAGCAATTAAAGGTACCGTGATGAATCCCAGGGTATAAGGCCCTTCTCTTGAGGCCAGGGAGGTGAGGCTGCTACCCAAATAGTCTATCTGGTGGTGGAACAGAGCGGGTGGATATCATGTGGAGGCAAACCCCCATGTGACCAGAGACGACTATACTGGGAGAACATGGTATGTGCCCCCTACTTCTCTGTTCCCTCACTCCTCTCACCTCGTTCCACTCTCGATAGTTCCCCACATGTCTATATTTTTTTGGGAGGAAACCCTGCTTTAATTAGACAACACTGCAATGAGGAAGAGTAAGAACTACCCAGATGGAGTGCTTTTTACAACTGACACGAAGAAGATTGGGTGAGGAGGAACGTTGGAGATTTCATCCACTAGCTTCTGACCTTGGCTCCAGCTCAGGAGCTACTGCTTGAGCTCTACACGTGTTTCTATAATACATTTAACATCTTGGGTTCTGAGGCCTTGCTAAATTCTGAAACCGGCTACAGTCTCTGAGTTTATGAAAACGGCTGTACTTTGGTTCATTCTTCATCATGTTATGCCTTCCTCTTTCACATTTTAATGATTCTAGGGGTGGCACCTATATGTATGTATGCAAATATCCTTCATGTCTGCATGCACATGTACTTCATGTATAGGTGCAAATATTCTTTGCGTCTATGTGCTGTTCGTGTCTATAGGTACTTGATTCTGCTACACGCACTTTGTGTGTATGTGTGTATCCAAATAGCTATTTTCTATTTCTATATGCATGTATACTAACACCTAACTGTCATTCTATTGGTCACACCATATATTCTATTTATAACGACAACTTCATGGGCCTAGATAGTTTTGTCTTTCACAGCAAACTCTTGTAGTATTGTTTCTCACCAGGCTCATACTGGCGAGGGTTAGGAATAGGAAGTGCTACTTGTATTCTCATCTGAGTAGGGGCCGTGAGTATTACTTGAGCATTCATCTGGCCCATTACAACTACCTCCATGATTGGCTCATCCAGAGGTCTTCCTGCCTGGAGATTGAGGGGGCAGTGCAGACTACTTACGACATTCTAACAGACTTTATATTTCGGATCAATAGGAAGAAGTAGCAATCTGCCCCATCCCAGACCCTATTGTTCAAAAGCACCTTGTTCCTCACAGAGGTAGGAAGGGTGTGTCTTCCAGAGGGTCAGGCCCAAAAACTACACAGCGCTTTCTGACTTCTTTATCAGAAGTCAGAAACCCCAGCTCGACAGCTGATGCAATTGCAAGGCATGGTGGCATCAACTTCTCTTTGTGACCCTGTATGCCAGCCATCATCTCCAGCACCTGTGGTCCCCTCTGCACCACTGATCGGTGCCAGGTCTCCAGGATCTAAGTACTCTCATCCCTGTCCCAGTGTTATTATTGGATAATCTCCAGTGGTGATTGAGCCAGTCGCACCTTGAAAGCAGGGTTACCATGGACAGTCCCCTACCTCTGTTTATTATAATGGGTGCCAGCAAAAAGGTTTAGGGTGCAGTGATTGGTCTGAGGACCACCCAGGGCTGCTGGGCCATGACAATGCAGCCCAGGTAAACCAATTGCAAGGAATTGGAGGCAATTGTCCATGCACTGCAGTAATCCTCCCACCTAATTTGAGGGTCCTCAGTTCTGATCAGGACAGACAACAACTCAACCCTGGTATGTCAACTGCCAAGGTTGGGGCTGGGCAGATCGAGGGCAATAGAGAATCATGACCGGAGCATTGGTCTCTGGGAGGAAAACAACTTGATGGAGCTGAGGGCAACTGACTCCCATGACGCTGGAAGCTGTTCCTCTTTCTGCTGGAGGGTGCGGTTGGGGAAATGACCTGCTTTCTCCATGAGGGTTACAAGATTGGTATGTCGCCCTCTCCCGTGAGGGCTCAATGGGCAGTGGTTTGGCACTTTGGGGCACTGCCCTTGCAGATCCAATTGTGACTCAACTACTGACATGTTTTGCTCTGTCCCATCCCAGTGTGCTACCCATGACTCGGAGCTGAGACTTGCCAGTTGTCCTTAACACGCTTCAGGGTCCACCTTCATACCTCTATATCAGGAAAACCTTCAGTACCTATCCTACAAGACAGCCTTTTTGGTGGCCAATACCATGGCTGGACACTTAGGGGAACTGGGTGCCCTCCTGTTCTCAGCTCTCTATCTAACTGTCCACCCTCAGCTTTTGTGTTACCCTGTGACCTGGCCTTCTACCCCATGGTGGGCTCTTCATTCCATCTATCACAAGAAACTGAAATTCCATCTCTCCCGAGCAAACTCTCTTGTGAAGACAATGTGGACATGAGGGGCCTGCGCATGCACCAGGGGCTCCTTGCATACTTGGCCAGGATAGCAGACTTCAGGCAATGTGACTGTGTATTCATCATATTGGTGCCTCAAGATGAGATCGGAAGTCATCCCCAGTAATGATCAGCAGGAGCTTATGAGCACTATCTCTTTTGCTTATGGGTTAAGCAGGACTCGGTTTACATCAGGGTTACTGTGGCATTCCGCAAGTGGAATGTCAGCTTCCTAGGTGGAGGCTAGTGGGTTTAACATCATTGACATCTGCAAGGTGGCTGTCTGGCCATCCCCCCTACTCTTTGTGAAAAATTACCGACTTCTCTTTTCAGGTCAGGAGGATAAGGGTTTTGGGAATGTGATTCTCTGCATGGTGTTGTGGTCATATGTTGATTGTCATTAAATCACAGAGTGTGCTAGCATAATCTCAAGAGGCTGTGTTTAGTCGGTGCCTCGGCTTGCTGGTGTCTATTTGGTAGATTTCAAGAGTAGGTAGTGGGATGAGAAAGAGGGACATGGAGTTAATGCTTGAATTGCTTACAGGTATTCTTCGTTACCCCTAGTTCTACTCATCCTTATCTCAGTCCTGGTATCGGGGTCCGGCACTGTTGAAGTTGTGAGTATCAAGGGTTAAGGTTGCTAAACCACACTCTTTATAGGGAAGCAGGGGGAGGTATCTATTGGTGGCTTTGGGATTGTATAGTTGGGACTGATGCTGGGAAGGTCGAGCCCTTTAAGAGTAAGTACTAGGAGGAGGAAGAGCAACACTAGGAGTAATGAAGATTAATGATAACTAAACGAAGCATTCTACCCCATTATGTCATGATATGTTATATAATTGACTGAGTCTTTCTGTAGCATATATTATCCCATTTGCATGGCCTTTTGGTCGCTGGGTGAGTTATTGGGATCAGGGGGAGTGTAACAGTTTATATTAGATGCACCTGGGAGGTTGCCTATGTTTTATCATTGCCTCAGTGGTGTAGCCTATGTTCTTTGTGTGCAGAATGCATCAGGGTTTTGGAGGTTGTTGTTGTTCATCAAGGCTGAGCCAATGAACTACATGCAGGTTACTACATGGGATGAAGTGAGTTGCAGACATCTTCATGAGGCCTTTCTAAAAAACGTCCATGACATCAAACACACCGAGCCATGACAAGCGCGTTGCCACGGTATGCATCCGCCAGAACATTACACATTCTGCCATCGGTTTACAATAGTTTTACAATCTTAAAGCGACCTCTTTGAAGCTCTGCTTTGTTTTTTATCGAGTCTCGCTGCTGTATTCAATGGAAGCAGAACAAAGCCTGGCTCTGTAGATGACCTTCTCAGTCAGAGAAAGCAAGCCCAATTTGTTCACCGAGCACAAAGCTTTAAAATGGAAATATTCAAGCCAAGCAGGATAATTACTAGCTTGTTCTGCAATACAGAGTACTTTCTGTTTTTGTCCTTGCCTTTACTGAATGCTAATGAGTGTGATGCCAGCCAGTCGCGCTCCATCAAAACCTATTGTTTTAAGGACTATAATTGTTGGTGAATTAACTCTCATCCTCTTGGTAGATGCCCAGAAGTTTAGCATACTTTCCATCTCTGTGTATCACTTTATATTACACGTGTGTTTCCTGCAATGCTCTTCCACCGATATAGCTCAGTCACGCAAGGTAAATTTGCTCTGACCACAGTGCAGGTTTTTATTTTGAAGATTGTTTTGGCTTAATAATGATCTGCTTTTGCTTCCAACTTACCCCATGGCACGAGGGTCAACAATTTCTAGTACTCTTTTTAACTAACTGCACTTTGCATGCTGGGACTTGCCGTTCTGGTGTTCCCACTGCCCATGCCTACAAGTTATAGCATGTAAAGTCATGCTGGTAAAAATACATGTACTTGTTAAAGGTGAACCTCATGAGCTGTGGCACTGTCACAGCTATGGGTATGCAAAATATGTATGTTTCTCCATACATTACTCAAAACTTAAAACACTTTTACATCTTTCACAAACAATGCACAGTATGTGTAGTGCATACTGTAAGGTAAGATGTGTATCCAGGCACACACACACACTGTCAAATCCGTTGCTCTACCTACCTGCCCATCCATCCACTCTAGTGTAAGGGAAGAAGGGTTGTTTGGGCCCCACTACGTTCCGGGTGAGGTGTATGTTATGCTCATACAATGGCTGGAGACCTTTGCCTGTCTGAGCCGCGGTGATGGGTGCGAGGAAGCCATTGAATGAGACCTATCCAATGCACCTTGCATGACCCCCAGAGACTCCATTTTGTATTAACCACAACTCCATCTTTTGACTAGGTCGTGCATGAAACTCTCAGAGGCAAGCCTGCACCTCTCCCCTGTCCAGCACCATGGACAGCCAGTCAGACAACCCCCGCCTCCTCCCAACTGTCTGCGGTTCAGCTGTCCTGTTCTCACGGAAGCTTGGCTCGAATTGTTGCAAGCTGACACTGAATCTCCCTTCTGCCTCTGAGATCACTGCCCTGTGTGTGACCGGGCCGGAGCCTGGCTCATAGAAACCATTTGTCTCCACAAACCTGCCGCTGCTCAAACAACCCCCACCATTAAGAATTACTGTCTGCATGAACCTTAAACCCCTCATTCCTTTGATGTAGCAGGGGTAGGACCCCTGCCCATGGGCCACCCTCGATTGCCCCCATATAACTAATCCTGAGCAAACATATATTCTACATGTGTTTATACATTTGCAGTCTCAAATACAATTGATAGCGAAGTGGTCTTTGGTTGACAGTGTTTTTATTTTGATAAAGGTAATTTGGGTGCTGCTTGGTGGTGACTAGTAACACTCAGACTGCCGAGTGTGTCACAATTTATGAAGAACAGAATTTTCAAGTCACCTTCTAGCGCACCTGAAGTTAACGCTAACTATAGGTTAAATGATGTTCCAAAAATCATGTTTGTTGTATCATGAGGCTTTTTTATTCCAAAAATTATCCTCCAAAAATTGTTCTTAAATAGTAGTGCCCTCTACACGTGTTTCACCAAATCTATTGGCTCATCAGGAGGGATTTATAACAGAAAATTCAATTCAAATTCATTGATTAGATAGAAACATGCCTAATGATTAAATATTTGCATTCATCTAGAGAGCTTGGTCCATGTTTAGATTCTTTGAAGATAATTTTCAGAAGCTCTTAAGTCTCAATCGAAAGACTTTAAAGAAACTCTAATTGGGGTAAAACAGCACAGTGGAAACCCCAAACACACATGTTACCAAGACCACTCCAATTTCAAACTAATTTGAAATCTAAACATGGACTAAGCTCTCTAGATGAATGCAAATATTTAATCATTAGGCATGTTCATATCTAATCAATGAATTTGAATTGAATTTTCTGTTATAAATCCCTCCTGATGAGCCAATAGATTTGGTGAAACATGTGTAGAGGGCACTACTATATAAGAACAATTTTTGGAGGATCATTTTTGGAATAAAAAAGCCTCATGATACAACAAACATGATTTTTGGAACATCATTTAACCTATAGTTAGCGTTAACTTCAGGTGCGCTAGAAGGTGACTTGAAAATTCTGTTCTTCATATATTCTCCATGTGCTAACAAATTCTGACACTCTTGTTTGATCCACAAGGCACCTGATAAATGTGCCCCAAAAGTACATGCCTAGATAAGGAACCTGGACCACAGCACCTCTGCCCCACTCTGGTCCGGTCAAGAATGTATACCCATTGCTACAATTTATATACAACAATGTGTTATGATGAGTCTTGTGTGTCATAATAAAACTTGCATGCCCATGATTACTGTGAAGCTACGCCTTTGTTAGGATTATAACTGTGTGGGCACGGCTTGACCCTTCACCCCTCCCTGATGAGCCCAGCTGCCCCACACACCTCAAGAAGCAACAAGTTCAACCTCAGCCAATCCAGCACCAGCACAATATATACAATGTATAATGGCTTGTTCAATTAAACCAATGAAATGTATTTGTGTAACCCTTATCGCACACGTCATAAATTATGTGTTTTGGACATATAATGTAATTTTTCTGTATTATTGGCAGAGCGCTCTCAGAGCAGCAGAGTCCTCTACATGCCCCATCTTATTTGTATATAAAGATATCCTTGACTCACTCGCAATCTCCCCTGGTCTCATTCCCTACTGGCGTGAGTCCATCAGTGTCTACTACTATGATATATTTAAAATGTAATTTTGGGAATGACCACTTTCACAACCTAACACCCCAT
This sequence comes from Ambystoma mexicanum, assembly GCF_040938575.1. NCBI lineage: Eukaryota > Metazoa > Chordata > Amphibia > Caudata > Ambystomatidae > Ambystoma > Ambystoma mexicanum. The sequence goes on along the minus strand of NC_090931.1, from coordinate 1,361,585,021 downwards.
AATACCATAATAATAATGTACTCACATGCTGATCCAACCATTCACTCATCCACTCACCCACCCACTCCCTCATACAGCCAGTCAGTCATTCAGTCATTTACTCAGCCGCCCAACAATGTATCAGTACATTCACTAAGCCTCATCAAACCACTCTTACATTCACCTCATTACATCACCCAGCCAGCCAATTCGTAGAGGATTGGGTAGATTTCATGATCAACAAACTTTTCACTACAAATAAGTCGGGGATTCTATATCTGGCTGGATGCAAATTGGTGGTAAATAGTCCTGCCCACCATGGTCATACTGTGCAGGATAGTTTCTCATATTGTCATCATGTAATATGAATGGAATATAGTCTTTACACAGTGAATGGGCGGCTGCAAGGATCGTGGACATTCCCAAAGGAATGCGGGTGTTTGCATTGTTTCAATTCTCACTTAACTAGAACTTAAGCAGGGCATCTTCACATAATGTGTAAACGAATACAATTTAAAGTAATTGAAGTCTGTTGGAATAAAAAGCAGTAGGAAAAGTAATTGAGGGAAAATACCCCACCGATGGCTTGTACTTTCGTTTCTAAGTGCAGTATAATTACAAATGAAAGTTACCTATTAAAAACATAGTCATTCCACCAATATCTTGTTCCATAGAATCAGGTGCAAGTGCTGTTCTAAAAATGATTTCATAGGGTGGGCGTGGCTACGCATGCTGCAAGATGGAGGCTTAATCCAGAGCTCCGGCTCTGCTATCTTCTTTTTTATTACCAGAGGGGCACTTATTCACATTTGTTCCCACAAATCATCCTCACTTACCTGCTATCTTGGTTTCTGGTAAGCGCTGTGAGTATCTTCTGCATACCGTCTGGATTCTTTACCCAAACTGATGGGAGGTCCCGATGCAGCAGCGTCAAGTTGGAGGAACGGCACCCTTCCTGTCACCACGTCGTATCGTGTTGCAACTTTGACGTAGCCTGTTTTTCCACCAAGGTATGATGTTTAACTACAACATAGGCAGCTGCTAAATATGATTTTCAATAGAATGCTGATGTCTTTCACTGTGTTAGAAGTCTTTTCATGAAGAAGTTCATTTATATTAAATGACTTGCGTACACCAATATCTGCTTTCTTTACTATAAACTCGGCAATTAAGGTACTGTGAACCTATTATGTTTTATTCAAAGAAATGATTTCCTCAAAACTGGCATTAAGTGAAGTAAATTAATATATCAGCTTTCAGCATCTGTTTAAAGGATGGAGTCAACTATGTAGTGCACCCTCTCACAATTGTTACATGAGCAGATAAATAATTCATGAGACCGAACTGTACATATTGTGACCATCTCTGTCATCTCATTAATGCTGTGCTAATGGCTGTCTTTTACATATAACTAATATCTTAATGAGCATTATGAAATATAAGTAGTACCTTTAATACGAAGCTACAACTTGAGACAAAATGGATTGGTCACTTCAGGTGCACTACTATAGCCCTGTGGGGCACTAATCCACTTCCCAAGATGGCCTCACAAAAAGAAAAACAAAGGGCTCTACGAATAAGGAAACATCAATGGCCACCTTAAAAAAGCCAGCAAGTGATTCCTCTCCTCCTAATCAAACAATTTTGGAATCAAACATGGAGACTGTACTAATGGAAATAAGAGCACTGAAGCCCTCTATGGAGACCACTAACACCAAGCTTCAACAATTAGACAAAAGATGGGTAAGCTTTGAGAACAGAATCAAAGAGGTTGAGAGGTGGGTTACTGTGGCTGAAGATGTTGCCATGAAAGTCTCTCACATGGAACAATCCATACTTACCCTTCAGAAACAAAATGAAGACGTTAAAAACGGAAATCACAGTACCAATCTGTGCATCTGTGGCTTTCCAGAAGGAGTGGAAGGGGATTATGTAGCTCTCTTTCTTAAGAAACCCCTTCCAAACATTTTGACTCTACAGGCACCCATTGGCCTTACCATTCAAAGGTCACATAGAATTGGACCTAAAAGGGCAGAGTCATGTAAGAAAACTGCACCAAGAACGACAATTTGTTTGTTCCTCGAATATAATCAACTACAATTGATTCTGCAGAAAGTTAAAGGAATGGAGCACCTACTATGGAATGGCCACAGGAATTTTATCTCACAAGATGTGTCCAAAATTACAGCTCACAAAGGAAAAACCTACTCTCATACCATCCTGCGCTCAAATAATAATATGCTAGATATGGTATGATACACCCTTGTACCTTCAAAGTCACCATTAATGGTAAAACATCTTCATTCGAGGACCAGCTGATTTAAAGAACTACATAAGAATCCAAAAGATGGAAGTGATGATACAGGCAACACCAGTCATATTTGATTTTCTTCCTTCCTCACCGGTTTCTGCCTCATGCTTCACTTCAAAAGGAACTTCCTTGAAATAGTCATCCCTCTGGAACTGTCAACCAAAGACCTTTCCGGAGCTAACTATTTCTCTTGTTTTTGTTCATTGTTTGGCTACACCCCCTTATGGCACTTGGCATTTGCGACTCTGATCTTTGAGCTTTTTTTTGTTGCTCTATTTCATTTCCTCATATGTATTGGGTGGGAATATCTAAAATACCATCAAACTATACGTTTCTACCTGATAACACCCTATCATCAGATGTCACAATGTTGTATTTTTTATTTTTTTAATTCTTTTTTTATATCTATTTATGCCATTTCATAACAACTCTCGGAACTCTATCTTTGCCCCGGAATCTGTAAATCTCTGAATAAGCAGAACGCAGTTTGACTATGGACAGGTTTTAAATGTTTATGTTTTATTAATATTACTATTATTACTCTTCTCTAGACTATGGCCTTGAGATGCATGACTAGGAATGTTAAAGGTCTTAATAGCCCAATTAAGAGGCAAAGGTTACTTGCTCATATCAGCATATTCAAACCAACTATTACATGCTTGCAGGAGACCCATTTACCATTCCAAGAATCCATGAAATTAAAGAGGTTTTGGATAGGTGAGGTATTAGCTAGTCAGGCAGATGGTCAAAATAATGGAGTTGTTGTCCTAATCAAAAAGTGCACCAACTACCAGATCCTACACAAAGACAGAGATAAAAGTGGTAGATGGATTTTAGCTAAATTATTAATCAGCTCCCAAGTTTTTTTTTTTCAATTCTAAATATGTATGGGCCCACTAATCCCAATCCCAAGTTTTGGAGTGACATGAATCAGATGATCCTGCAAGCAGATCTCCCCAATTTGATAATCTGTAGAGATTTTAATAATGTTTTTGACCCTTTCCTAGATAGGAAATCCCCATGGCAATTCAAACGCAGTAAATCACATATTAAATTTATAAAACATTTAGCAGAAATTGGTGTTGTTTAATCATGGAAGTTTGTTCATCCACCTGATCTAGACTTTACTTTTCACTTCTTTCCTCATAACTCACTATCACGTATTGATTATATCTGTAAGCAAATCCCTAATAGGTGCAATAATTGATTCCTCCATTGAATGCTCACCAATATCTGATCATTCTCCTGTAATCATTAATATAGAATTGGGATGCATTAATAATCACATAAGCAGATGGAGATTCAAAAACTCATTCCTTTGGGATGGTAACTTGCAGAAATCCTTTATCGAATTCCATGACTTCTTTTTTCATATTAATAAAGATGAGGACACCTCTACCGCCAACAATTGGGATGCCTATAAAGCAGCCTTGAAGGGACATATTATCTCATATATAGCCAAAAGATAGAAAGCCGTTAGGAAAGACTTGGACACCTTGTATGGCACACTATGAGTTCTTGAGAAAACGTACAATGCTCTAGCAAATGATGCTTTGCTAAAACGAATCCTAACGCGTTGTTTCTCTCTTAACAAAATATACACAGAACATGCATGTGTGTTAGGCAGAAACCTGTGCAGTTCCCTTGGGGAACACTGCAAAAGATTTAAGACTACAGGTATAGCAGTAAACCCCTTTGGTAGCAGTCTGTACCACCCAGATTTACCTGGTAGCTGTGGCTGAGCAGTCAGACTTCTCTCAAGAAGAGTTAGGCAGTATGCAAAGTATACACATTAGGTACCAAAATACAATAGCACAAGCAAACACTGACCAGAGCTTGGTTTCAAAAGAATATAGTTATTTATTTAAAAACACACATAAGTAAAAGCACTCTAGCAAAGAATATGGTAAAAATCACTTCAACACAGTTATAACGAAAGTAGATTCAATCCTTTCTCCTATCTAGACAACTCTAGGTTAACACCACTTAATTAAAACAGAGGTGAGTGCTTAACGTTAGATGACACTCTAGTAGTTTCCAAGAAAGGGAGAGAAAAAAAAGCAGAAGTAGGTTAAACACACCACTCTAAGGTCCAGAACACTTGCAATAGGCTTAAAGAAGAACAAAGTCACAGGTGAGCAAAAGTCACTAGGCAGGGCCCACTCTTAGAGCAGCCGGAGCGAAAATGTGCCCAAGATCACACTGTTCGTTAGGGATTCAAAGTCTTGCAAATAGTCAGAAAGAGTTTAGAGTGGCTCAGAAAGTTTAGCCAAAGTGTCCCAGGCACTCCTAGGGTCGAAAGCCGGGGACTAAATCTACCCCGTACAGTCGGTGGCCAGGGAAGCCAGGCGGAACACAGTACCTCAAGCGGAAAGGATCCTCCAGCGGTGGCAGTTGTTCCAGGCAGTGACAGCAAGGCTCGACGTCGGTCAGGGGAGAAGAAAATCTCGCTGAAGAGCAGAAGAGAAAGGTCGTAGCACTGCCCGGGAAGAAACCAGCCGCGGAGTCCTCCGGTTAAAGGGTTGGTACCGACTTTCGCGGTTTGGGGGTAAAGTGTGGTATACCGGTTGCCGGGGTGCTTGGCACAGGCAAGGCGGCCACGAGATACTCCAAAGAAGCGGAAAGCAGGCGAAAACTGGTTGTCCCCACCAGTCAAAGGAAGGAGCCACTCCGTTAAGAGCTCTCCTCGGTCGTCGGGAAAAGTGGTGAGACGGTTCAGCAGGGCTCCACCGGTTGGTGTCGTCGAAGCAGGTCGGCTCAGCTCTTCCCTCGTCGGATTCTTGGTCCTGTGGCGACTTCTGAAGTTCCAGTCCCCAAAGCCCTGCTTTTATGCAGCAAACCCCCATTCACCCAGCCTAGCTGTCACTCAAACATGCTAAGTGGTGAGCCGGGCGGCTCACCACTTGGGCCAATCAGGATGGAGTGCGACTTGAGTTACCAAGGTAACTAAGTCCAGGGTGCCTAAATTCCCCTCCACCCCTCCTAAGTACCCCAGACAGAGTGGCACCACTTTGGAGGGCTTCTGTGGAGAAGCCCGCCAAAAGTGGAACAAAGGGCTCCACTTTGGGTCAGAATTACAGAGGTGAATACCAACGCTATTTTAGGATCAAGTTTTGGCAAAATAACCCGACCGGAGTTATAATAATAAATATATAAACCGGCGGTATGTTTAAGGCTACCGTAAATAAATAATTAAATGTGTTAGCCTAAAACAATGGGAAATCCCATAGGGGAATATTCGCGGTCGAATATAAAAAGTAGTTTCCACTGCCACCAGCCAAAACTCGATCAGGGGGGACGGAGACGTGCCCCCTCGACTAACAGACCCTGGGGCAATCGAATTGCCCCAGCCAGTACGTCCACAATAGGATGGTTTGTACTGGTTCTGTTCAGGATTCAAGACTAATAAAGTCTTTTGTGACTTTACATGCCCTGGGAGACAGTAGTCAGTCCCAGGGTATGGAGTCTATGTTGGGGAGTCCCTAGGACACCCCTGGGTTACTGCACAGAGGGTGCTGTGTAACCCACATCCCAAAAATACATGATGCCCTATGGAGTAAAAGACCCCATAGCCCATTCAACACAAGGTTTGTCCAAGATCACACAGTTCAACATGTCCAAGAGTGAGGGTAAAAGAGTCTCACTCTTGGCAGGAGAAAAAAATAAACCCCAGAAATCCAGCAAAGCTGCTGGGGGACTCACTAGGTAGGGAAATTCAGCCTAAACAGAGAATTCTCCCTAACACTCGCCCCCCCCAGACTAAGGGACAGGAGGATTTAATCCACTCCTGGATGAACCTCATACCTCTAGTCGATGATATACATCCTAGAGAGTCCATCAGCATTTTGATGGTGACACCCTGACCTGTGCTCAATGGTGAAATCAAACCCTTGCAGGCAGATTGACCATCTCAATAGTTTTGGATTTTCCCCTTTCATTTGCATTAACCATCTCAAGGGTTGGTGGTCAGTCTGAATAACAAAAGTAGAACCATACAAGTATGGCCTAAACTTCTTCAGTGCCCACACAATAGCAAAGCATTCTCTTTCGATAGTTGCCCACCTTGTCTCAGGGTCCTTCAGTTTCCTACTGATGAAGCAAATGGGGTGCTCCCTACCCTTCTCATCCAGTTGGCTTAGAACTGCACCTATACCTACATTGGAAGCATCAGTTTGTACAATGAAAGTTTGGTGGTAGTCAGGAGCTCTCAATACTGGAGCTTGGCAAAGAGCTCTTTTCAGTTTTTCAAAGGCCTGATTGCACTCCTCATTCCATTTTACCTTTTTAGGGAATTTAGGAGAGGAGATTACATTCAGTGGAGAAGCTATGGTCCCATAGTTCTCAATGAAATTCCTGTAATACCCAGTGAGGCCTAGGAAGGCTCTCACTTGGGTTTGAGTAGTTGGTGTTGTCCAATTTTGCACAGCTTCAATCTTGCTGAGCAAAGGCCTTATTTCTCCACCTCCTACCTCATGTCCAAGGTAGACCACTTTACTTTGACCAATCTGGCACTTACTGGCTTTGATTGTCAAATGGGCCTGTTCAAGGGCCTGCAACACATGTCCTAAGTGGTTCACATGTTCCTCCCAGGAGTGGCTGAAGACTGCAATGTCATCCAAGTATGCCATGCAGAAATCTTCCATCCCAGCTAGAACTTGGTTCACCATCCTTTGGAATGTGGCAGGTGCATTTTTTAATCCAAAAGGCATGACCTTAAACTGGTACAAGCCAACTGGGGTTGAAAATGCAGTCTTCTCCTTGGCATGGTCTGTCAGGGCTATTTGCCAATAGCCTGACGTAAGGTCAAATGTGCTGAGGTACTTGGCTGCGCCAAGTTTATCCACCAACTCATCTGTCCTGGGCAAAGGGTGGGCATCAGTCTTGGTGACTGCATTTAGAGCTCTATAGTCCACACAGAATCTCAAATCCTTGGATCCTGCCTTTGGTACTAACACAACTGGGCTAGACCATGGACTAGTAGAGGGTTCTATTACCCCGAGATCAAGCATCTTCTGGACCTCTCCTTTGATGTGGGTTCTGATATGTTCTGACATTCTGTATCCTCTGCTTTTGACTGGCAGACAGTCACCAGTGAGTATCTCATGCTGGCCCCAAGGGGTCAAGCCTGGTGACAGTGAGAACAGGGAGGCAAACTGGTTTAACGTAGCTTTGCACTCCTCTTGTTGCTCAGGTGTCAGGTCTGAAGAGAGATTGACTCCTTCGACTTTTTCATCTAAAGGCACACCTCTGAGGAGGTCAGGGAGAGATTCACTCTCTTCTTCCTCTGCAGCTGAAGCTAGAAGCAAGGCTCCTACGTCAGGTCTGGAGATGTATGCTTTTAGTCTGTTGGTGTGGAAGACTCTAGGAGCTTCCCTGGGTCTGCCCAGATCCACCAGATAGTTGACCTCTCCAAGTTTTCCCACAATCTTGAAGGGTCCCATCCATTTGTCTTGCAAGGCCCTCTGCCTTGTTGGGAGCATAACTAGAACTAGCTGGTCTTGAGTAAACTCAACCATGTTAGCCTTCTGGTCATGCCAATGTTTGACCAGAGCTTGACCAGCTTTCAAGTTGTCACTTGCTTCTGCCATCATGTGTGACATTCTCCTCCGGAGACCTATCACATAGTCAGTCACTCTGACCGGCTTGAGGGGAGGAGCACCTTCCAATCCCTCCTTAATCAGGGCCAATGGACCTCTGACCGGATGGCCATAGAGAAGCTCAAAGGGAGAATAACCTACTCCCTCCTGAGGGACTTCTCTATAAGCAAAGAGAAGGCATGGCAGTAGAAGGTCCCACTTTTTCTTAAGGGGTTCCTCTAAAGCACCTATCATGCTCTTCATGGTTCTGTTGAACCTTTCAACCAACCCGTTTGTTTGAGGGTGGTATGCTGTTGAGAACTTGTAAGTAACTCCACAGGTTTTCCACATGGCTTTCATGTAGTGGGACATAAAGTTTGACCCCCTGTCAGAGATTACTTCCTTAGGAAACCCAACCCTGGTAAAAATACCAAGGAGGGCCTTAGCCACAGCCGGAGCTGTAACAGTCCTCATAGGAATTGCCTCAGGGTACCTAGTAGCATGGTCTACTACAACAAGGATAAACCTGTTGCCTGAGGAGGTTGGAGGATCAAGGGGACCAACAATGTCAATCCCTACTCTCTCAAATGGGACTCCCACAACTGGGAGAGGCACTAAAGGTGCCACGTTCTTGGAACCAACCTTACCAGAAGTCTGGCAGGTATGGCAGCTCTTACAATGTCTATCTACTTCAGCCCCCATCTTTGGCCAATAGAAGTAGAGGGAGAGCCTTTCCTTGGTCTTCTTGAAACTCAAGTGACCAGCCAAAGGTATCTCATGGGCTAGTTGTAAGAACTGTTGTCTGTTCTCTAGAGGGACTACAAGGCGTTTGTAGTCTCCAGGTTCAGACTCGGTCGGTTCACTATAGAAGAGGCCATCTTCCCAGTGTAACCTATACTTCCCCGGCTCTTGCCCATCAGCCTGAGAAGCTGCCTGGTGGCGGAGACCTTCCAGAGTTGGACATTCTCTTTGTCCCTTACGGAAAGCGGCCCTGCTAGGCCCACCTTCTGCCAGTAAAGACTGCAGCTCAGGATGGTCCTCAGGGTCCAAATCACCAATAAGGTTTGGGCCTCCTTCTAGCTCTTCTTCAGAGTCTAGCTCAACCACACAGGGTTGTACCTCCCTCTCAGCCTCAGCTGGAGGTGGAGTTACAGGTGTAACTTTGGACAACCTCGGGGAAGTCCTTGTTGGAAGCACTGGAGTGCTTGCTGCTGGCTTTTTCCTAGGAGTCTTGGGTTGCCCCTTTGCTCCTGATCTGGTTGTTACTGCAGTAAGTTGCTCCAGTGGGAGAGGAGTGATTTCTGTCATCATCTCCTGAGATAACCCTCGCAGGGTTTTCTCTCTTGCAGGTTTTGTGAGCTCCTGTAACCTTTTGCTAGGGGGTCTGGGGGTATGAGATACAACTCCAAGAGCTTTGAGGTCATTACCCAACAGAACCCTACCTGGCACTTCACATTGTACACTGACAGGTATTTTTACAGCCATATCATTACATTGGATGAGAACTGGTAACTGGGGACACATCTGCACAGGCCCACCAGCTAACTTGGTGAGGCATTTGGGTGCCTTAGCAACATCCTCTGCCTGGAAAAATGATTCATCCACCACAGTTATGCTGGCTCCAGTGTCCCTAATGGCAGGAGTCTCCTGACCATTCACCTGGACACTGTCCTTATAATACTCTTTAGTATTATCTGGGATAGAGTTATACACATCTAAATTCTGTTGTTCCCACAACCCCAGAGAGACTAAAGAAACACTAGCTGAGACTCCAGTGGGTTCATCAGCCAGTAATAGAAAGTTTCCACTTGCCATATGTACTTCCTCTTCTGGAGCGAAGGCTAAGGAGGCAAGTTGGACCCCTGAAGGTTTACCCTTACATCTGGGATCTCCTTTCACATGGTCAGTAGCCTTACAAACAAAGCATGAGCCAAAGGCTCGCTGGAATGGAGGCTTGTTCTGACCTCCTTCCGGTCTTGGACCAGAAGGTACACTAGCCTGATTCGGTTTCCCTTGTGGCTTACCCTTATAGTTTTGTTTGGGGCCCTCTTTGGAATTTGTACTATTAGAATTCTCTTTGGAGTCCTTTTTAGGCTGTTTCTCCCCATCCTTTTTCTGAGTTACCCCAGAATCCTTGTGAGTGGCCCTGTTGGCAACCCACAAGTCAGCAGCCTTAGCCAGTTTCCGGGAATCTAATTCCTTGGAATCAGCCAAGTGCTGTCTGAGCTCAGGAGAGCAGGCATCATAAATAGTCTCCAACATAAACAAATTCTTCATACCTTCATAAGTGTTCACCTTGTAACCCTTAATCCATCCCTCTAAGTTTTTCAACCCTTCACTCACCCAGGTAGCCCAAGGGGTACCATCATGCTTTTTGAGGCTTCTAAACCTCTTAAGATACTGGGAAGGGGTCTTCCCAAACCTAGCTATCAAAGCTAGCTTCACACATTCATAGTCCTTCTTATCCTCCTCCCCCATCTCCATTACCACATCAGTTGCAACAGGGGGAAGCCTAGAGAACAACCAGGTGAGTAAGTCATTTCCTGTGATGTTCTGGAGCCCATAATTATATTCAAACAGAGACAACCAATCCAACACATCCAACTTAGGCTCATACATACCAACCAATTCTTTAGGCATCCGGGGTCTTTTAGGACTGGAACTTCTAGAGGAGCCAGAGAGAGAAGCATTTTCGACAGACAATTTCTTCAATTCTAGCTCATACTTGAGCTCCATTTCCCTTAGCCTTAGTTCTTTGTCAGTTTGAGCATTAAGTTTCTTATACTCCAATTCTAGTTTCATTTTCTCCAGTTCAAAGTACTGAGGACTAAATGTGGGGCCTGGTAAGGGCCCAGTAGGTACAGCAGGTAGAGCAGGCAGAGGCCTAGGGGGGACAGTCACAACAGCCTCACCCTCCTCTTCTGACTCTTCCTCAGAATTATCAACATTTTGATCCATGTGAACTTCATTACTGTCATCTACAGTTGCTGGAGTGGTAGGTTCCTCTGAACCATCACCCAGACTTTGGTTAGCTAACAATCTTTCAATCAGCTCCATTTTCTTGCCCTTAGTCATGAGATCCTTATGTTTACAGAGCACTCTTAAACAATCAGCAGTTTTGGCTGCCAGGGACTCTTGACTATAGCTTTCTATAACTGACATGTTAGAGGTTTTACTTTTCTAGTGCTAAGCTTTGTGGTTAGTTGCACTAAGGTATCTAAAGCACACTAAAATGTATACTCAATACAAATCCCACCGCTGTACACCAGTGTTAGGCAGAAACCTGTGCAGTTCCCTTGGGGAACACTGCAAAAGATTTAAGACTACAGGTATAGCAGTAAACCCCTTTGGTAGCAGTCTGTACCACCCAGATTTACCTGGTAGCTGTGGCTGAGCAGTCAGACTTCTCTCAAGAAGAGTTAGGCAGTATGCAAAGTATACACATTAGGTACCAAAATACAATAGCACAAGCAAACACTGACCAGAGCTTGGTTTCAAAAGAATATAGTTATTTATTTAAAAACACACATAAGTAAAAGCACTCTAGCAAAGAATATGGTAAAAATCACTTCAACACAGTTATAACGAAAGTAGATTCAATCCTTTCTCCTATCTAGACAACTCTAGGTTAACACCACTTAATTAAAACAGAGGTGAGTGCTTAACGTTAGATGACACTCTAGTAGTTTCCAAGAAAGGGAGAGAAAAAAAAGCAGAAGTAGGTTAAACACACCACTCTAAGGTCCAGAACACTTGCAATAGGCTTAAAGAAGAACAAAGTCACAGGTGAGCAAAAGTCACTAGGCAGGGCCCACTCTTAGAGCAGCCGGAGCGAAAATGTGCCCAAGATCACACTGTTCGTTAGGGATTCAAAGTCTTGCAAATAGTCAGAAAGAGTTTAGAGTGGCTCAGAAAGTTTAGCCAAAGTGTCCCAGGCACTCCTAGGGTCGAAAGCCGGGGACTAAATCTACCCCGTACAGTCGGTGGCCAGGGAAGCCAGGCGGAACACAGTACCTCAAGCGGAAAGGATCCTCCAGCGGTGGCAGTTGTTCCAGGCAGTGACAGCAAGGCTCGACGTCGGTCAGGGGAGAAGAAAATCTCGCTGAAGAGCAGAAGAGAAAGGTCGTAGCACTGCCCGGGAAGAAACCAGCCGCGGAGTCCTCCGGTTAAAGGGTTGGTACCGACTTTCGCGGTTTGGGGGTAAAGTGTGGTATACCGGTTGCCGGGGTGCTTGGCACAGGCAAGGCGGCCACGAGATACTCCAAAGAAGCGGAAAGCAGGCGAAAACTGGTTGTCCCCACCAGTCAAAGGAAGGAGCCACTCCGTTAAGAGCTCTCCTCGGTCGTCGGGAAAAGTGGTGAGACGGTTCAGCAGGGCTCCACCGGTTGGTGTCGTCGAAGCAGGTCGGCTCAGCTCTTCCCTCGTCGGATTCTTGGTCCTGTGGCGACTTCTGAAGTTCCAGTCCCCAAAGCCCTGCTTTTATGCAGCAAACCCCCATTCACCCAGCCTAGCTGTCACTCAAACATGCTAAGTGGTGAGCCGGGCGGCTCACCACTTGGGCCAATCAGGATGGAGTGCGACTTGAGTTACCAAGGTAACTAAGTCCAGGGTGCCTAAATTCCCCTCCACCCCTCCTAAGTACCCCAGACAGAGTGGCACCACTTTGGAGGGCTTCTGTGGAGAAGCCCGCCAAAAGTGGAACAAAGGGCTCCACTTTGGGTCAGAATTACAGAGGTGAATACCAACGCTATTTTAGGATCAAGTTTTGGCAAAATAACCCGACCGGAGTTATAATAATAAATATATAAACCGGCGGTATGTTTAAGGCTACCGTAAATAAATAATTAAATGTGTTAGCCTAAAACAATGGGAAATCCCATAGGGGAATATTCGCGGTCGAATATAAAAAGTAGTTTCCACTGCCACCAGCCAAAACTCGATCAGGGGGGACGGAGACGTGCCCCCTCGACTAACAGACCCTGTGGCAATCGAATTGCCCCAGCCAGTACGTCCACAATAGGATGGTTTGTACTGGTTCTGTTCAGGATTCAAGACTAATAAAGTCTTTTGTGACTTTACATGCCCTGGGAGACAGTAGTCAGTCCCAGGGTATGGAGTCTATGTTGGGGAGTCCCTAGGACACCCCTGGGTTACTGCACAGAGGGTGCTGTGTAACCCACATCCCAAAAATACATGATGCCCTATGGAGTAAAAGACCCCATAGCCCATTCAACACAAGGTTTGTCCAAGATCACACAGTTCAACATGTCCAAGAGTGAGGGTAAAAGAGTCTCACTCTTGGCAGGAGAAAAAAATAAACCCCAGAAATCCAGCAAAGCTGCTGGGGGACTCACTAGGTAGGGAAATTCAGCCTAAACAGAGAATTCTCCCTAACACATGTGGAGTGCTTCTGAAATTAAAATCCAAAATCAGTTGCCCAATAAATCAGATAAAGCCCTGGCCTCATATCTTAAAGTTAAAATAGAAAGAGCCAGGATCCAGGCTATCAAAAATGTAACAGTAACTTCTGATGAGGATATCGTGTGTGTTGTTACAAAGGTTTATGAAAATCTATAATCTTCTGATCATACTGACACTAACTTTAACTCCAATTATTTTTTTGATTGCTTGAAACATAATGCTCCTATTCATATTTGTGAAATCAATAGGGCTAACAAAGATCTTAAAAAAGGTAAAGCCCTGGGACATGATGGATTTTCCATAGATATTTTTGCAAATTTTTCTTCAACCATCTCCCCAAAGCTTGAATCACTATACACTTTCTTTTCCAAAACTGACAAATCACAAGGCCTCTTTACAGAGAATCTGTTGATCCTATTTCCCAAATAAAACAAAGATAATGAACTACCCAAGAATTACAGGCCAATATCATTAATTAACTCAGACTGTAAACTTTTTGCAAAGAGTTTAGGCAATAGAATAGAAACATATATGTACACATTAATTAATCCAAGTAGGATTTGTCAAAGGAAGAATTATATCAGCAAATTCCAGGCTTTTCATGAACCTCTCACATTAAATTCATAAGAATAATCACCCCAATAAACCTTATATGGCAATTTAAGTAGATGCAGAAAAAGTATTTGACCGTGTTAAATGGGACTTTCTATTTTAAGCCCTTAAATTGCATGGCATTGGGGATGGCTATATTAAATTAGTTAAGCTGTTATACTCAGAGCCAAAAAGCTCAATTATTTTTAACAATCAATTTTCTCCTAGATTCCCCTACACAGGAGTACCAGACAAACCACTTTTGGAACTGATACGCACAAATAGAGAGATTATTGGGATTCGATGTGGGAATTCTGAATTTAAATCATCTGCCTATCTGGATGACACACTGATCTACCTTGACAACCCAACCGCAACGCTTCGATACTTACTACACACAATTGATGTTTGTTCTCAATTTTTCGGGATATAGGTTGAACAAGGATAAATCAGAAATGCTTCCCCTTAACATCTACTGTATTAAGGAAGAGTTTCCGCCCTTTGGTTTCAGTTGGAATCCTGTTTCTATTGATTACCTCCTCTTTGTCTCAAATGGTTAAAATCAACCTACAAAAACTACAATAAAAACTAAACGAGTTTGTAACTACATGGTCTCCTTTATACCTGTCCTGGTATGGAAAATTAGAGGCCATCAAAATTATGTTTACACCTGTGATTCTGTATCATTTAGAAATGCTTCATTTTCCTTTGCCATCCTCTTTTTTCAAGTCTATCGACAAGATACTTATAGACTTTCCATGGGGCACTAAGAAAAAGATGAGAATTGATGCCAGCAAATGGAGATATCCTTATGTAAATGGTGGTGATAACTTCCATATTTTTTTTTAAATGATCATAGAGCCTTTGTTCTCAAACAAGCCAGAAACTGTTTCTCAGATAATAACGATATTAAACCGCCCACTTGTCTAACTATTGAAAGATGGAAGTGACAGTGCCACTCATGTGTTATTGCTTCCAGTCTAGGGGACTATTGTACAGTACCCTTATGCTTGTGTTCTATGTCTCCCTCTACACAGTGTCGAGTGACGTCGCGCACCCCCGAAATACACGTACCCCGCTCGCCCAAGGCCTATCACGTCTGATTCTCCCTGCGGACCCCTCGGAATACACATACCCCACTATCCCAAGCCCTATCACGTGTGATACTTCACGCGCACCTCCGAAATACACGTACCCCACTAGCACAAGGCCTATCGCATGTGATACTTCACACGCACCCCCGATAAACATGTACCCTGCTCGCACAAGGCCTATCGCGTGTGATACTTCACGCGCACCTTTGAAAATACACGTACCCCACTCACACAAGGCCTATCGTGTGTGATAATTCACGTGCACCCCCGAAATACACATACTCCGCTCACACAAGGCCTATCTCGTGTGATACTTCACACGCACCCCCGAAATACACGTACCCCACTCCCCAAGGCCTATCGCATGTGACTCTCCCCACGCACCCCTCTGAATACACGTACCCCGCTAGCCCAAGCTCTATCGTTTGTGATACTTCACGCGCATCCCCGTAATACACGTACCCCGCTAGCACAAGGACTATCGCATGTGATACTTCATGTGCACCCCGAAATACACGTACCCCGCTCGCACAAGGCCTATTGCGTGTGATTCTCCCCGTGCACCTCTCGGAATACACGTACCTCGTTAGCACAAGGCCTATCGCATGTGATACTTCACGCGCACCCCCGAAATACACGTACCCCGCTCGCACAAAGCCTATCACGTGTGATACTTCACACGCACCCCCGAAATACACGTACCCCACTCGCACAAGGCCTATCATGTGTGATTCTCCCCACGCACCCGCGAAATACACATACCCCGCTAGCACAATTCCTATCGTGAGTGATTCTCCCCATACACCCCTCGGAATACACGTACCCCACTCGCACAACGCCTATCGCATGTGTAACTACACACGCACCCACCCAAGTGCACTGTCCCGGCCCTGTGAACTGGTGCAGGGTTAGCGCGGCCCTTATCCGCTTCATTGGGGATTTCAATGCCTTATCCTTGCGCATGGGGCGTTCTTGGGGGCGTAACTGGTGCTGCGGGATGTTCTCTGCGCCAGCGCTCAAAATGGCTTTGATATTCCATGAATACGCGGTGCGCCAGAATGCTGTTTAGCGCACACAGCTGGCACACGCTAGCTCTCTTGTGCTGCTAGCGTGCGCTGCCTCTGCACTGACATCTATGAATTACCCTATTAATTAGGAAGGATTTCACCAAAATCTCCTTAAAGTGTTGGAACAATATATGTGATGTTCACAGAATGGAGAAATGTATGGCTAATTAACCCTCACTGTCTCTCAGACAAGATAGAACATGGCATTTGTTTGTTGATTCCTTAAACAATACAAGTGCTTAATTTGTCTGACTGATATATTGTTAGTCCTGTTTACAATTGCATTGATACTTTGCCTTATGCTGTTGAATAATCTGATTATTGTTTTTTCTCCCCTCTGACCCTGCTTTTTTCACATTATCACTCTGTTCTGAGTAACTAGCTCATATGCTAATGAATTCCATACTGTTTACATCCTAGCTACTATAGCGTAAGATGCCTTCAAAGGTAATGCATCTCATGTTGTATTTTTTTGTTTTTCCCAGTGTTATACTATACTATGTATTTTATGAGCTTAAAGTAATGTTATATAGTCAAGAGTTTCATATACACTCAGACTGTAACTGTTTACTTCTGTACTAAATAAAATAAAAAATCCTTAAACTAATAAAACAATGATGTCATCCCTGTAGTGCATGCCACATTCTTCAACACAATGCACCTTGCTATACGCATTTTCAAAAGACACAGCAAAACCAATTTACAATACGTTCAGTGTATGTTGGCACTGTTACGACCCAAAATTATATTTTAAAGTAAAGGCCACAGACTCAGTTTAATAGTGTTTACAGTGTTATGGACAGTCTCTTGGAAGAACAATTAACATACATGCTTCATTGGGTCTGCATTGTCCATACTCTCGGATTAAATGTATTCCACATTTGTTTAATATGTTTAATCAAATGTGCATTTCAGACTCAAATGTCTCCCTGAAAGTAATTTCAGATTTGCAAACTCACATATTTGAGATTGTTACTTGTGAAGCAGTCTAACATTTAAAAAAACACACAACAGAGCTCAGAAATATTCCATAAATGTATCAAGCACAATAATGGAGCCAGTTCTTTCATGAATCTATTGTCAAACTATGTGATTTCCAACCATAAATACTCTCCTTTTCCCAACACACATCCTAGATCACACTTTTATTTATGAATCGCACCACACCCATAGGCATCACAGCACTTTTTACAACAATACAGAAATGCAAACAACAAAGAGAAGAGAGGTTACATGGATGTAGATGCAGGGTCCGAAGGATGTAACATCCTGGGTGAACAGGAAGGTTCTAGGTGCTTCTGAAAGGCACAGTACGATTGTTCACTTGTAAAATAGTGTGGGAGGCCATTCCAGTTTTCAGTAGCAATAAATGTGAAGCTCAAGCCCCCTGATTTCTTTAGTTTGAATCTTGGTGTAACCAGTCTGTTTGCGTGCATTGATCTTGTAGGCCTGGTAGATTTGGGTTTCTGGAATTTCTGCGGGAGGTACAATGGCTCAGTGTTCACTAGGCATTTATGCATAATAGGCAACGTTTTGAAGACGATCAATTGTGAAATAGGGAGCCATTGCACATCCGTCTGGTGGACGTGATGTGTTCACACCTAGGGATGTTCAAAGCGCCCTTAAGGTATTGATCTGTTTAATCTGTAGTTTATTGAGATTTCAAGCAGAGGTGCCTGAAAATAAGGCTTTGCAGTAATCTGGTTGCGATCCTTAAAGCACAAGAGCTAGGGTGAGGCAAATATCAGCTGACAGGAAGGGCCTGCACACATTGATCAGCTTTGTAGTATGGGCAGCAGAGGCAGCAAAGGAAGCAATGGCGTTTATCTGTCTGTTTAGTGACAAGGTGGAGTTGAGGTAAATGTGCAAGGTTTTTACTGAACTTGATATTGGTATGGTGATGCTGTCAGTGGTAAAGGAATTATACTTTGGATCAATCTTATTGAGGGTGTTTTCAGAGTCGTTCAAGAGGATTTCGGTTTTCTCATCATCGAGGCATAACAAGTTAGCAGCCATCCAGGCATGGACAGTTTGGTAGATGGAGATCAGTGCATTGGAGTCAGAGATGTAGTTATGTTATGTTATGTTAAAGAATTTGTAAAGTGCATGTTCACCCGAAGGTATCTTGGTGCTAGGGTAGTTGCCGGTAAGGGGCAGGAGTATTTGTATATCATCTGCATAATTTCTGTAGAAAATGCCCAAAGCATTTCAATTGTCAAATAGGGGTATGGTGAATATATCACTTAGGGTGTGTGAGACACAGGAGCATTGGAGGAGGCCAACAGAAATTGGAGCTGGTGGGGCTGAGTCTGTATCTGAAAACACTCTGAAGGATCTATTGGACAGGAAAGAGGAGATCCAAGCAGAGGCCTTTACAGAGGAATGCACAGTTGAAGAAAGGTATTAACATAGGATTTGGTGGTCAATGAGGTCAAAGGCTGCTGACAGGTCCAGTAGGAGTAGCAGAGAGGCCTTGCATGCATCAATTTCTGTGCTGTGACCAGGTCTGAAGTCAGATTGCCGTTGGCCTAAGAGGTTGTTTGCTTCTAGAAATGACTGGATTTGGATGTATGCTGTTCTCTCAAGAATCTTAAAGAGAAAAAGCATGGTGGTAAATGGGTGATAGAGTCATTATCCAGGTCAAGAGTCATTTTTTATTTAACAAGGGTGGACTCAGGCATCCTTTAAGTTGGTAGTTATAGTGCTAGTGGTGAATAAGGCACTAATCTGAGGGGTCACAAAGGGCATAAGTGCTACAGTTCAGTGTTTGATCACTGCTGTCGGGCATATGTCACCTTGGCATCTCAAGGGTTTTAGGCCGTTGATAATTTGTACCATCTCTGTTTCGCGACCAAGTTTGAGTGGAATTTGAGAAAGGCTGGTGGAACGGGGATAGATTGGCTGGGGTCAGTGAAAGCTCATTTTTCTTAGTTTGTCTACCAAGGCAATTTGGATATTTGCACAACATGTGTTGTCTTTAATGAAGCTAGATATATGAGGCATGGGTGTTTCTGTAGAATAGCAGATAACAGGAGCTGGAACTAGCATTAGCAATTCTTATATAGTAGACAGATTTTAAATTTGATTGAATGCACATTTTCTTTCCGTCAGGTTCTCCCTAACATTCATCTCTGACCACTGGTCAGCTGATTCAAACCAGTTCCTCTTCAACAGTGTTACCCTACATGATTTCCCTTTAATTGAAAAGGAAGACTGGGCCTCATTAGGACCCTGGCGCTAAGTGTTTAACGGCGCCATAAAAGGCTGCAGCGCCGTTAAACACTTAGCGCCTTACTACGAGGTCCCTTTGCGGGACCCGACCTGAACGGCTGGTCTAGACCAGCCGTTAAAGTAGGGACCCGCAAAGGGACCTTGGTGCTAAGTACGGTACCGCAATTTGCAGTACTGTACTTTGCGCCTTCCCCATTCCCATAGAGCCCTATGGGCACAAATGGGAATGGGGAAGGGCCATGGTTCAATGGGGAATTACTGCCCGCCAACCTTGGAATGGGGTGGTAATTCCCCATTGAACCATATCGGACCCGTTACAACACCGGCACAACCATGGTGCTAATAGCACCATTGTTTAGCGCCGGTGTTGTAATGAGGACCACAGACTCGCATTAAGGTAGTTTGTAGTCCATATATCAGTAGCCTCATTAGTGCATTGCCACAATACACATTTCCCGTTCTAGAGAAAGTGTAATTCATGCCTAAATCCTATTTCCTGTGGCTCAGGAAAACGAGACCTAAACTCTCCATGATTTTTAGAGCTTTGTAATGTTTATGTTTATGTGAATTAATAGTTTATTAAATTCAGATTTCTCCATTAATGAATAAATAACGATAGAGCAATTCAATCAAAAAACAAAAACCACCCAATTAAAAGAAAGAAACAGAGATAGCTAAAATGGCACACTGCAGGTCAGTAGCTCACCTTAAGAGAGCTCTTGAGACAAAAGTATATGTATTTTAAAGAAAAACAGTGTGGTTACAATTTATTATTTCAAAGGGTGCATCGTGATAAGACCTAATTTTATTAGCTTTAAAATGATGATCGACATATTCCCTACGTAGGTCTGAGTAATTAATGCAAAGCAATAGAAAATGCCCTAAATTCTCCACCATTTCATGTATGTACATTCATATTTATAGAAAACAGCAGCGATACTGTTATATGTTGAACCGCTTTAGCAAATCAATATCATATTGCAACTAATAATGTCTTACCTTAAGCCTATGGAAACGTCAGTCCATATATATGTTATGTCCATGTGCAAGGCTTAAACCTTCGTGTAGTGCAATACAGATCTTGCTGCAAATAACCATTTCATTAACGGTTCCATACTGACCATAGAAGATATTTTAGAAAATACAGCATCAAAAAACTAAAACAGTGAACTTAGTTACAGACAATGAATATACTTTCCTGCCCATCTTTGACTCCAGAAATTGCTGCAATACTGCTTTCCTGAACCTGCCAAAAAATGGCCATGCATTACTGACATGCCAAGTTGCACAGGGTTCTCTCCTCCCTAATATTGTGTAACATGGTAACCTCAACAAAAGCGACTGAATATAATCTGTTCCTCTCCACTTTAAATTCCAAGACTTTTATATGTGTGCAACAAATATGTGGATTGTAGAGATTGTGTTAATATATGTTTATCTTCTCACCAAGCTGCCATCATTAATCTAACACTCCCTGGTATACAGTCCCACCCCACAATTCTGGGGCAAAAAACAAGGTGGTTGAATTTATTTAACGGGAAATCACTTAAGCAATTAGAGTTGACATGTTTGTGACAGTGGTACTGCCCACGCACACTCAATCACACTGTAATGTGAAATAGATAATAATATAACCTTTTAACATGCGGCCCCCAAAAATCACTCTCAGTGCTATGACAGCATTGCTGCTTATCAGCCAGCTTATCTTTTTCTGTTAACATTTACATTAAATCAATGTGTCCCAATACATGACAAGTTCAGAATTTGCTATGTTCTCCGGTATCAACAAACATATTAGTAGCAGAGATCAGTTGCATTAAAACATTGCATATATGTACACATTTCTAGATTCATTTTCCCCCGTGTGCAAATGTAGGTTGGGGATTTCTAGCAACACATTCAGGTTCAATGTAGACCATGATGAGTTTTATTCTGCAATTTTGGGTTAGAAAAGAGGAGCCTTCACTTTTGAACACACTGGATCTTGGTTCACCCGCCTACCTGGTTTTGTAATGTTCTCATACAAGGATGAGTACCCCTCCCACTTCACTTTCCAAATCGAATCACACACTGTGTAACATCAAGAGAGTATTTTAGTCACACTGACTCCATCAGGACTCAATTATGTCTACATAGGTGTCTGAAAACCAATACAAGATAAACCAAGGCAATTGCCATTTCCCCATCATGAGAAAAACATGCCGTCTTAACATAGACCTAGAGGGTGCATTGATTCAGCAGGTAACAAGTTATGACTATCTTGCCCTTGTATTCACTGCCTCTGGTAACTGGAGTGCCCACTTATAAAATGCCATCTAGTTCTAATGGGTAAACCACAGTTACAAACTCTAAAGGGGCAATACATCCAGCAAGCTAGACCAGCAGCTATCTAAGGGGCTGACCTGTGGGGGTTTTGACAATGTACCACATTTTACTTAACTGAGAACAGATTTTTAAAACATGCTTTACATTTACATTTTACATTTAACAAAGTGCATACCCGCCCTAATTCTGCATTTGGAACTAGACCTTCAAGGTATTGATCACCTGATTCTAATTAAGCCATTAGTATACTGGGTGCATTTATTGGGCACTCCTGCCCTTGCTAAATATATGAATGCTTTGCAGGATGTCTTGAGGGAAAGTGGGGGAGGGGGGAGAGTTACACTTCCATGGTGCAAATGTATCAAAACCTTATCATCTTACATTTATTTCATGAAACTGTGGCTGAATATCCTGGCTATTAGGGAAGATGCAACAAGCTTGGTAAAATATGCTTTCGGGGTGAGGAAAGAACACTGAATACTTTCTAATATTGCCAGTGCTCCTTTCTATTCAGTTTATTGGGATTCTAAAATGAGCTGGTGCTTCAATGTTTATTTAAATAAGTTAACACCCTCCATTGAACTCTCATACATTAAATGTGATAATCTCCCTCTGCTTAGCCTACTTAATACTTCGTATTCTTCCTTATCTGATAAGTGCCACTTTTGCCATCTGTAAGGGAAACATTGTTTATAGCATTTTCTATTTTGTTATCACTTGTTCCATATCACTCAGGTGATTATACTTAAGACACATGTTTGATAGGAGGAACAACCATACCACAACTGATGTTCTTCTCAAATGTAAACAAACTGATGACCTATGTAAGGGTTTTCAATCAGGCACACACCCAAGTCTCGCCTAGTATGTAGTGCGCACATGAAACCCTTATTTTATTTTTGTCTATAAGTTCAATATTCGGAATATTATACCACTCATATCACACCCTTCTAAAATACCACCCAGGTCACACTGAACCAGGAATTGAGCAGTCCTACACCAATGTGAGTAATCAGCAGGTTTTCAGGAATGAAACACAATTTCTAGAGTTATAGGCAATCTTCCCTCCCTACATAAGAGAGGAGATCCTTTTTGGCAAATGACACTTGTAAACTGGCAGATGAAAAATGGCTTTGTGAAAGACTGCAAAAAGGTCAGACATGCTTAAATGGAGAAAAATCCTAAGGAAAGCTACACTAAACAGGTCCTAACTCACACGAGCTATAATATGAACAACAGTACAGAGTACACACTTTAGATTGGTATGGGATGGAAGAGGCACTTTGAAATGGGAGAATGACACGTGTAAACTTGTGAATTTTGCAAATTGCACCAAACTTTTACTATGCAATATTAGTTCTGGAGATAGCTAAGGATGTTAGGGATCAGTGAGAGTTGAAATTGTGTTTCTATCTTTAAAACTGAAGGAGTTATAGAGATTTTAGTAAGAGGTGTTTTTGTGTTTTTGTAAAATAGGTGCGAAATTGAAAACAGAAATTAGCTTTTGAAAATGACAGATGGGTTTGATTACACTATATTATGACTATGAAAAAGAGAAAGCCACGGATGGATCTTACAGTCATGTGATCAGCGTAACCCGTCCTGTTGTGGATACTCTACTTCTTCCTGGGATTTACTTTAGTTATTCAAAATCACTAGGGAGTTATGGTATTGGAACACCGGTGAGTTAATCAACGCAAGAAGTATTCTAATAATACTGAAGTTCTGAATTAAAGATGGGATGGGATGAGATAGGGATAATACAATGCAGATATACTAAGGGTCACTGTTCTTCCTGTTAATACTTACAGAAGAAGATATTAAATTGGACCGTCAGCTCTGCTCAATAAATGGGATCTGGTCTACCGGCAGCAAGGCACCACTAGTGGGATTGGATCAGCAAGGCGGTTCTGGTCAACTTGGAATGCCCCTCTGCCTGGATTTGGAAGGGCCCGTTCTGGTTAATGGACCCGGTAGATAGCAGGATGCAAGTTTTCAGTGGGCCAGCCTTAATGGAATCAGAATTAAATCCCTTCAAGTTTGGGATGTTTGCAATTGGGTCAGGCTAGCAATAATTTTGCAATGCAAGAGTCTGGATTCTGCAACAAAATCTGGAGCTTTCAAGAATTCTGGAGCAGCTACAAGTTGAAGAGTTCTGCAATAAGGTGCTTCGCGGACTCCTGGAAGTGTTCTGGAATCAGTGTGTTCTGGAAGCAGTCTGTCTTTTGTGTAGTAAACCTTCTATATTTATACATTACAAATGCCATTCCCCAGTTTATGGTGTGGGCAGAACTTCAAAACACACCCCCATGTCTGTGAGTGACTACTGGTGTGTGCTTTGTCCTGATTGGCAGTCTAAACAGAGCTGTCATCTTATGACAGGATTTAGGAACTCCCACCTGGATTTTTACCCAAAACATACTTTTGC
The DNA here is from genome assembly GCF_040938575.1 of Ambystoma mexicanum. Lineage (NCBI taxonomy): Eukaryota > Metazoa > Chordata > Amphibia > Caudata > Ambystomatidae > Ambystoma > Ambystoma mexicanum. The sequence continues at coordinate 1,361,560,998 of NC_090931.1, read as the reverse complement.
ACAAATGTACATTTCTATAGTTATGTACCCTCATACAAGTGTACACATATACTTTATACTCGATTATCTACATTTACATCCCCTTCCCTGTATTGGTAATTCTATGGATTTTTATCAATTTTATCCATAACACTTTGGATTAATCATTTCTAATTTGATACATCTCTGGGCGCTTATCAGGGGATAATGTACATACAATTTTATGCTTGCAACATTTATAGTTTTGCCACAATCAGTGTTTTAGTGTATCTTTGCTTCCTTGTGTAACACAAACTCCTAACACATCTTCAACTGTCTAGCATAAATTAAGATTTATAAGTTTGTATTTTTCACTTGTCTACTTATTTTGGCTGTCCTGTTAAATGTCATAAACTTCTGAAGCAAAGACAAGCAATTTCCATTCAAAATCCAGTCCAGGTTTTTTTTTCTTACTTTCAAAGTGAGTAAACGGCCAGTCCTTTGAAGTTCACTGAGAGACCTCCTCCACATCTGGCCCCGCCTTTAGGAAGGTGGGTGGCCAAGCCTTTCTTTGTCCTTGGGTGAGCTAGGAGACAAATGTCTGAGGCTTTCTTTGTTTTTATTATGCGGGAAACATTAACAGCCATTAGCCTTCCTGTTCTCAAGGAAGTGTCAAACAGAGATTTCAGTTTTCCCAAGAAAGGCTATCAGATCAGCATTACATAGTGGATTGGTCCCAGACTGGGCCCTTTGACTTTAAAGTTTGTTCATTTCTCATATAAAATATAAGCACAGTTTATAAAGGATTTAAACATTTTAAAATAATTAGCCCTTCACCAACAGAGGCAATTTTTGCCATTTTAATAAGGAAATAGAAATAATTTTAAACAGGGTTTGACAGCTAATCTTTTGATGTAGCTGTCAGTCACTGAGGCCTGGATTCCTCTGACTGCCTGGATAATCCATGATTTCAGCACACTTTCCTTACAATATTTCATTGGGGAAAATGAATGAATTTAGCGCCAAAACAGCACTTTGAAGGTTGCCATTGATTACGAAACTGTATTTAAGAGCATTTTCGGATTTTAACCCTTCTGTGTCCTTGTTTAAAGTGACAGTGACAGATAACAGATGACAGCAGTGATTCCTGTTTTAACACCAACTTTGCCTGTACGTGTGGCAGGGTGTGCAGCTCTTTGGTGGTTTATGCACCATCCTCAATTTTTCAGATTTGGCGTGCACAGGGTTATTTCCTCCATTTTTGACAGTTTTATTTCCCTATTGGCAAAGGGGTGCAGTGTGGCGCAGTGGTGTGGATAAAGATATTCCACACCTGGCACAAGTCAATTTAGTTGCCAACTATATTTAAAGATTGTGGCTAAAGAGGAACATTGGTCTGGATACTTCCAAAATATTATACTGTGTTTAAAGGGTATCCAACTGTTTTAATGACCACACACCATCCTTTTGAATTGCACCCCAATGTTTACATTTTTAATGCTGTAACCTTTTAGATTGTACTACTGTGATGATTTGAATTATTTTACAGTTTCTTTTGCCTACTTCTCTTTTATCATAGTTTTAATATATTATGCCAGTATTAATGTAAATATATGGCGCCTAAAGGATTTTATATTGAATAAAGGCTAGATGATGATGAGGAAGGAGTGAATGAAAAGTGCATTATTGCGATTTTCTAAGGTAGTGGACGTGAGACAACATAGCTACTTCACATTCCCAAATTCTTTTGAAATAATTATGGCTTTCACAGATCACACATTATCATTTTTATGGTGTGATTTAATGGTCCGATGTTGATTATTTCTGTGAAAAAGATTTGGTTACTATTTAACTTTCACTTATTTAATGCTACACTGTAAGCACTGGGAATTATTCCTGGTTCTACAAAGTGCACACAGCACAGAGAAAGCATGTTTGGATTTATTTACATGCAATCTCCCTCAGCTTTATGTTCAATGAAAGCAAGGTGTAATTCACACCAGAAAACTACAAAAATATTTTCCATTCTACCAATCCCTTTACTAGCCCCTTCACTCTGTGTGCAGAAATCTATGTTTGCTACATGCATTAAAATCTCACTTAACTTTAAATACTGTGAGAAGACACAGTTGCAATTCACACAAATATTTAGATATTCTACTTGAAGTAAACAACCACAATGGCAACCATACACTTCCCTCCCATCCAGTGACTGATCAGGGCAAAAATTCTAGGGGATGTATCTAATTATATTTTGGAGATATTTTTTGTATAATCTCTTTGAATCATTTGTTAGGGTGCTAAGCCAGTGGAGTCCCTCAATTATTCCTTGGAACTTTCCAGCCAGATAACAAGTCTCTCCTGGTCTCTTCCTTCCTTTTTTAAGGAAAGCAAGTCTGTGTCAGGTTAAGTTGGTTCAGTATCCCCTATGGACAATGCACACTTTTCCAGATGAAATCCAGATTCAGCACACCACTAATACAGAAACATGTTCTTCAAACCTGCTGCTTTAATGTCAGAGTCAGAATCCTATGTGTGTATCTTTTTTAAATGTGCAGTTTTCCCAATCTTATGTCATGATTATGTCAAAATGTTTGATTGGTCAAGTTCTTCAAATGGCGTATCTAACAATCAACATTCCCACCTTAACACACTCCTCTATTAGATGTTCATATGTAGAAAAATGGAAAACGGTAGGAGCCCATGTGCTCAAAGTAATATTGACTTATCAGTCTGTCTTTGTTTATATGTTTCTGTAGCAACATACTGCCAGGATAAAACACCTATTTATGTAGTCCCCCATTGAAGACTGTTACCTGGATATGTGACAAAAATGCATAGCATATTTTTCATAAAGTTATTCAATGTTATTCTTTAAACATTTTCAATCAATGTAACACATTCAAATGTATATTGCTTTGATAGGGGTGAATCACACAACTGAAACACACTTTCCTGCTTATTTGTAACTGATATGGGTGAGGATTTATATTTAAATTTAAAAAAAATGTAAAATTCAAGTGTAATGTTAATGTAAATAGAGCATCATTTCTTAAATTGTGTTTCAATTGTATGTGATAATAAAACAAATGATATCAGGACTATTAGCTGATAAATTACCCTGACAGGCTGACATAGGGCCTCCTTTGTTTAGGTGTCAATAAGCCAACCATTGGTTGGTTTTCTGTCTTTACTGATGTCAAAGGTGAAGTGCTAAGTGCAACAAGATGTGTTTGAAGCTCAGCCCTAGGACAAAATACCTGATATTATCCTGCAGCATATTATATCTTGGTTCCTACTGGTATTTTAGCTGATATTTATAATATTGTCCCTTTTAATGGACTTGCACAGCTGGGGGATTCTCATGAACTTGGTGGGTCTATTCACATGTTATTTTGTTATGGGAATTTAATGTGTTGTTCTGTTCTGATCTGATATGATAAACAAGCCTTGCCCCAGTGTCGGATAAGAGCTTGGCTTGCATGCAAACTGTAGGTTGTTGAAAGGTCAAACCTCACATTCAGGGTTTAACGTTGTTTCAGCTACATTGGAAACCATTCGATTTTCATAAACCAAACCTGTAATATGTCATAAATGCACCACATTAATATGTACATTTTTCAATTATTGCTCAGTTGTTGTAAAGGGATAATCTGTTTTCATTTACATTAAACATAGTGTAATATTACAGTCAGTTTTAGGCCACACAAATGTTAGCCTGTAAATATGACAATACCACATTTGTAACTTTTAATAGGTCTGCCAGGGCAGTTAAAATATCATATGTTAAGCATTATTCTCTAGTATAAAGTTAAGAATCTTCATGTGGGGTAATTTCTTCATATGCATCAGAATGGTTCTTTGGAAAACATGGACACATCCTATTTAAAAAAACATGAATTCTCAATGTCCTTTATGTGCAGTTAGATTTTTTTGTAGGGAATGAAGACTGAAGCAGCATCTGCTGAAATGTAATGCTGCTCTGTATATCACCAATACTGCATGTTTGTATATTACTGTCAATCATGTTGTTCCAGTAGTGCAGGCACAGTTCTCTGTGAATACAGAGAGTGTTTCTACAATGTAGCTTTCAGTATTTCCAGCTGTCAATGTGAAAGTTATTCAAAACGAAATATGTGTGCCAGTGTACAAGAGTTATTGTATCTGCGATAATGAATACCATTTGTGTGGCGTTGTGTCTTAAAGGAGCAAGTAGTTACTTATATCCGATAAGTGCATATATGTGAATGCATTGAGGCATTATTCGAGCGCCTATTCATTTTAAATTGAGGCTGTCTCTATTTGTGTGTGTTTATATCAAGCAAAGTAAGCAGTAGTCACACACATGGCCACGCCTATTTCAGTTTTCTACTACTTCATCTAAGTCTGATTTTAATGGTATCCAGTCAAAATATCTAAAACATTACAGAGTGGTACATTTCAGAGTGTATCATAATACTGAAAAACACTGCACACATTAATTAAATAAATAAAGGGTAGTGGGTTTAAAATGGGTCGGGATGGGGTTGGGATGGCGCAATAAGGAAAAAATAGGGGAATTGGTAGGGGACCCCTCCAAATAAAAATAAAAGAAACTAATTCATTGTTTTTCTGTATTTTGTCCACAATTAAATTTACCGCTCTCTAACTGTGGTCGGTAAGATCACATAACCATTTTAATTGCATGTACAGCTCATAATTACAACCTGTTAAAATCTTCTACATCACCCTTAATTAATTCCTTTGTTCATTTTTTAACCTCTACCTCATTTAAATTCTATCCATTTTGTACCTCTGCCTCAAATCTTATAAATATGCTATTAATCCCTAAGGCCTATTCTCTAAATGGCTGTGCAACATCCTGCCTATTCCTCTGGTTGCACAAGGCAGAATCCAAATTTGACCCACTCAGCTCTACTGATACTACCGACTATGATGTGAGTCACTCCCTAAATTATCTACAAAGATTTTGGAAAGTCTATTTGTGGAAAAGGTACAATATTTGGGTGGTTTGCTACTGTATGCGAAGAAAGGTCTTCAAGACCCCCTCCCCTCCATTTTAACCCACGTGCAGATTATGATTCGTCCACCAGCCACCCATGTGCCTGTCGCCAGGGATGCAGGATGGTGGCTGGACGACCCATATGGATGCATGCCTCGGCCTGAAGGTTGACCCCAGACTCCATTTTGTACCACAACCAGACTCCATTTTGCACATTACAGGCCTCATGGACAAAGGTTGCCTGCAAAGCTGCAGCTCTCCCCTCGAGATTGTGCACAGTAAGCCAGTCACCTCCCTCACCCTCCTTCCTTCTGCATCCCGCCAATAGGCCTGTTCCCATGGGAGACTGGGCTCGAACAAGCTACAAGGCAAACACTGTATCTCACCTTCTGCAGTTCATCACTGACTAGTGAATGACCGAGCGAAGGCTTGGGTTTGAGGAAAACAATTCATCTCCACAAACATGTCCCGTCCCCTTGAAGACCCCCATTTATGACATACGCTGTGGTTAAACCCCCAACCTTGCTCTCCTTTTGAAGTAACAGATACATACCCCACGCCTGTGTACCACTCTGGTTCACCCACAAGGATAATCCCTCTGTAAAGTTTATAAATACCCTCCTGTAGTTGTGTATGAATGGGCTGATTCTATGAAATGAAACAAGACGATCTATAACTATTTTAATGCGCATAAAGCTATAAGTTATATACCTGGGCCCCATACTGTTGGGTGAATCTTATTCTCTGCCAAAGACTCGCACTGATGTGTGATATGTTATTTTACTTGTTCAATATGATGCAAGGTACATGATCCAGATACTCACTGGTTTTCCAATATATGTATGTTCACAAACATGTTCAACTAGCTTACGGTTCTAATTGTGTATAATGCAAAACGATAAAAGTCACAAGGCTATTGTAGATAGCATTTATTTTTGAAACATGATGCTCATTATAACCATAAATGTATGTCCCATTTTATACTCAGAGCTTGCATACTATTCAATGTACCTGCAACCACACTGGGCTAATTCTACCTCGTATCCTAATTATTCATATGCAACCCTGCAAAGCGGACCGGTAGCAAGCCACAGGGCCTTCTCTCCCCTCTCCTTCAGCGCGCGCAACGATCCCCCACCATCCTCCCCCCTCATGCCAGGCTGATGGCTAAAGAGCCTTGTTTTCACTGATGCCTCTGATGCTACAAATGTAACCTCTCACCCTTCCACTGAGCCTGCACCAAGTATTCACCCTCCCCTCAGCCCCCTGATTCATGATGTCAATATGAACTTGCCGCGCACCGCAGACTCAAGTTAAAGAAATATGGGCAACAAGCCCTTCAACTCAATGCCTTTTGAAGTAACATCACAGGCCCCCGTGCAGCGTACCATCCCAGCTCACCCCAGACCCAATATATTTCTTGCACGATAACAAGCAAATAATTAAGTGTCTTAAGAAATGTAAAGGAATGGTTGAGGAGTGTGACAACATAATCTCATGAATAAGTTTGCCACCTGAACCTATGTAGTCCCACTTTTATTGTTCAGGCCAGATGGCTAGTAATATATCTCTTATGTGTTAAACTAGATAGATGACGGTTGAAGTATGTGTGGCCACAAGGACAAAAGTCAAGTAGGGTGAATCGTAGCAGTTCAAGACATCACCTGACCCTGCTCTCCACCCTGAAGAGCCCAGCTGATCTGTGCACCCTGCACTGGCACCAAGTGGATTTACACCAATCCTGGAGCAGCATCCTTTTAAATTGTATACTGCTTAGTTTATGCTACCCAATCCCAACGATTTATGTGCCCCATATAGACTACCTCATTGATGATGTTTTTTTGTAATAAATATGAATGTCTTTCTATCGTTGGGCAGAGCGCTCGCAGAGTTTTCAGAGTTCTCTGCTTATCCTATTTTGGTTTTGGATAAACTTTACTTTTGTCTTCACCCGCACTTGGTCCTGGTCTCATTCCCTTCTGGGATGTGTCCATTATTGACACTCATTGGGGAATCTTATTGCTTTTGGGGGGAATGCTCACTTTCACTACGCAGCCAAATATGTTCTACTAATGCTTGCCCAGTTCAAGCAGCCGACCCTCAACTGTACCACACAAACTGGTGTAAGTCCACAAAAGCCTGCAGTATCCCAGTAATCTGCAGTGGGCAGAGAGGATAGAAGGCGGACATAAGGGTGTCAGTGAGAAAACTGGCCATAGGACACTGTGGACAATTTTGGTTTGGGAGGCTCTTGCAAAATATCATAGGAACACCTAGCCCCTGAAGCAGGTGAGGGATGGGGAAGACCTGGACCACCCATTAAAGCGATGTGGCAGGATTATGGGAGGCATGAACCTTTTGGTTCAAAGAAAACACTTCCTTTGATCTCACTGGGCACCACGTGGTGTCTGTCAGGAGATTCGAGCAGAGGCCAGAATCCCACGCTATTTCTCCCAAGTGTCTACCCCAATTTCTCCAAAAACCCTGAAAACCGCATGCCACGCCACAATAAGCCTCAGAGCAAAAAATAATCCATGCCCCCCTCCCCACCCTTGCACCTGGTGTTGAGGCAGCTTAATAGTATCGGCTTCAGAATGCTGCTGATACAATGCAAGGAGTTCTTCATGGAGTGTTTGACGGGATGAGAAGGTCGTGTAGACATTACATTCACCAGAGAGAAAAATAAATTATATCCCTGTTTGGGGGACAAAAATGTAAACGGGACAGCAGAGGTTAATATTGCTGCTATCCTCTTTTTTGAATACATATGAAGAAGGGTCATGTGATGCATCTCCTCCCATCTGTTCCTGAGACATAGATGTATTTGTATGTGCGAGAAAATACCACCTACAATGGTGCAAATATATGTATGAAGGGGGTAAGAATGTGCATGTTTGAGATGAGCAAGTTCTGATCCCTTTCTTAAAGAGCATGCGCCTTTGTTTTTTTTGTTTTTTGCGCCTTTGTTAATGACAGAAAATCTCTTCAGCTCATGAAGAAAGATTATGTGACTAAGAAGTTAGTCAAAGGCTTTGCAATATATTCTCGTTCGTTTTAAAGAATGGAATCTATGTCCGACATTTGCAGCGCGATATTTCTGGGCCATGTGCAGCACACATCCTGCTTTACCATTCGCTGCAATGGGAACCACTGGGGCCTTCTGATTCTTGGATTGATGTTTACAGAGCCTGCAGCTGGCAAGAAATGAGGAGATATCAAGCTAATATCAAGCTGCGCTGCCACGATGCACTACCTAATGCTGTGCACATAACTCCCAGTAGTGCTGAGATGATCAACAGGGTTAAAAGGACCTTCTGTCGATACTCAGATAAAACATACTATTCATTTCCAAAAGATCATCACTCTTTGCAAGCATGCTGTCAATAGATCCCTCATAGAAGAGGAGATGTCATCTGGATACGGCTTATGCCAGGCACAACTGCTGCAGCGTGACCCTCTGAGATTGCCGTCTTCCATTCTAAGGCTATCATAAATGTTTTACCGTGAAAAGGAACTGACAAGGCTGAATACCCTTTGACAATGTGTTAAAGATTCCATTCAAGTCGCATATTAAGCATCCATTTGTCATCTGCTTCGTCATAAAAGAAATGCAATGACTAGTAGTAAACAATGGTTATTTGAGTAAGGATATTAATCATCAGTACATAACAAATGTTATATAAATATAAATGTTTATATAATTTGATATGAGAACAATGGACATTAAAAAAATAGCCAACACCAATATATATATATATATATTACATGGCCACAGTAGTGGCCATGTAGTTATGGTTAAGTTGCTGTTTCCATAGGAAGAGCACTTATTGGGCGGCTTATAACTTCGCTCTCCCTGGACGGATGCTCACTAAACTTTGCAAAAAAAGTAGTTGGGTCACTCTGAATTTTTTTGCAAAGTTTGGTGAGGATTCGTCCAGGGGGGGAAAAATTATAGGGGGGGTCCCAAAACTTTTTTTTTTCCCATAGACTGAATGGGAAAAAAATTTGCGCACGGCTACAGCCCGAACCGCTGGACGGATTTACACCAAATTTGCGGCAGGAGCGGCGGCCTGGTCCCAAAAGCGTGCTTTTGTAAATTTGGTGTAAATCCGTCCAGTAGTTTTTTAAAAAATGACCAAAATGTAAGGCAAAAAAATTAATGATATCTGCATTCGCTTTGCGGACGGACTTCTCTGTTCGCTCCGCGGACAGCACCCCGATTGGCTCATGGGCTTGCGTCATGTCCGCGGACATGCGACGTGTTCGCTGATTGGACGGTGAGAGGCGTGGAGTGCGTCAGATTTTCTGTGGCGCCCGCCATCTTGTATTCGCAGTCGACCGCGTACAGCGCATGGAAACGTGGATAAAAAATTGTATTTAGTGCCGTGTGTTGGTGTGTAAGAGTGTTTGGGGAGGGTGGGGGAGTATGAGATAAGTTCAATGTTTTTTTTTTTATGTGCTAGACCTTTTTGTTGCGTTCGATTTGTCCGCGAAGAACACGGCTGTTCTGACATTTTGTAAATAAACTAAATGGTGGGGTGTTTAGAGGACGGAGTATGTGTCATTTTTGTTCGCAAGGAAGGTAAAAATGAGCTATGAACACTCGCGGTGTACTTAATTGTTCGTAAATACACAAACTGGGGGTGTCCTCAGGACGCTGTCCATATTGTAATCTGTCTAGTTGAATGTGTTCTAAGAACACTCGCATTGTCCCGAAATGGTTGCAATTACACAAAATGGGGGTGTTCTGAGAACGTTGTTTGTATTGTTCGTTGTCAGGGTGAAAGTGTTTTAAGAGCACTCCTTTTGTTCGCTAATAGTACAATTTCCTAGGGGCGCCAACCGACTTTTTGTCCACTAAAGAAACGATAAATCCGGCTGGTGTGCGCCGACATTATGTGATAATCCTATGACTGGCGCTATTGACCTGGCTGACTTGCTTTTGCAACACTAAATCATATCTCCCGCCCCAAAGCCTGATATTATCAAAGCATTCATATTCCCCGCCTTTCTCCGTGACGTTACAGGGTGCTTAATGAAACGCGCCCAGTCGTCTCCAGTACTACGCGACTTTACACAGAACCCGGAAGACAACACACATTATGTCACAACAGAGCACGCCACAATTCGGAATATGAAACTGTGATTTAAAAGCAAAGAGCAAGATTGTAAATGTTGTAAAGTACATTTATTTGACATCAAATGTTTAGAGAATATTCAGCAATTTGCATTTGTCTTTGTTGTCGATCCGCAAAAGTTCATGTTGAGACACGCAATGTTCCTTTGCGGTACAGAGAGTGTTAGATCAGCTTACAACTCAGTGCGCCACAATTCGGAATATGAAACTGTGGTTTAAAAGTAAACAGCAGGATTGTACATTTGGTAAAGTACATTTATTTCACATGAAATGTTTAGTGAATATTCAGCGATTTGCTATTGTCTCTGCTGTCGATCAGCAAAAGTTTATTTGGAGCCACGCGTTGTTCCTTTGCGGTAGATAGGCTGTTGGTTTATGATAAAAGCAGTAAATGGTCGCTCTGATAATCGGAAGGTTGCTCCAAAAACGAGCCATTAGACCACCCTATTGGTTGGTATGTTGTTTGTAGCCGCTCGTACTGCGTAAGGGCATATTGGTTCCTTGGCGATTGTCCAATAAAATGGTGAGGGTCATGAAGTTGCATATTTGGACCTGCACCTGGCAGTTGAAGACCCCATCCGCTGGAGTCTGTAAATCGTGACATAGGCAAAATGGGGCCACGTACTTGTTTTAAAAAACATAAATTAGTCTCACCAGCCGATCTTCATTAAAAATCATAATTTATTAGGGCGTGAAACTATTTGCTATCAAAGCAACAGAGTATGTTAATAATAAAATATTAATATTTTCCCATTCATATAGCGCTAAGAACCGTGAGGTATCTAAGCGGTGCTTATTATTAACCACGGTGTGTGGTGCTCATTTATCAACCACGGAAGGATGAAAGGCTGAGTTTGGCCTTGCCGGGATTCAACTTGCGTTAGCAAGCTGTGCACGGATGTCAAAGCGAGCGTTGTACTCGCTGTGACATTTGACAGGCTACAGTGAAGTGGCACAGCGAGTAGAGCGCTTGACCGCCTATAGACCGGGTAAAATATTTCTATTAACCCACCCTGTGTCGTCTGCCTTTTTCAGAGCCCTCTAAACAACAGGGGATCAATTTGGCGGTGATAGTGCGCGGTAGAAAACATTATGCCACTTTCAACGAACAAGTTCAACTTGAGCGGTCTTTAATGCTACGCTATTGTAATTATATTTGGTATAAAATAATCTAAAGGGTTACTTACAGTACAATTGCAATTTCCATTGTCTACGAGTGGTGCAGTCCCAAAATACGACTCCGCGTGTGCCAACGATCTTTGGCATAGTGATATAATATATAAAAGTGGTTTTGTTTCAGAAATGTCATCCTTATCTTCTCTTACGTTTTAGCAACACTCCTTCAAGAGAAGTCTTTCATCACAATCTCTGTCTGTCAAGGTCAAAACACAATACAACCTTATAGTCCGCTTTGTGAGCCTCTCCGGGGCCCGAGAAAAAAATGGAAGCAGCTGACCGTCACTGTGAACGAGCATAAATTCTTACTTTGCAACATTCTGTGTAAAGCCATCTGTGAGAAGTTGGTTTTTGCGCGCCATATTTGTATATTGTTTGCGTGATATTAAAAAAAGTTTGTTTAAGGGACGTTATGGTTCTAAGTACAGCCGAAAGACCCCTGAAAATCGCAAGTTATGGTAAGCTATGAAAAATAACTCGCGCCACCACCGTGCACTGCTAAGACTAACACCCAGGACATCAAAGATGACATCGCAAATGTCATTGATGAAATCACTGATGACATCACATGTGTATGTACTTTTCATGGAATTTGTGTACCAGGGATTTGTATTATAATGTTGCGAAAAAAGTGTCAAGGATATTGCAATAAATATCATACCGTTATTAGTGCTTTGAACGATGCATTGATATAAATAGCATTGTATTATGGGATTCTATCTAGTATACTGAGCTACTAATGGAGAAACATAGCATTGTGTGCAGAGTACAAGATGAAATTATAATATTTGTAATGTTAATATGTTGAATAATGATATGATAATTGTCCTGAAATGTTCGAAAATTCACAAAATGGGGGTGTTCTGAGGACATTATTCGTATTGTGTGATTGCTTAGCTGTATGCAATGAGGGAATGGCACAGAGAGTAAATTGGACGCCGTCCGTGGACACCGCGGCTGTTCGTGGACAGGGCGTGCTACATCCAGGTTTTTCCAGGAAATCCAACATAGAAAGAAGACTGTACGGATCAGCCAATCAGATGTCGAGGTTGTGGATTTGTGTTGAAAGAGACTGTGTGTGGTGAAGATGGCAGAAGTGGAGAAAGTCAGGGTGTTGGTGCTCGGAGATATGTTTGTGCATGGTTTACAGCAGTACTCTGAATGCAGGCATGTTGAAAAGAACTTTGATGTGAAAGGAGTGGAGGTGGTGTGGAGCTCTGTGCCTGATTGCAATGTACAGGGAATTGTACAAGTTTGCGAGGATATTGCCACGATGAACAGTCCGCATGTGGTAGTTTTGCACTATGGTGCTTTCCATTTGGGCAACGTCAGTGCCCCTACTTTGTTGGCTGATTTGGAACGCTTGGTTCAAGCCGTAATGAAGATCCTTCCAAATTCAGAGCCAACTTCAAAGGGGAAATGGGGCACAATATTTAAATTTACATTCACCACACTCAGATTTTCGATGTGTCCGCGGACATGGCGGTAGTCCGCGGACATGAAAATCACTACGAGGGGGTTGGTATGTTCTATGTTACATGTATATGAAGTCAGGGATATTTTGGTTAAGTTGTGCTACTAAAAACCTATGACATTCAGTGAAAAAACTTTGTTAAAGGGACGTTATGGTTAAGTTGCGCTACTAAAAAGCTATGAAATTCAGTAAAAAAAACTTTGTTAAAGGGACGTTATGGTTCAAAGTAAAACCGAAAAACCCCTGAAATTCGGCAGTTATGGAAAGATAAGCAAACATAACTCACGCCGCCACCGTGCACTGCTAACACTAACACCCAGGACATCAAATATGACATCACAAATGTCATTGATGACATCACTGATGACATCACATGTGCATTTACCTTTCATGAAAAGTCTGTACAAGGGATTCTTAGTGTAATGTTAATAAAAAAAGTGTCAACCATTATTGGAATAAATATCAAGTTCTAATCAGTGCATTAAGCTATGCATTGATATAAATAGCATTGTATTATTAACTTCAATCCTGTATACTAAGGAACTCATGTAGAAACATAGGCATTGTGTGTAGCATATATGATGGAGGTGCAATATTCATAAGCTTGCCATGTTGAATATTGAAATGATAACTGTTTTCATATTACAGTTTTGCATACAGTGAAACTTGTGATAAGTAGGTAATAAAACCCACTTACTACATAAGTGCATTATTATACACAAATCACAAAGAGACAACACCACATACAAATATGAATATATACAAGGGAATTGAAGTAGGAAAAAGAAACAGCAATAGTAGCAGAAAGTGTTCATAACCTAACTGATTACCTTTATGGAGAGAAATGATTGCTCTGTTTCAAAGCTGTTACTTACCCTATCTATATATATCACATGATGTGTCTGGACCCTAAGGAAAATAGTGTGAGTACAACATATAAAAATATGAGCATATACAGGGAAAGTACAGTAATAAAAAAACATCAAAAGTATCAGAAAGTGCTGAAAAATCTACTGATAAATTTTAATGCGCAAAAAGGATTGCTGTCTTTCAAGGTTGTGACTTCTCCTATGTATATGTTTCATATGATATGACTGGACCATAAGGAAATTATTCTAAGAACATACTTGAAGGATAAGTCTGCGAATATAGTAATTTACAATTTTTAGTTCCTGACTGTTACTGAAGAAAATCATGTGGCCTAGATGAGTCATGAAAGGAAAAAAAGGGAGAGCCAGCCACGTGATGTCATCAGTGATGTCATCAATGACATTTGTGATGTCATATTTGATGTCCTGGGTGTTAGTGTTAGCAGTGCACGGTGGCGGCGCAAGTTATGGTTGCTTATCTTACCATAACTGCCGAATTTCAGGGGTTTTTCGGTTTTACTTTGAACCATAACGTCCCTTTAACAAAGTTTTTTCACTGACTTTCATAGGTTTTTAGTAGCGCAACTTAACCATAACGTCCCTTTAACAAAGTTTTTTTTACTGAATATATATATATATATATATATATATATATATATATATATATATATATATATATATTCACTAAAAAAAAACTTTGTCAAGGGGACGTTATGGTTAAATTGCGCTACTGAAAACCTGTGAAATTCACTAAACAAACTTTACAAACGTGCCATAATACAAACGTGCCATTATGGTTCCAAGTAAAACAGAAAAACCCCTGAAATTCCCCAGTTATGGTAAGCTAAGCAACCATAACTCACGCCACCACAGTGCACTGCTAAAATTAACACCTAGGACATCAAAGATGACATCTCAAATGTCATTGATGACATCACTGATGACATCACATGTCTGGCTCACTCTTTTTTCTTTTACTGATAGATCTAGCTCAGTAACAGTGAGGAACAAAGAATTCCAAAAAGTAGTATATGTGTACACTTATACTTCAAATATGTTGTAAAAGTTTGTTTAGTGAATTTCACAGGTTTTCAGTAGCGCAACTTAACCATAACGTCCCTTTAACAAAGTTCTTTTTAGTGAATTGTACGGGTTTTTAGTAGGACAATGTAAGTATAAGGTCTTATTAAGAAAAACATTGTGTACTGCATGTCACAGATTTTCAGGAAAGGACCTAAACCATAACGTCCCTTTAGCAAGGGTTGTTTGGTAAACAGTATACACCTTGTGAATAATGTCACATGAAGGTATGCTGGCATACTACACTGTGACATGTCCCAGAATCAGTACACTCTTAACTGTATGATCTATGCCTCGTGGGCAGTGTGGAAATACATTTTATAATCATGTAGCAATGTCCACCTCCAACATTTGCCGTACACAACGCCAACATGTATTGGTATGCAGCGATTAGCAATGAACTACACATTTTATATCGGTAGCAAAAGTTGTAGTTATCTGAAAAACACATCAGCTAAATCCATCATTCTTCCCTAAGATACAGCAGCAGTGGTGTAATGTGAAAGCATCAGAAACAGTAGTGCTACCTTTCACATAACAAACAGATACAATTTGTCACCGTACATCTACTGACCCATATTACCGTGTGTTGCCTTTTTGCTCATTGCCGTTCGCAAATTGCCTTATTTCCTGCCGTGCCAAAAAAGAAAGTTGCCCGTAAACAAATGAAATAATGCACTAATAAGTACGTGACGTGATGCAACACTTGTAAATAAACATACAGCGACGTACCACCTAATAACTTACGTTTGAAAATAATACAGTGGAAGGTAAAAGAAAACGTGAACATTATAGAGTTTGCATCAGAGTAAACCCATTGTCAATACGATCATAACAATGCTTGTATGGGCAGCATAGGAAATGGTGAAGAAGAGGAGCATGTTGTTTTTTGCCATACACATTTTTTTAACTCTTCTTTGAAGCAGTCGCTTTGTTTCCACATTTATTTCCCAGAAGTCGTCATGACCTGGAGCCTACAGCACCATAAATGAAGTGACGTTGCTCTGGATAGTGAGTTCAGCGTACAGACAAATCGGGCTTACAGACTCATTCCACATAATTACTATGGACAGGCAACCGCTCACCAGCAGTTGCATTTGCCACCCGAAGAAGCCCTCACTCAGCATTTGAAAACCATGGCAGACACAGTATGGCATGATATACCTAAGTGGGAAAAGTTACAGAAAGTACGTGTCAATAAACAACATCTACCAAAATTATTTAAAAAAGACACAGAAAATGTGCAAAGTACAACACAAATGTACGTGTTCAAACATGACATATTAGTAAAATGTTACTAATTCCCATGAGAACCTATAGTAGCAGGCTACAAATGGCGACATTTTGCATGCGCCGTAAGTAGGGTCGCCAACTCTTTGATAGTCTGTCACGGGACACTTGCCCACAAGGCGGTCATGACGTCACGTCATTCACTTGGCCCGCCCCTTTGTAAATGTAATTTTTTTTCTATAGCTCTTAATTTCTGGCTTAATTGAAATGCAAATGGTTTGTCCTTGGGAGGGGATGGTCACGTTTTTTAACTGCAAACATGCCCATCATGACCCCAGGAACAAAGCATTAGCATTTCAATGAAGCCAGGTATCAGAGCGTTACAGTTCCAACTGTAGGCTCAAAAGGAGCCAGGGCTGCAGAGCCAGTGGACAAAAAAAGCAGCAGGCGGCAATGCCGTGCTGTGTACATGACCCCTTCAGTGTGCAGAGTGGCTGTGCTGGAGGCAGGTTCTTCCGACACAACTCGGGACAACCTGCGTCCCGCACAGCCACTCTGCAAACCGCAGGACGGAGCACTGAATTGTGGGACAATCCCCCGAAATCTGGGACAGTTGGCCACCCTAGCCGTAAGAGTAAAAAGAATACCAACTACACAGGAAGAGGATACATTGTTTATGAAATTAATTATAAAGGACAATCAAAAGAAAAGTATGTCTCCTCATTTCAAAGAATACCAAAAAAAACGTGCAAAGTTACACCCAAAGCTATGAGGACATTACCATTTCAAATAAAAAATATTAATGCTAAAAAAGGGTGAGTGCACTCATAAGCTACAAACGTACAACCTGGTCACTCTGCAACATTACAGGAAAAATGTAACAGTGCATAAAGATAATACGGCAATTATATTAGCACAATTAGATATGCGGTAATGGTACAATGAAGCGCGGGTGGCTGCAGAGTGGGCAAAAATAAACTTACATAATATTTACTGTCTCCGTTCTGTTTGTGCAAGTCACACTCCAATGTATTTGCATCGAGGAATCTTCCTATACTGATATTGCAAGTCCCTTGCAAACTTTTTAAAACATAACCTTATCAATTGTTATTTTCTTTTACCCTTTCATGCCGTGAATTTCTACTAACTTTCCCTTTCTGTCAAGGTCAAAAAACAATTGCCCCTTATTCATTCACACGGATGCGCGGGCGTATTGAGCGGTCAACCGAAAAAGCAACTCATGTGGCCTTCACTGAGAAACCAAATACATTCTTTCTTTGAAGCAACATATTGCAATCCAATTATGAGAACTGCTACTCCCATACACATCCAGAAGCGCTGATTCCAGCAGATGGTGTCCTTAGTTTTGTAAACTTACGACGCCAGTCTGACCGCAATTTAATTAAAAAAACATTGTAACTCACATGCCGTAATTAATCGTGGTACAGTGAGCAGAAACTTCCATTTAAACGTATCACTTTGGTGACAAGAATAGTCCACTTTTTCAGTTTGTACTTGCACATCCCATTTTGCCCCCCTCAAAGGTCACCTTCTGAAATACTATTACATGAGTGTGACAAGTCCAATGCTGTCTTCTCTTGGATGAGTTTCTGTTGATATGCGCGTACAGTAAAACATGAATAAATGATAGGAGAGCCACAAAAGAAAGCTGACGTATTTCATGCTGTTCTACAACCAATCAGGGAAAGAGCCACATGTTTGCGGGCACAAACTTTTCCCCCCATTCAATCTAAGGGGAAAAGAGACATTTTGAGAACCCCTGCCCCTTATAACTTTCGCCCCCCTGCCCCAAACATCACCAAACTTTCCAAAGAAAGTCAGAGTGTTAGATTTCTCTTTTTTTGCAAACTTTGGTAACAAACCGTCCAAGGGTACCAGAGGTATAAGGCTGCAAAAAGTGTTCTTCCTATGGAAACAGCAACTGCACCATTACAACACAGCCACTAACGTGCCTGTCTAATATTCTGCAGTGCTTGTGGGCTGGACCTAGCCATTTGGATATGTGCACACAAACATTTCAATGTATACGTGTACATTGCCTCATAACTGCACTGCTGATAAGGTCGTTTCTGGGTGCATGGCCTTCGGCCATGCATCCAAAACTGTACACCCTCCCCAAAACCATCTAACATGCTAACCTATACTACGGGTGTATGCATTGATATAATATGATGTGGTGCTTCTGGACAGGGCCTAGGGTTTTAGAGGTATTGTATATGGGCTATAGCCTGCAGCCATGCAGCCAAAACTCTACATCCTGCCCACAAACACCTCACTGATGTGCAGTGCAATGGGTGTATTGATAGGAGTGGTATGCTTCACTTGATCTCGCCAGAGACTGCATGCCTAGCTGTATGTCCATAGATATTACAATGTGTTGGTGTGCACTGGCTTATACCTGCAGCCCTTATAACTTTGTTTTTGGGTGCACACACTCCCCACAATAATGTAATCCATAATCAATACTAGAGGTTTATCTATGGTTGTGACATGCTGCAGTGGTTGTGGCCAGGGCCTAAAGTTTTGGAAGTATGGCCTTCGGTCTACGGCCTACGGCCATGCATCCAAAAGTCTAGGCCCTGCCCAAAACCACTGCAGCATGTTACAACCATGGTGGCATAGTAATCAATAAGAGACCCATATGAAAATGTAATGTAATAACATGTACTCAATTTCAATAGTCACTAACACCACACGTGTCCTTCGATCATTTTCAAGATGCCTCCACACAGCACGTACTGAAATACTACCTTTATTACACCCCTCATTTTCTGGACGTACAAATATCCTGAACAAGGCAGCAATTGAGAATACATCATTAACAGTTGCCGCCCAAACAAGCACAGTATTTTGTCCATCTCTTACTCTCTGAACCTCCCCAAACACTATAGGAGATCAAAATATTTCCCAAACACCATTTTCGCATGGCAAAAACATCATTAACAACTACCGCCCAAACAAGTATAGTATTTAACCCATCTCTTACTCTGTAATCCTCCCCACGCACTGTAGCAGAACAAAACACTTTCAGAAACGGCATTTCGCCTCTGCTAGCGACCGCGCTGTCTTCCGATCCAAGATGTCGGGCACATCCACACATTCTGATGCAAATCACGGTCCGCTGTAGCCAATCGGCGAAGACATCGCGTGTCTGCGGTCATGACGCTATCCCCCTGGTCAATCGGTATCTTGTCCGCGGAGCGAACAGGGAAGTGTAACCGTGGAGCGGACATAGATATCACTAATTTTTTTAGAGACTTTCTTTGGTCGTTTTAAAGGAAACTACTGGACGGATTGGCACCAAATTTACAAAAGCAGGCTTTCGGGACCAAGCCCCTGCCCCTGCTGCAAATTTGGTAACAATCCGTCCAACGGTTTCACCTGTAGGCGTGCGCAAAGTTTTCCCCCCATGCAGTCTATGGGAAAAAAGAGACGTTTTGGGACCCCCCCTATAACTTTTCTCCCCCTGGACCAAACATCACCAAACTTTGCATAAAATTCAGAGTGATCCATATACTTATTTAGCAAAGTTTGGTGTGGATTCGTCCAGGGGCAGCGAAGTTATAAGCTACCCAAAAAGTACTCTTCCTATGGAAACAGCAACTTAACCATAACTACCATGGCCATGTAATATATATATATATATATATATATATATATATATATATATATATATATATATATATATATTACTAAAAAAGACTGTGTTAAAGGGGCGTTATGGTTAAGTTGTACTATTAAAAACATATGAAATTCAATGAAAAAACGCTGTTGAATTTCATGTTTTTATTAGTGCAACTTTACCATAAAGTCCCTTTAAGAAAGTTTTTTCAGTCACTTTTTCAGTGAATTTCATAGGTTTTTTACCAGTGCACGCTAATTTCCTACAACTTACTAATATCATACTTATCCCAATACAGCAACATTTGTGTCCAATTTAGAAAATTGCCCAAAGAAACTCTGCCGTTCCCCATCTTCTAGCATAATTTTTAACACATTTTGCAACTTTTTCCAGTGTGTTTGTGTTCGTCGACTTCCATGAATGTCTGATGCCACCAGAAACTATCCGTACAATGTCACGTGACCATGCATGTGGGATGATGATGTGTCCGGAAACGCGTCCGCACTTTGCAAACGGGTCCATGCTTCGCGAAGAGTTTGAAACACCCTTTTCTGTTGATCAAGAAACTTTCTAGCTCAAAATGCACCCTTTGACAGCCCCTACACCTACTCTTACTCGTTATCCATTAACAATCTAGCACAGAGCACATACTTGGAAGAATATTAGCAAAACTGCTATTTATCTTAAAAATTGCATCAGCTATTGCCATCCCTCCTCCACAAAAGCCATAACCACCACCAGCTAGAAAAAATCCCAATACTTCCAAAGACAATGACGAGGACCAAGAGGATGAGGACACAAGGGGACACCCACAAGGGGACACAGACAGTAAAACATGTCTGCCCTTCTCCAGGCTACCATGCCAACTCTGCAAGAAAGGTCTCTCCAGAAACAACTATGCCAGTCTACTGCTCCTCCCATCCTCTGGATGCCAGGCCCGCTTCTCACCCATCCCATCTTGACTCTCATGATCCTCAACCAACAACTCCAGCCTCTCGTCTGCCTCCTTGTATTTCAGCGATTCATGTACCAGCTTCTTTCCATCATTTGCCTCTTTATGTTTCCCCTCATGAAGGAGCAAAATTTCTACCTCATAATTGTCAAACTCGTTCTGACCCAATTGATATCTCATTCATCACTTCCTTGTTCCTGTTCTACCTCCTCCTGACCTACCATCTCTGTCGCACTCTGTGGCCCCTCCTGCTGCCGACTCTCCTCCTTACCCAAACATTAGATGCTCGACACAGATCTGCTTGTTCCATAGCTCTTGTGGGAGATTGACATACACACGGAAAAGTGTTTGAAAGGAGTTTTTACTAGCACACACGTACGTGTTCACAACAAGTTTCTTTTTCTGTTTTGGTGAAAGAGAAAGAGATTAAAAACACAAATTAAAATTAGTTTTTTTTCTGCTTTCAGGAGTTGGTAGAAAGAAAGTTAATGGAAGAGGATTTCAAAATAAATGTACCTGTTTGCATAAAGAGTTGACACAAAGCATTTAATGTATCTGTTTTTATGTTTTTCTTTTTGAAGTGGAATGGCGAGAAAGTAGAAGGGAGTCAAAAAATAAACAATTAGCATAGGCATCACATAAGGGTTTAGGGACCTTCGGAATACTAGCATAATGCATGTCAACATGAAATACACTAACAAGAAATGGAATGTGACAGATGCACAGAACAATTCTCTCAGTGGCAACAGCACAAGGTCTCCTGTTATCTCCCTATGTGGGATAGTCATTTTTGACCTCCTAATAGCATGGCACAACTCACAGACAACCACAGCCTTTTAACAGCCAAACAAACCTGCACATTTATTTGGACGATTTATGTTTTCAAATTTCTATTGGATTTTCAGTCATTGTGATTGCTCAACTGATGTATCCCCTATATGGTTAATCTCTGCCATGGGTTTTGGCTTAATTTTGGCTTGTAGGTCAACCATGGAAATTATATATTATTGACAGTGATATTCAGCACATCCCTAAGATAGGTCTGGTGAGGGTTTGTCCATCTTAGTCATGGCACAATATGTGTGCATGTTTAATAACACATATTACATATACAATGTAAAATAAGTAAAAAATTAGCTTTCAGCAATCTTGATTGAACATCATAATAATGCCTACGCATTTGTATGGTGGCAAAAAAAAGAGTTGAGGACAAATGAGAGGTGCACGGGATTTGTTTTTCCTTTGGGATAGATCTATGAGACATTTGAAGACATTAAACATAGTACAGTATTGTTGGAGTAAAGTAAGTTGCATTTCAGGCAGATTAACAGGTGGTTACCTCTGCCACATTGTACCAGCTGACACATTTGAATACAAATATCACTACATTTGATTGAATGAGATCGCCTCACCCCTGTGGCATTTAAGAACTTGCCCTAAAATTAAGTACTCAGTATGCCCGACGTGTATATTACTGTTCGGCATAAGAGGCTGACTCCACTGTGGATGCTGTGAAGCGTTGCTGGAAGTCTTTCCTTTATGGCGAATGGAGGAGGCAGGTCTTCTAGTAAAAACATCCTACCTGATAGTACGCTCACGGTGTGCGTGATGTGTGTGTTGCATTTCTGCAGCAGATGCTGACTATGCTGCACTGTGGATGCTGTGAAGCTTTGCTGGAAGTCTTTCCTTGATGGTGACTGGAGGAGGCAGGTCTTCCAATAAAAACTGCCTGCCTCTCAGTAAGCACGTGGTGTGCGCAACGTGTGTGTTGCAGTTCTGCAGTTCAGCAGAGCAGCGGATAAGGAGCCAGAGCACTATGGACAGTGCTTGAGGAGTGTTGCACCTTCGTTTTTCCATTTGAATCCCGCTGGGTGCCATCCCTTGAGGTGGAGACCTTAAACATGATGAGTAAGCAGCATCTAATTACAGCCAATATTAAGAAATCACTCAAGTTTGACTATGCTACCTTCTCAATTAACTGTCTGGGGTGTGTGGCTTATGTACAAGTGCAATTTGCATAGTACCACAAAAAGGCCTGGGGCATTAAATCAAGACTTGATCTCAGACCAGGAACTGCTAGCAACAGTAAATGTGCCCCTGCTGCCCTTAGCACGGGGGGCGTGTTGGTACTTCAACACAGTGTATTGCTCTCCCCAGAATGCACGAAAAAACATAAATCACCAATGCAATTATAGAGCCAATACTTTGAACGCAGAAAGACACAATAACTCGCAACTACACACTCTTAGAAGATAATCAGCACTTATACAGCTATTTATTCAAAGTTTAGAAGCAACCAGTGATAACATAGAAATAACTCAAAGAAATAACATAGACATAAATCACAGAAGAAGCAAAGAATTTAAAAGGAAATACATCACCGTGAGCGTAATTGGATTCCTCATCTCGCCCAGAAGCGTCTGGAAGACCCCGGGAACAGCCAGGCCGAGAGCACCACAGCTCACAGGAGTGCCGGACGTAAGCTTCCTCCTGCGGCTGAAGTCTCACCTGACCACTTCCGGGTTTCTGCATATATACTCACTCCGAAAAGGGGTGGCAGTTCTCGAACCTTCTGGAAATGGCACTTGCGCAGTTGATGAGCAGCCGTCGGTTGCCAGCTGGGTCAATCGACTGCCACCCTCAAGGAGCAGAGTGCCTCCCTCCTCTAAAAACATGCTCCGCGGAGAACAGTAGCAAACCATAACAAAGTTAGCTTTCCCAGCAGAAATGTCCTTTACCGCATACCAGGTTTGGAAAGCATGTTTTCCTCAGCACCGTGAATCTAACACTCAGCAAAATGTGTGCAGCTTTTCACTGCGGCATGAAGTAAATATCCATCATGGCTCCGAGCGCTCCCAGAATACACTGCGCACCAGTGCCATTTTAGTTCAAGCATAACAATTATTCCACCCTTGGATATTTACCTTCCATAGCCCGGTGGCACAGGAGCCGGTCCCTGAAACCTACGAAACATTAATACTAAATTGGGAATACATTGAATACAACAACAAGAAGTTTTTATGATAGCTAATATAATGAAAATGCAAGCAAAAGCATAACGTAGTGTATCCCCAATATCAGGTATCCATGAAAATAACCAATCCCACCAATTCCCAGTCCGATCTTGAGACACTTGAGAAATGAGATCCCTCAAACCTCGAATATGACTTTCAATGGATTGTGAATGGTCACTTAAATTGAAACAACACATACCTTCAAATGCGTTGCACCCTAAATTATGCTTTAGCAATAGATAATCAACAGCAGCTCTGTTCTGCAAAGTTGCTTTTCTAATAACTTGACTATCAAGGAGTAATTCTTCTAGTGCCTTAGAAGTATGATTAAGGCTTTTGACTACTAAACATGCTAATTTCATCAAAGATGTGTAACCCCCAGCAGCTAAACCCCAAACTCCCACTAATGAAAGGGTTAATGCTAGAACCTCAGCTTCTGATAACAAGTGTACATGTGAATCACAATCAGGAGATAGACCCATAGATTCGAAAGTTGACCGTTTACATCGAGTTATCGCTGAGTGTAAAGGAAACATCATTAGTCCTAATCGAGTTAAAGCACATGGACCTCCAGAAATATTAGCTGGAATATAAGTGTATGTGATGTTGCCATATGAAAAGAGCCATCCTTTTGGAAGTTTCACATGATTCAAATGACTGGCAACTATCACTGTATGATTACAAGACATAGGGCCTCATTACACGATAGGCTGTAAACCATGGCGCTATTAGCGCCATGGTTCATGCCGGTAATTTACTGGTACCGCCTTGGAGGAAAGGGGAATTACCGCCCTATTCCAAGGTTGGGAAGGCAGTAATTCCTCCTTCCTCCATTGCCCTTCCCCATTCCCATTTTTGCCCCATAGGGCATAATGGGAATGGGGAAGGCGCTAATTACGGTACCGCAAATTGCGGTACCGTAATTAGCACCCTGGTCCCTTTGCGGGTTGGATTTTTAACACCTGCAAAAAGCAGGCGTTAAATTCCCCAACCCGCAAAGGGACCTCGTAGTAAGGCGGTAAGGATTTACCGGTACCAGTAAAATTCAAAACCTTCCACCCATTACTTTTGTGGTCACAATTTGTCTCACTATGTGAGAGAGTGTATGCCCAGACGTGGGTCCCTTGCTCGCTGCGCCATAGGGAACCAAGCTGCACCTCACTGAGGAGGCCCAACAAGGCGGAAACATGTCTCGGGTTGCTTGTGTTTCCGTGCAGAGGGGACCTGGCCTAGCAGTTTGTGCTGGGCTGCTACCATTGGTGGCAGTACCAGACTGATTTGCATATGGCTAGACCCCTTTTGCAATGGTGCAGACAGGTTAAAAAACTGTGGTGTGGAAGGTTGCCCAGAGCAATGCCAGTGGTACAGATTCATTCAAAACCTTCTACCCATCACTTTTGTGGTCACAGTTTGTCTCACTATGTGAGAGAGGGTATGCCCAGACGTGGGTCCCTTGATCATTGCGCCATAGGGAACCAAGCTGCACCTCACTGAGGATGCCTAACAAGGCCGAAACATGTCTGGGGTTGCTTGTGTTTCCGTGCAGAGAGGACCTGGCCTAGCAGTTCGAGCTGGGCTGCTACCATTGGTGGCGGTACCAGACTGATTTGCATATGGCTAGACCCCTTTTGCAATGGTGCAGACAGGTTAAAAAACTGTGGTGTGGAAGGTTGCCCAGAGCAATGCCAGTGGTACAGATTCATTCAAAACCTTCTACCCATCACTTTTGTGGTCACAGTTTGTCTCACTATGTGAGAAAGGGTATGCCCAGATGTGGGTCCCTTGATCATTGCGCCATAGGGAACCAAGCTGCACCTCACTGAGGATGCCTAACAAGGCCGGAACATGTCTAGGGTTGCTTGTGTTTCCGTGCAGAGAGGACCTGGCCTAGCAGTTCGAGCTGGGCTGCTACCATTGGTGGCGGTACCAGACTGATTTGCATATGGCTAGACCCCTTTTGCAATGGCACAGACGGGCCAGAAAACGGTGGTGTCGAAGGTTGCCCAGAGCAATGCCAGTGGTACAGATTCATTAAAAACCTTACACTCATCACGTTTGTGGTCACAGTTTGTCTCACTATGTGAGAGAGGGTATGCCCAGATGTGGGTCCCTTGATCACTGCGCCATAGGGAACCAAGCTGCACCTCACTGAGGAGGTCCAACAAGGCTGAAACATGCCTGGGGTTGCTTGTGTTTCTGTGCAGAGGGAACCTGGCCTAACAGTTCGGGCTGGGCTGCTACCGTTGGTGGCTGTACCAGACTGATTTGCATATGGCTAGACCCCTTTTGCAATGGGACAGTTGGGCTAAAAAACGGTGGTGTGGAAGGTTGCCCAGAGCAATGCCAGTGGTACAGATTCATTCAAAACCTTCTACCCATCACTTTTGTGGTCACAGTTTGTCTCACTATGTGAGAGAGGGTATGCCCAGACGTGGGTCGCTTGCTCGCTGCGCCATAGGGAACCAAGCTGCACCTCACTGAGGAGGCCCAACAAGGCTGAAAAATGTCTGGGGTTGCTTGTGTTTCCGTGCAAAGGGGACCTGGCCTAGCAGTTCGACCTGGGCTTCTACCATTGGTGGCAGTACCAGACTGATTTGCATTTGGCTAGACCACTTTTGAAATGGCGCAGTCGGGCTAAAAAACAGTGGTGTGGCAGGTTTCCCAGAGCAATGCCAGTGGTACAGATTCTTTCAAAACCTTCCACCAATCACTTTTTTGGTCACATATTTAAAAAAGCTGCTGGGATGATCTGCGTAATTTCTGACCTATTGCCTTGCTAGATGTGATTGGAAAGGTGTACGCGATCACTCTTCTGAAGGAATTCCACATGTCGGCAAGCAAAGCCTCCTGCGCAGACCCATTACAATCGGGCTTCAAGAAACTGGCAGAAACAAGTGCGAATATCATGATACTAAGCACCCTGAAAGCAAAGATCTTTAAGGAGGCCCTCAAGTTTTCCGGGCTTTTATAGACT
This sequence comes from Ambystoma mexicanum, assembly GCF_040938575.1. Classification (NCBI taxonomy): domain Eukaryota; kingdom Metazoa; phylum Chordata; class Amphibia; order Caudata; family Ambystomatidae; genus Ambystoma; species Ambystoma mexicanum. The sequence goes on along the minus strand of NC_090931.1, from coordinate 1,361,534,489 downwards.
TCACCAAAGCATTCTATCTGGTAAATCGAACCAAACTCTGGCAGAAACTAGGGGACTGGAAATGCCTGACTGAAATTCTTGATCCAATAAAAGCCCTCTACACTAACACCAGCATTCAAGTGTGACTGAACAAACAGGGGCTACTTTCACCAGGCATACCAACTGCCAGAGGGGTAAAGCAAGGATGCGCTTTAGCCCAGGCACTCTTTTTGGCCTACATGGGGGACTACAAACATGCCAAGAGTGAAATCTGATCATTTCCGACCACAATTTGGCTGACAAAAGTACCATGATTTCTCTATGCTGATGATCTGATCCAGCTAGACTACATGCCTATTGGACTACAGCGCCAGCTGGACTCGCTCTCAAAATACACAAAATCAACGCCCATTGCCCTAATTAGGCAAGAATTGAACCTAACTTCTTTGGAAGCTATCGTGGACCGAAACAGTATCATGTTGTACAGGAAAATAATAGATCCAACTAGTCCACTAATATTCTCCATGCTCAAAACAGATATGAAAAAAGACTCCTGTAAAATGCTGAATAAATGGAAAAAAGACTGTGAGGAAAAACTGAACATGATTGGTAGTTCACCTTTGGAACTGATTCAAAATCCAACAAAAGAAAAATAAAAGGCTGGATGAAGCATATTGGATCTTGACACTGGAAAAATCACTGACATATAAACTTACAATGCATCTTCCGACAGCAGCTAGAAAGCTGAACGAAACCCAGACTTTCTTAAAAAAGCACCCTATCAGAACTCTGAGAAACACGCTTCGAAGGGCCGGTTTCAATCTCCTGCCATCAAATGAAATTTAAAAAATTAGAGGCCAGTCGAGAACGAACAGCTGTAGACTTCGCGGGCCTCCTTTTGAGACCGAAACAATACAACACTTACTACTGGCATGCCCGGGTACATGCATCGCCAGAACTCCATACCTGGCACATCACGTGGCGAAGTCGTATATACAGGACGAAGACCTTTGGTGGTCTCGTTTAAATGGAGGGGAGAAAACGTCTTGGGCCATAGCCACGGCAAAAACCTTGGAACAGATCTTTTCAATGATAGGCAGCAAAACCCTAACAACATTAACCACGAACATTTAAACTTCAACTACGAGCTAAACACTTGAATTCCTGAACTGGTGTTCTACTTATCTGGAAATTTTAAAGCTTTTCTTGTGAAAATCGAGATGCGATTCAATCTCGTAATAAAAAGAAAGAAAACAAAAGCAGTACCCTACGGGTGCCTAGCCCGTTTGAACTGGCATATTATGTATTCAAGGGCAGCATGGGCTACAGCTTTGTCCTTCTTTTTTAAACAGGTGGCAGAGTCATGATATTTTCTCGTGTCTTGGTCCACAGCATATGTAGTTCCAATATACAAAAAATGTGCAAGATCAGACCCTGCAAACTATCATCCAGTTTCTATTTTTGATGCCGCTAGCAAGGTGTTTACTTCTATATCATTGCAACACCTCGAACAGTGGGTAAATTAAATGGCAGGCAGGCTTTAAGAGGCATACCGGAACATCTTTGAATGGCTTTCTCCTAAAATGTTTTCAAAATCTAGGCTGGGCAGAAATATATGAGCCCATTTGTATTGCATCAATAGATCTTTTTGGAGCATTTGATGTGGTTGACAGAGGCATTTTGTGGGCCAAACTAAGGAAATGGGGAATTCCATCAGGATTGTTACAATTGCTGGTAGGCCTTTATGAAAACTCAAATGTCCAGGTTAGGCTAAACCAAAATGGGTTTCTTTCTAGATATATTCCAACATTTCAAGGAGTTAAACAGCCCCATGTCTATTCGATCTCTACATGACATACATCGGTAAATATTTGATTGTACCTAGATAGGCCTACATCTTTTAATCAATGGTTGCACAGATTCTGCTCGTATGAATTAAATACACATTCCCCCAAAACAAAGATAGTGCCCTGTAGGAGGAAACAGATAAGTCCTTCATTCACATGGAAAATTGGGGAAGATTCTTTGGAAAAGGTGGAGAGTTTGATCTATCTCGAATTTCTAATTACAGCAAAACCGCAGAAACTAGAAACTAGAAACTAAAGAGTCATGCAACATCAGGGTTGAATTTGTTGAGCAGGGTAAACGCTAGGTACAGTAAATACACTGTTGTTCCAATTGTCATATTTTATGAGGGAAAAATAAAAATCCTATATGGAATCAAGAAATATGCCTTATCCAGTCTCGAATATTTACCGTATCTAGAGGCGTTAAATTGGAGGAGAGATTTACATATTCTGAATTGTGATGAAGTATGTGATGGTCTCCACAACGCACTGGAAACTGCTCTCAGTATATAATAAAATCCTGTGCCTACTGGAAAACTCCTTATTTGAAGATCGAAAGAGTATTCTAATGGTTAAGGGTAGTGGCTTTTTAACTGAGGTTTCAGTATTTTGCCTTAATCTCCTTAGCAACCTTGCTTGCTCAACATTAGAGCTTATGGGGAACCCTGGTAGAGTGAAAATGCTGTTTGGGTAGTCACTATAGAAGGTTTGCATAACTATGTAGCCATGAATCATGTTTGCCTTGAACATGAACAGCTAGTAGTACTCGCCCTTTATCTTGCGAGCTAGACCTCGGGCCTCATTCTAAGTTTGCGATTTCGTAAATAAGGGTGCCGCATACTCTGGAACCACACCGAATTGCAGTATCAGTGTATTGAATGAAGATAATTTAAGAAACCAAAATAATAAACAAAGAACTAAGAGTGGAAATCCACAAAGGTCCTTCCAGTTGTGTGGGTCAATATACCTGACACATATTCAGTCAATGTTTACGTATAACTCCATTGTGCAAATGGAGTGTCATCTAGCGACAGGACCAAATAATTTAAATAGCGTAATATACACTTGACTGAAAAATTGTCAGAACATAGAGTTGCCCGCTCAACCCCACCAGGCAATCCATTATCAGCCAATTGCCTTTAATGTATTGACGTTAACAGGCCTGAATTACAAAGTGTTTTTCCAAAGGATTGTCCTCATGGTAAAAACGGTTTTGTAAATCAGGCCCAATATGTGTTTAAGAGGAGTCTCTTGAACTTCAGATCATGTCAGAGTGAAGGCATTGGGGCTCATTCCGGGTTTGCCGGTAACCCACAGGTAATTCCGCCAGCCTTCTGGCAAACCTGCTTTACCGTTACCGGCAGCTGATATCGTGGATATTATGGATGAGGGCAATGGTGGTAAATTCCCATTATATAGGACTCCCTGGAATGGGTTTGCTGCACTCAATGGCAACAGTACTATCAGTGCCGGTGATTCTGGCAATTATTTGCAGTAGGGGCCTGAACTACCAGCAGGTCAGGCTTGACAGTGGATCAAAGCCCCTGCCACCAGCAAACACAGAATTTGCAATTCCGGTAAAAATGCTGACCGGTATCACCAGCATTTTGTCTGGCATTGCTACTGGACCGACACACTCAAAATTGTCCCCATTATGTTGAACATGAATGGGAAAAGCTCCTCCTCAGGAAGAAAAAAAACTGTATAATTTAAATTCATCCTTGGGAATTATGAAGAGGTTAACTTTCCAAATAGAAAACTATAATACATTGTGGCTTAACAGAATATCAATCAACAATAGGTACTATTAGAGAAAATGTGTATTTCCTATGAATCAAGAATATATGTTAACACAGATTTCAAATTCTGTAAAATTAGATAATAACATCACACGGTACATTGATTGTGCCCTGTGTTTGAAAACAATGATTACTAAGCAGCCTCAAAAAAATTGCTGGAAAGAAATATAAGGAAAAACAAAGGAAGAGGTTAGGAAATTAATTCAATTGGGGGCTTTCATTGTTATGAAGCACAGACTAAAAAAAAAAAGAAATTCCTCTCTGTGGCAAACTGGTGAAAAGCAACTAAGCATAGCTATTTACACTGACCGCCAAGTGTAAAATATTGTTTTTTGCAGTGGTCATTCAATGCGAATTAAAATGGGTGTGCTGGTCTGTCTGTGAAATTGACAGTGCACACGTTTCTCTTAAAATTGCAGGAAGCCCCAGAAAAACTGCCATTCAATGCTACTCTAGGCTCCCAAAGCACTCCATATGCATAAAAGCTCATTCATTGGTTATATAGCATGCTGAATGTGTGTAATCTATGGCAGGCAATCTCTGAGCAGAACAAGCATTGATTAATGCATGCTTTTATTCATGCTGCGACAATCAATACTTTAATTACAGCCTGTTTAATATTATGTCTTTATCTTTCTATTATGTAAAAATCGATGGATGCTGTTATGTACAAAGAAATAACTCTTTAAAATGCAGCCACTGATACAGTAGACGCAAAGCAAACTGCAGTAAATGCTGGGCTGTAATTACATGAGTGCCAAAGTTTAAAAGCAACAACTAGCATATTAGATATGTTTCTTAAATAATTAAATCCATTACTTATAGAAATGTGTGAAGCAAATGCTTTTAAAACTCCTCTGCCTTTATGGTGATGTTGAACTACAATAAGTAAAGGCAATTTCGTGAGGCTTACAAATGTGTCTGCCATTGCTGAAACTGCATACAACTTCAGAAAACGAATATAGTCTGCACACATTTTCATAAAAAATAATGATGGTGTTCCCTCCAGGAAGATGGGTGCAAAGTTATATGGGAAATTCCAAAAATATTAAATTACCTTTTACATTCCTATAACAATATTTGGCTCTTCTGTAATGCAAAAACACCAGGGGGCTATTCGAGTTTCTCAGAAATGACATGGAGGGAACCCGTAACATATACACGTTTGTGTAGGCATGTTCCCTCCACGTAATGTTTGCCATTTGCACGCAAAAACTAAAGAGCACAACAGTAGCATGCAATTTGAGTAAACACTGCCGGCCATATAAGCATGGCAGGCGGCTTTCGTATTGGATTCCTATGGAGTCCTCCTGCTTTTTGCTGATGTAAAATGCCGGTGGACTGTAGAGGAATCCACAGCATTTGTGCCAGTATAAAAATACATTCTGGGACAAATACGTGGACTATTTGTATGGCAGAAATAATGGAGGAGTCGAAATCGTGTCTTAAGATCCGCTGATCTTCTTCGCCAGGCAAATGACCTGGGTAGTGCTTGTATGCATTCAATTAATAGTACGCCAGGAGCAAAAGGAGCACTGAGGTGTATGAGGCATTGCTGGGGGCACTGTGGAGGTTATAGCCCCGGGTCTAATATCCATTTGCTTTGGATTTGAAAATATAGATGGATTTTGACTGCTCAAATAGTTTATAAAAGCAAATGGCATGCTCCTTTTATAAAATAGAACTGTGAAATCTAGCTGTGCAGTTCATGAATTCAAGAGACATTTTCACGCACTATGGGGCAACTCTTTAAGCATGTTTCCATTCACTGATTACTCTAGGTAGAAGCTGAGACATAGTAAATGACCATTCAGGTGGGCATAAAATTGTCTAACCCCCATGGATAGAAATGCATTAATTTTTAGAAAACGTAAAGTACAAACCTATATGAGAATGGCTGGAAACTTGCATGACATTCTGTCCATTGAGGCCAAGGTGAAAGGAGGTGGCCACAAATAAAATAATGTCCAATTCGAATTCCAGTAAGGGTTAATTTAAGAAGTATTACAAAAACCCACTGGGTGTATTGTCACCAAACCTCGATGAGAGGTTTGGACTTAAGGTTTCTCTCCCCGGGTCTGGGCCATTGTTAGGGAGAATTCTCTGTTTAGGCTGAATTTCCTAACCTAGTGAGTCCCCCAGCAGCTTTGCTGGATTTCTGGAGTTTGTTTTTTCCATCCTGCCAAGAGTGTGACCCTTTTCTCTCACTCTTGGACATGTATGTGTGTAATTCCTTTGAATGTCAATGTGTTCGATGGGCTATGGGGTCTTTTACTCCATAGGGTCTCATATGTTTTTCTATGTGTGTCACACTGCACCCTACGTGTCGTGACACGGGGGCGCCCTAGCAGGTTCCCCCACCATAGACTCCATACCCGGGGACTGACTACTGTCTCCCCGGGCATGTAAAGTCACCATTGGCTTTACTAGACCTAAATTTGCTAACAGAACTAGTACCAACCATCTTATTGTGGACGTACTGGTAGGAGTAATTCGATTACTCCTGGATCTGTTACTCGAGGGGGCACTGTCCCGTCCCCCCTCGTCGAGTTTTGGCTGGTGGCAGTGGAAACTACTCGTTATGTTCGACCCCGAGCATAACCCTATGGGATTTATCCCATTGTTGAAGATTGATACTTTTCTTGTTAATCTCCAACGTACCACCGATCTACCTATCTTAAATAAGTTTATCGAGTGGTATTTTCTGCCAGAACTCGGTTTGTAAAATGGCGTCTGTGTTCGTCTCTGTGACTCCTAAACCAAAGGTTGAGCCCTTTGTTCCACTTTTGGCGGGCCTCTGGACAGAGACCCTCCAAAGTGGTGCCATTCTGTCTGGGTTACCTCAGGGGTGTGGGAGGGGGTTTAGACACCCTGGACCGAGTTGCCTTGCCAACTCAGGTCGCACTCTGGAGTGATTGGCCCAGGTGGTGAGCGTTCCCGCTCACCACTTAGCATGTGTTGATTGACAGCTAGGCTGAATGAATGGGGGGCGTCTGCATAAAAGCAGGGCTTTTGGGACTGGATCTTCAGAAGTCGCCACAGGACCTAAAGAATCCGACGAGGGTAACGCTGAGCCGACCTGCACGCCGACACCTCCGGTGGAGCCCTGCAGAATCATCTCACAATCTCCCGACGACAGAGGAGATCTCCCTGCCGGAGAGTCTCTTCCCCTGGCTGGTGGGAACAACCAGTCGTCTTCCTCTTTGTGCTTTTTGTTCGCCCAGGACGCAGTGGTCGAATTGCCCGTGCAGAGCACCCGGCAACCGGATAGCCACTACCCCTGTACCGCGACCGAAAGGTGGTGCCTTGTGACGGAGCACTCCGCGGCTGGTTTCTTCCCTGGTGGTGCACCGGACATCTTCTCTTCGACGACAAGATCATCTCTACTCTTGGCCAAGACCATCGTGCATCCACCACCAGGAACAACTGCCCCCGCCGGAGCTGCCCTCCACAAACAAGGTACCGTAACCGCCTGGCTTCCCTTTTCGATCGGTTCGAGTGAGGTATCTGATTCCTCTCCGTTCCGTTGGGTTGCCTCCAAGCATATTCACTCTTTTTCTGAACTGGTTCCACCTGTCGCTAACATTGTGCTAAAAAGACTTGAGCGCGTCTTCACTAGAGACTTTCCAGGACATCGTGCCTTGCCTCTCATCGAGTGGGCCTGGCCGCTGAACTTTTACGATCTAATTGTGATTATTGCCTTCCTGCCTTGCATTTTTCCCGCTTCAGTACGAATCGTGTTGACTTCATTATCTGCTTATCTCTTTTCTCCCTTTTCATACGAGTATATTCGAGTGTCATCTAGGTTGGGGTATACACCTCTGTCTGCAAATAAGTGGTGCCGTAAAAACCTAGAGTTGTCGATATTGTGTGTCAGGAGATCGAGCTTTATTCCATTCCGCAGAGTAATTGCATTTTGATTTGTTTGCCGTGATTTGCCTTAGTATTTTTCGTAGACGTTCTGCTATAAATAAATAACTTACTATCTCTATACTAAGCCTTGTTGCGTGTTTACTTGTTTTGCTGTGAAGGATTGCCCTATCTTGTATACTCCCTATACTGACCAACTTTTCTTGAGAGAAGTCTGACTGCTCAGCCACAGCTACCAATTGAATCTGTGTGGTACAGACTGCTACCAAGTGGGTTCATCGCAACACCTGTAGTCCTAAATCTTTTGCAGTGGTCCCAGAGGGAACTGCACAGGTTTCCGCCTAACACTGGTGTACAGCGGTGGGATTAGTATCGAGTATACAGTTTAGAGTGCTTTTCGACGCTGTAGGACAACTAACCACAAAACTTTACGAAAGCAACTTTCAAAAAACATGTCTACGATGGAAATTTACAGCCAAGAGTCTTTGTCGGATAAAAATGCTGAGAGTCTGCGAGCTCTCTGTAGACAAGAGAATCTTCCTGTAAAAGGCAAGAAGTTAGAATTGATAGAGAGATTGCTGGCGAACCAAAGTCTGGGTACTGGTTCAGAGGAACCAAACTCTCCAGCAACTGTAGATAACAGTGATGGTATTGATCTAAATCGTAATTCTGATGATAGCGATGAAGAGGCTGACGAGGACGGCGAGGCTAACGAAAATGTCTCCTCCGCTCCTCTATCTGCCTTACCAACTGTGCCTACGGGGCCCATACCAGGTCCCACAAGTAACCCTGCTTATTTTGAACTTGAAAAAATGAAGCTCGAATTAGAATATAAACGGTTTTTGGCTCAATCCGAACGAAACCAAGAACTCGAGTTCAAACAGGCTGAGTTGAGACTCAGAGAAATAGAACTTAATCATGAGTTAGAAATGAAAAAGTTGTCTATGGAAACTGCTTCTCTCTCTGGTTCCTCTAGGAGCTCCAGTCCCAAAAGACCCCGGATGCCGAAGGAATTAGTGGGTATGTACGAACCGAGATTGGATGTGTTGGATTGGTTGAAACTGTTTGAATACAATCATGGGCTCCAGGACATCACCGGGAACGCGCTGCTTCCCTGGTTGTTCTCTAGGCTTCCTCCTGTTGCGACTGATGTGGTAATGGAGTTGGGGGAGGTGGATAAGACGGATTACGAAAGTGTGAAACTAGCTTTGATAGCTAGATTCGGGAAGACCCCTTCCCAGTATCTTAAGAGGTTTAGAACCCTCAAAAAGCATGATGGTACCCCTTGGGCTACCTGGGTGAGTGAAGGGTTGAAAAACTTAGAGGGATGGATTAAGGGTTACAAAGTTAACACTTACGAGGGTATGCGAAATCTTTTTATGTTGGAGTCGATTTATGATGCCTGTTCTCCTGAGCTCAGACAGCACTTGGCTGATTCGAAGGAATTAGATTCCAGGGCTCTAGCTAAGGCTGCTGACTTGTGGGTTGCCAACAGGGCTACTCACAAGGATTCTGGGGCAACTCAGAAGAAGGACGAGGGAAAACAGCCTAAAAAAGACTCAAAGGAGAATTCGAATAACTCACATTCCAAAGAGGGCCCCAAACAAAACCAGAAGGGTAAGCCACCGGGAAAACCACAGCAGAATAGTGTGTCTTCTGGTGCCAAACCGGAAGGAGGTCAGAACAAGCCACCATTCCAGAGAGCATTCGGTAAATGCTTTGTTTGTGGCTCGACTGATCACGTGAAAGGAGATCCCAGATGTAAGGGTAAACCTTCAGGGGTCCAACTTGTCTCCTTAGCCTTCGCTCCAGAGGAGGAAGTCCAAATGGCAAGTGGAAACTTTCTACTGCTAGCTGACAAACCCATTGGAGTCTCAGCCAGCGTTTCTTTAGTATCTCTGGGGTTGTGGGAACAACAGAATTTAGATGTCTATAATTCTATCCCCGATAATACTAAAGAGTATTATAAGGACAGTGTCCAGGTGAATGGTCAGGAGACGCCTGCCATTAGGGACACTGGGGCCAGCATAACTGTGGTGGATAAATCGTTTTTTCAGGCTGAGGATGTTGCTAAGGCACCCAAACGCCTCACCAAGTTAGCTGGAGGGCCTGTGCAGATGCTTCCCCAATTACCAGTTCTCATCCAGTGTAACGACATGACTGTAAAGATACCTGTCAGCATACAGAGTGAGGTACCAGGACGCGTACTGTTGGGTAACGATTTGAAGACTCTCGGAGTGGTATCGCATACTCCCAGACCTCCTAGTAAAAGGTTACAGGAGCTAACCAGACCTGCAAGAGAGAGGACCATGCGTGGAACTCTCGAGGAGATGATGAAGAAAGAGATCACTCCTGCTCCATTGGAAATGGCGGCCGCTGTCTCTAAGAACACAGAAGCAAAGGGGAAACCTAAGACTTCTAAACCGAAACCAGCAGCCCGCATTCCAATGCAGTCGACACGGACTTCCCCGCGGTTGTCCAACGTCACACCCGTAACTCCACCTCCAGCTGAGGCTGAGAGGGAGGTACAACCCTGTGTGGTGGAATTAGACTCTGAGGAAGAGCTAATAGAAGGCCAAGAACTCATTGGAGATCTGGATCCTGTTGACCATCCTGAGCTGCAGTCGTTACTGGCAGAAGGTGGACCCAGCAGGGCAGACTTCAGTAAGGGACAGAGAGAATGTCCAACTCTGGAAGGTCTTCGCCATCAGGCAGAAGCTCAGGCTGAAGGGCAAGAGCCTGGGAAACATAGGTTGCACTGGGAAGATGGCCTCTTCTATAGTGAACCGACCGAGTCTGCACCTGGAGACTACAAACGCCTTGTAGTACCCCAAGCGAACAGACCACAGTTCTTGCAGTTAGCCCACGAGATTCCTTTGGCTGGTCACTTGAGTTTCAAGAAGACTAAGGAAAGGCTCTCACTCTACTTCTATTGGCCAAAGATGGGGGCCGAAGTAGAAAAACACTGCAGAAGCTGCCATACCTGCCAGATCTCTGGTAAGGTTGGGTCCAAGAATGTGGCACCGTTAGTGCCTCTTCCCGTTGTGGGAGTCCCATTTGAGAGGGTAGGGATTGATATCGTTGGTCCCCTTGATCCTCCAACCTCCTCAGGCAACAGGTTTATACTTGTTGTAGTAGACCATGCTACTAGGTATCCTGAGGCAATTCCTATGAGGACTGTTACAGCTCCGGCTGTGGCTAAGGCCCTCCTTGGTATTTTTACTAGGGTCGGATTTCCTAAGGAAGTAATCTCTGACAGGGGGTCAAATTTTATGTCCCACTACATGAAAGCCATGTGGAAAACCTGCGGAGTAACTTACAAGTTCCCAACGGCTTACCGCCCACAAACCAATGGGTTGGTAGAACGGTTCAACCGAACCATGAAGAGCATGATAGGTGCTCTAGAAGAACCCCTTAAGCGTAAGTGGGACCTTCTATTGCCATGCCTTCTTTTTGCTTATAGAGAAGTCCCTCAGGAGGGAGTTGGTTACTCTCCCTTCGAACTGCTCTATGGTCATCCCGTCAGAGGTCCATTGGCCCTGATTAAGGAGGGGTTGGAGAGTGCTCCTTCCCCCAAGCCAGTCAGAGTGACTGACTACGTGATAGGTCTCCGGAGGAGAATGTCGCACCTGATGACAGAAGCAAGCGATAACTTGAAAGCTGGACAAGCATTGGTCAAGCACTGGCACGATCAAAAAGCTAACATGGTGGAGTTCGCTCCAGACCAGCTCGTTCTTGTTATGATCCCCACAAGGAAGAGGGCCTTGCAAGATAAATGGATGGGACCCTACCGAGTAGTGGGTAAGCTCGGTGAGGTTAACTAT